>NC_143580.1:200097094-200697094 GCF_048544385.1 Mastigoproctus giganteus
ATTTCATTAAGAACCCATGTAAGATTGAAAACAGCTTTTGCATATTTTGAAGAATTTTCAAGTGGGTTGCAAAGTTTAAAGAGGGCTGTTGGTCCATTGAAGATGATCTTTGCTGTGGCCACCATTCATCTTCAAAAACCAATGATTCAGCCACTCATGTTTGTGATGTGATCAGGAATGATTGACATTCAACTGTCTGTGAAGTTGCTAGTGAAATTGGTATTTCTTATGGGACAAGGCAATCAACCCTTCCTCTTGCTCAGACTACACATTCAAGAGGGCATAAATTCAAATTGAGGAAGGATGACTGCAGCGTAGATAAAAAAAATTTACCTTCAGCCAGCAGGTGGTTGATTGTTGAAACAAACTCCTGTCTGGTGTTGTAGAGGTGTGTAGTTTGAATAAATTCAAGGAAGAATTAGACAAACTGTTGTAGGGGATGATAGGTGATATAGGAAATGTTGGCTTTTTCTTCTTCTTCTCTTTTTTTTTTTTTTTTTTGCTGTATAAGCTGGCTTTCTTGCCATTACTGATACTAATTTTAACACAACATTTAGGAATGACCAAATGTGAAAACCATGCTTATTGTATTTTTTGACTGATTATGAGTTAAAATTTATCCCATATAGTCAAACAGTGAACCAGGAATACTATAAAACAATTATAGGGTGATTGTGTGATGCTGTTCCCTGAAAGCAGCTGGTAAAGTGGGCTTTGGTGGTGGGGATTAGCCTTTGCATTGTGATAATGCCCCTTCGTGATGGGAACTTTGCATTCAAAAGTTCTTGCAAAGCACTCCACCGCTGTGATCCCCCTCTGTTGGCACCTCCGTAGCCAGGTGGGTAGAAGCAGCAGTGCGTAGCACACGCTTCTTGATTAGACCAAGGTTCGAGCCCGTGCCCACCAAATACAGAGGATGCGGAAAGGTCAGGGAATGACCACCGCATATCCCTGGAGCAATATGGTCTTAGCTGCTAATGCTCCTAAAAACCAAACAAACCCCATCTGTTATATTCACTGGATTTAGCTCCCTGTGATTTTTTCCCCCACCAAGCCCCATTGAAAAGTCACAGATTTGCAACAACAGGAAGTTATTCAGAATGTTGTTGTTTTGGTTTTTAGGAGCATTAGCAACTAAGGCCATATTGCTCCGGGATATGCGGTGGTCATTCCCTGACCTTTCCGCATCCTTCGTATTTGGTGGTGATGGGCTCGAACCCCGGTCTAATCAAGAAGCGTGTGCTACACACTGCTGCTCCTTCCCACTTGGCTACGGAGGCGCCATTCAGAATGTGATAAAACAGGAAACTATTAGCAATTTTCCAAAAGATGCATATAAGGAATGCTTTCAGAAGTTGCAGAAGCATTAGAATCAGTGTATACAGTGTTAAGGAGATTAATCTGTAGAGCCAGTTTGTTTGTTTGGTTTTTAGGAGCATTAGCAACTAAGGCCATATTGCTCCGGGATACGCGGTGGTCATTCCCTGACCTTTCCGCATCCTTCGTATTTGGTGGTGACGGGCTCGAACCCCGGTCTAATCAAGAAGCGTGTGCTACGCACTGCTGCTTCTTCCCACCTGGCTACGGAGGCGCCATAGAGTCAGTAAGCTTCATCACTCCTAAAGATTATTTCAGTCTGAAAAGTTTTTGATCACACCTTATATTGTATTTAGTACTTTGGCTGCCAAACATATAGGGCAAGGCAGTCCTCAGTTTATATTAGGCTAAGAAAATGCCTGCTTTTAAAAAATGTTATTTTTTTAAAATCCGATGACTTGTAAATGAAGGGCATAGGGTAAGAATGTTCAGTCACCAAAGAGTGGTTTTCAGAATTCAAAAAACAAACATTTCGGACTTGGTGCTTGAAAACTAATGCACATAGTGTTTTGGTTTGGTTTTACTTATTTTATTCGTAGGACATTTGTTTACCACTCTGGTAAATAAAATGTTGATTATAAAATTACAATATGTGTAGTTTATTGTCCAAGATTCAGGATATTCAATAATTTGTTATTGTCTACAAATGGAAGAGATTAATCATGGTTGCCTCTTCTGCTGGTTCACATTATTTCTCTACAATCATCTGGCATATCTGGACAAGACAAAGTGGTAACAATATAAATAATGGACCCTGATCATTCTAATAGTCCTTGGGTATTTTATTTCTGAATGCAGTTTACTAATTGTCTGATTAAATATTTCTTGATGTGCCATTAGATGGAGCTATTAGTTTAAAAGTGTGATGTGATCACACTTTTAAAAGGACTCTGTTCATTCTTTCTCCCTGTGCCTTTCAAATCCAAAAGATTAAAAAAAAAAAAACATTGAAAGTTATTCTATCATGAGTATTGTATAACAATATTTACTTACAATAGTTGAAAGTCTTCTGGCTGTAAAACGTACAGGAAACAGCAGTCCTCAATTTGTTGAATTTATTTCTATGGCCACATGGTTGTATTAAATACTTGAAGTTTCCAAGGATCTTTTTTCTTCAATTTAATGTTTTAGAACTCTAAAGAGGTTTCAGAGATGTGAGAGTCACAATGTTAAATGGGTAAAGTAAGTTAAAGACTTACACTAGCACAAACACATAATAAAAGTTTGACTAGTTTTACAACCTTCATTTATATTGATTTAGTGCCAACTTATAATATTTAGAGTATATCAGCAAGTTCTTTGTATCTTTCATACTATTCACTGCATAAGAATTATTCTAATAAAAAAGTGAACAAAGAAACATATACAAAATATTTATTTTCCTAAATGCAATTTCTCTTTGATGGTCCTAAACCTTGTTTGATAATCTACTTATTTAAACTTTATTATTTTATTAATAAAGTAATCAAGCTAAAATTATGAACAATCAGATGTTATGTTTTATGATTTCTAAATATAGATCAAGTAATTGAAACAGTGGAAATCTTGTAAAGAAAAGTAATTGAAACAGTGGAAATCTTGTAAAGAAAAGTAATTGAAACAAAATCTTGTAAAGCCTGTCATATAAAATATTAGTTGCATGATTTTTATAAGTGACTGTACTTTTGTTATACACAGAGATTTTCTTTCGGTTCATTGTAACCTCCACTGGAATGCTTTCTAGAGCATATGTTCTTTTATTTTATGATTTTAGCAATAAAAGAATGTCAATCTATATTTATACATGTAGCATACATATACATGGGGTGATTAATGATGTAGTGCCTTAGACCATATTGTACTGTATATATTGTCTATAAATTGAATGTTCTGTGGTCAGTTTGACTGTTTTCTGGATGAAAAATCATAAAAACCATGCAACCCTTGCCTAAGACCAACAAATTCAACCACATTGTGAAAAAAGCCCATAAAATTCCTTGTATCTTTGATGGAATTTGAACTCTGGCCTTTTCCACCTGCTGTGAGGAGGATGGTGCTTATGTGCACTGTGCTACCTGCGAGTGTAATAACCTTGCCTTAACGAGGTAAAAAATGTCATAAAAATGTCATATAACCATAGGCCTGATTCTCAATGGCTATGGAGTTATTTATCTTATTGTTAAAATTAAGAATAAGCAAACAAGCTGATAACAAATGTTGAAAGCTGTGGAAAGTAATTTCTAATGTAGATTCTAGGTAACTGCACTATTCTTCATAATCAGTTGATTTTGAGCATTTATCTAAAATTTCTGCAGAAGAAACCAGCATACTGTTAGATGACCTTTGGAAATGATTGCATATGTAATCCAACATTATAATTTCACTACATGATGATTGAAGAACCCTATGAGGTCAGGGGTTGGATACATATTATTATTTCGTGCATGCACTGACCAAGTGAAAGGAACTTAATATATAGTGATAGAGTAAACACAGTTAAACAAAAATGTAAACTTACACTAGGCACAGACATTCTCGATATAACATAATTTAGCACAAATATAGACCATGGATATAGTAGCCTTTATCATATACTTAGCCATGGTTGACCTTAAAGTATGTAAGAACGCATGGTCATGGATGGGGGGGGGAAATAGGTGTGTGTGCAAAGGGTGATGAGGAAGTGGAAGAGAGAGCAGTCTGGGGGGGGGGGGAGAAAGTTGAGGTAGGTGAATGGTGATGGTGACTGCCAACTTTGCAAAGTATGAGAGGCTCAAAGATGGGGTGTATGCGAGTGCTACAGTCTTTGTTGATGGTAGTTCCAGTGGCCCTGATCCTAACCACTGGTGAAACGAAATTATGTGAAAAGCCTATAATTTTAGCATCATTGGGTGTGATTTTGTGTCCCTACTGTCACAGCTACTGCTGAATGGGCCAAGTCAGCTCTAGTGATGGTCCTCCAAGCGATGGATGGCTTCGCTGATGTAGCTAGCATCACAGTCCCAGCAGAGTATGTGGTAAATGATCCCGTTCCACTTCAGAGACAGTATTAGATGGGATATATGGATTGCAGCTTTTTGCCGGGTGTTTGTATGGTGCAGATGTAGCTCCATAAGATTTTGGATATGCCCTGTGATTGTGTACGGTAAAATGGAATATGGGTGATGCCTGTAAAACTGGATGTTTCAGGTTGATGGTCAGCAGATGAGGAATTTCTGACGTGTAACCGTGACGTGTGCAATTCCCAGTAATTGAGGATCTGTTGGGGGTAGCTGCATTTGCTGAGATTGGATTGGCCCTGTGTATTTCGTTGTGTATTCCTGTTTAGTTGGAACAGTGTGTCCAAGAATTATGTCATTAGTGTGTGGGTAATGCTGTGACATTGTGCACCAGTGTGAAAGGCTTGGTGTAATTGGTGTATTGTCCAGCCTAGGTGTATTTCCGATGGACTGATGCTGTGAATTTCCGTGTTCAATTTGAACATTAGAGACCAACACTTTCCAGCCAACTCCATCTCTTGCTTTGTAAAATAGTTCTTCTGTTCTAAAATCCCCTGTCCATTCTTTGATGTTATCAAGCCACTTTATCTTTGTCTTCCCTTTAATCTTCTCCTGCAGGATTAGTCTCTGCAGGTCATATTGTGGGAGTCTTATAATATGCCCGAGGTAGGCAGTCTTCTTTTACTGTGACTGAAATTACCCAGTGGTGGTGGAGGAAGGGAGGATGTTTCTGTGTAATGCTCATGCACCTGGTTCTGAAAATGGAACCATGACTCATCTCTGTAACAGTAGATTTCAAAAATCTACTTTCACATACCCATTAATATCAACTAGGATGTACACCTGAAATTATTATTGGTTATCTACTGACTTCCCATAAACCTGTATGGTGATAAATATCAGTAGTGGCTTGATCAACACTGGAAATGTTGACATTTCCCACTTTTCACTGAACAACCCTTGTATGTTACATGCTTCTTTTCTGAGCAGGTAGCTCTTTTTCACTGTTTCAGGAATATCAGTTTCTAACATCAAAGCTTTCATTTCTAATTTACTAATCTTTATTATTATTAGCGGAAAATGATGCAAGAAAGCAGGCAAATAACAGTATTGGCAAAAAAAAAAAAAAAAAAAACACACCTTACATCACCTGTTTGCCCCCTGTAATTCTTCTTTAAATTTATTCAAACTGCACACTTCAACATGGTGATCCAAAATTAACTGCCAATTTAAACTAACCAACTTAATTAATATTAATTAACAGATAGCCAAATACGGTACTGACCTCTCATAACTGTGACATTAATTTTTATCCTAAAATATAGAGGAAAGCTTTGCAAATACTTTAAAACATTAAACTTCTCAACAGAAAAATTTCTCTTCATAATTTAAACTAAGATGGTTAATTTCATTTGCTATATTGATACATAGAAACATACAAATCCCGATGTCATTTTTATTTAATCTTATTATTAGTAAATTGCTGCATGGTAACAACCAAGAGTTTATTCTACATGGAGTTTACTTGGGTCAGTGAACTTGGAGGTTACAATATAGAACAGAGCAGGAAGAGGGACTAAGGCTATAAGAGATGAATGCATCACAGGATTTTTTAGTTCAGTAATAGCAATTATTCCATAGGCATGGAGCAGCCAGTGTCCAAGTAAAATCACAAGGTTTCTGATATCTTTAAATGTTGTCAGGAACAGAGATTTCATGGACTGAAAGAAAAAAATAATAATGTTTGTGATTTGTTTACCTTACTATTAAGAAATATTTGTTTATACTCATTCTCATATATTTTTTTTCTACCTTCAAGACATAATGCATCATGGATAAATAATGATAAACAAGTAAAGATTCAAATTTCTTTTCTCACAACAAAATCCTTAAACTTATTTTATTTGACAAATTGACTTTTATAAGAAAAATATTTGAATAATGTAATTAAGTTTATTTTCTTTGTACTATAAAATTATATGGTCAATATAGGAAGAGACAGAAAACCAGACAACTCTGTTTACTTAGCCTGCCAGCTGAGATTGAAATGAAGACTTTTTCTATGGCTCTAGTTTTCTCATACTGTTCGATGACTGTTCATCTTCTAACAGTACGAAGGCTACCTGTTAGGAAATGAACAGGCTGTACCATTATGAAAAATAACGACCAGAGGAATTTTTCAGTTCAAGTTCAGCTTACAGGAAATAAATAAATTAAAGATGGAATAATCAAGTTTTCTATCTTGGCTATAATTGACTATAAAATTTCTAATTAAAGCACTTTAAGATGCATCTTAACCCATTTGCAAATATGCAAAATCATATACAGGATATTGCCAAATTTGTAGCACTCTTTTTAACCATGTAAAATTTTTAAATGGAGAAATTCTGTAGAAAGGGGGTGTTTCTGTATGCATCAAATCAACCAAAGCTGTGAGGCATCAGTGTATTTCATGTACTCAATGGTAAATTTGCCTGTTTGCTAGATTAAAAAAGCCATGAGGCTGACTAGCTTTTTTTATTTTTTTGCTACTGAGGCTCACGAACTCAGTAGCAAAAAAATAAAAAAAAATTCCTTGTGTCATTGATGGATTTGAACTAAGGCCTTTTCATTTGGTGTGGAGAGGATGGCGATTATATCCGCTGTCCATTATACTAACCACAATGGCAGAAAAGGGGGTAAGCAGATTTAAAATGCAATATTAAAAAAACATGAACGTGTTTCTGAAATACTGTTCACCATTGTTGGAAGTTATGGAAACAAATGATGGGCATTTCAAATGTGTCCATCTTTAAATAATATCTGGTAGCTAGCTGTAGGTGGCTACCTACTACTACGATAGATAGCTACCCTTTAATTTGTGTACTGCCAATTGGAATAAAGATAATTTTGAAATGGTGATACATTTTTATGTCATCCTGTATATACTGAGTGGATAGAAATCATGGGATACCTACCTAGAAACGAGTAGGCCCACCTTTCACCTGGATAAGGGCAGTCGCATGGCGAGGCATTGAGTCCACTAGTTCACAAAAGCATTGCACAGATATTTCCATCCATGCTTGCTGCACCGCTGTCCATAATTCCATCGCATTCCTGGGTGGAGGATCCAAAGCTTGAATGGACCCTTCCACAGCATCCCAAAGATGCTCCACAGGGAGGCCATTCCATGGTGGTAAAATTTGCAGAATACTCTTTCAACTATGCTCTAGTCACCATGGCTCTGTGGAGAGGCACATTGTCCTGCTGGAAGAGTCCATTGGTGGGTGAGTGCACGATGACCATGAAGGGATGCAGATGGTCTGCAAGGATGGACATGTAACATGGACTGTTCAGATATGCATCTAGATGTACCGTAAGTCCCAAAGTGTGCCACTTGAACATGCCCTAGACCAATACTGACCATCCATCTGCCTGAACAGTTCCTTGTTGACATGACGGGTGCATAACTTCATGCAGTTTCCGCCAGGTACACACCCTCCCATCCGCTTGAAATAACTGGAAATGGTACTCATCAGACAAGGAGACCCATATCCAAGGACCAGTGTCGATGTTCTTTCGCCTAGTTGAGGTGTAGAGTCCCGTGTTGTGGTGTTAGCAATGGGACTCTGGTGGGTAGGTGACTCTGATAACCTATTGCAGCTAATGATAGCCTTGGTACCTCCCTTATTGAAGATGGCGGTGATTTGTGCCACTGTCACTCTCCAGTTGGCCGAAACAATGCGAGACAGATGTCGATGGCCACGTTCATCCACCACCTTTCTCCACTCACAGCGCTGTCCACGATAAGATGTTATTCTGCAAATGGCATATTTCTGATACACTCTTGATACTGTTGAACGGGGATAGTGCAATTTCCGTACCATCTCTGCAATAGTGACCCATGCATCAGCACCCACTATTATCCCTCTTTTAAAGTCGGTTAACTCATGACGTTTATCCATTCTGATATAAAATTACCATCTACATGAATGCAGTATACTTATATACCTGCCAAGCAGTGGGTTTGTCCAGTAGTGAGAGAGGTGACAGTGTCGCATTGCTTAAGAACCAGGTGTCCTATGAATTCTGTCCTTTCAGTGTAATGACTAATATTTAAAATGGCTGGAAACACACTGAATTATAATTTACCTTATCAGGATAAAACCAATACCCATAAGAACAAGTTGGGGGGAAAAAAAGTCTTCCTTAATTTTTTTCTCCTTAATCAGAATAGAGGCTGAAAAATTTTTCCTGCTGAAGAATAGAGGCTGAAAAATTTTTCCTGCTGAAGATCCTAAACAACCTCTTGACTTGAAGATATAGACTGCAGTATGCTGGGTGAACACAATTTCTACCAAACTCAACATCCATTAAAAGTAGGGGATTAAATACTTTTCATAAGCACCTGAAAAGGTGTATAAACGTTTATAGTCACACAGCCAAGTAATAGACAAACCTAATGACTTTTTTTTATCCAGGAAAAAAACTAAACTTCACTTGGAGTTTAATGCAAAATGGATACTTAATCTTCAAACAGGCCTATGGGGCTGGGAAATTCCATACTGCAATAATTAAAGACAAACACCAGCCAAGGAATAAAAATAACGTGATACACTATTCGGAGGCTGCTATCTCCTTCTTCAACAGTATACTATTACTGCAATATCACATCCTTAGGTAGCTAGCAGACCCATGGCACTCATGCACGTGGTCCATCAGACACGTGGTCGGCATTCCCCACGTGCGCATCGGAAACGGAAGTGGCTCGGGAGCGTGTCAAACAGAACCAGTCATCCCGTCTGAGGATAACTGCCTCAAACAGGGGGTGTAAACGTGTCCCCCTGTCCCTGTTAATAGTATTACGACTGGATGAACCGATTCGCAAGCTCTCGAGCCACTTGCGTTCCCAAAATCCATGGGCACGGTCCGTAATGACCAAGTCTTCAGGGGAGATCCAATGCTGCTTCTCCCAGAAGCGGCAGAGCTTGCGAATCGGTTCATCCAGTCGTAATACTATTAACAGGGACAGGGGGACACATTTACACCCCCTGTTTGAGGCGGTTGTCCGTGGACGGGATGACCAGTTCTGTTTGACACGCTCCCGAGCCACTTCCGTTTCCGATGCGTGCGTGGGGAATGCCGACCATGTGTCTGATGGACCATGTGCATGAGTGCCACGGGTCTGCTACCTAAGGATGTGTCATTGCAGTAATAGTATACTGTTGAAGAAGGAGACAGCAGCCTCCGAAAGCTTCAGGTTTTATCGCTTTTAATCCAGTTTATTTTAGATAATTTTATTGCTTTGGTATATTTTTAACTATATTTTTAACGTTTTATCGTAATTTATTGTAATATTTCCGATAGTGTATCACGTTATTTTTATAGTAAAAATTTTTATTCCTTGGCTGGTGTTTGTCTTTAATTATTGCAGTATGGATACTTAATTTTGTTCCACAAAGTAACTATAGTAGTCACTGCTGTTGAAGGACTATTTGCTGTCGTAAAGAAGTTTAGTTCTTTTCCTATGTAAAAAAAGTCACCTCAGGACTTTTACCACATTCAGAAATTGATAAAAAGTGCCTGAGGTGCCACGAACACCCTGTGCACACTCTTATTCAATTTTTTTAAAGGTGAAATGTGTGCTAATTGATTTATGACTTAAAAATGTATTGGTTGGTTTTGGAGTTCCTTCCATGGTTCCAGTGTACATTTTATGTGCAATGCAAGTAAGAGTCATTGTGACTTTCACAGTGAGTACAATTGCTGTCCTTCCACTTGGCCTCAGCTGCCTTCAATTTATTCTAAACAACCTAACCTATCACATTATTCCAACAAAAATTAAAAGCTTAAATATAAATTAATTTGCAAGTAGAATAAAAAATCTGTACTCTCATTTTCTTTTGCAAAGAAAAAGATATTGGACAACACAACAAAAATAGTGTCTGTTACAAATATTTTATCATATAAAAAGCTAAGTTTACACAACATTTTTAGGAAGCTATAATTCATCAAATCTAGAAAACAATCTCTGTAGACAAATTGTGACTATTTATATTATTTGCTTATATAAATTTACTCTGGTTCACTCTGACCTTGAGCTGTGTTTTTTTTTAAAGTTTAATGAATGAATGATTGGTTCTATCCTAAAAGTACAAAAATGTACCTTTCTGTTTTTGTATCTTTACAGTTATTACTGGCTGTATACTTGGTATTATATTATAGTTAATGTTCAGTATAGCCCGAAGAAGGAAGTAGGATGCTATTTGAAAGGTCACTTCATGAATTCCATTCTATTCCTCATTCCTGTGGAATGTAGGTTTGTGGTAATTGCTGTCCTAATTTCCCAAATTATCTAATGTAAACACATGCAGAAAACTATCTTGGTTCTTTGCCAAATGCACAAGAATATTGAAAATGTGACCTTATAGTTGGCAGTCTTTTAGATATCCTCAAAAGGATTAGTTGATGTTCAAGTGTGGACACAATTTTTTTTTTATTAACTTTCAGATGTGGAACAGAACAGTAAAAAAATTTCTGCAGATGATAGACATACTTTAAAGCAAAATGTATTGTGAAATCCTACAAATACAAACTGCTTTTAAAGACAAAAAGCAATGCTTAGGAGGTT
The DNA here is from genome assembly GCF_048544385.1 of Mastigoproctus giganteus. Classification (NCBI taxonomy): domain Eukaryota; kingdom Metazoa; phylum Arthropoda; class Arachnida; order Uropygi; family Thelyphonidae; genus Mastigoproctus; species Mastigoproctus giganteus. The sequence goes on from NC_143580.1 coordinate 200,108,060, forward strand.
GTGACGAAAAAAAAAAATGTGTAGTTGAGTGAAATGAAAAAAATCAGTTTTTATTAATTTTCTGTATTCTTGGACTGATTAAAGTAATCAAATATTCAAAACCTCTTGGTGCCACATATTTAAAATTCTTTAACTATCCAGTTTCTTCTTCAAAGACCAAATCAGATAAATTGTCACCACTGCAGTGTGATGGGAATGGCACAATAAAATTGCGTCATCCCCATCACACTGCAGTTTACTCTTTGTATTTTTAATGAATTATTATGCATTACAGGTTTGGCCCAATTAAGATGTATATGAACATTTGCGATGATAATAGAGTAAATACAATAAATAGTACTCAGAATGATTACAAATGCTATAGCAGAGGAACAAATAAACAAACCTGATCAAGGCGAAATGCTAGATGAGCTGCTATTGATATCACTGACATAATTATCATAACATATGGGAAGGAATAATCTGTAAAGGAAACATTCCAATTATTTTTAAATGAGTCATATAATTTGCTTAAAAAAATACTGAACATATTAGTTAGATTATCTAAAAACTGTTATGTGCTTTTTTAAAATGGAAACCCATTACTGTGATGTGTGCCTTTAACCCCTAGAACTGGACCGTGTTTGCCCTATGCAGTATTAAAAGGTGCAACTACTTGGCTAAGAATGCAAAGAATTCTTTGCTTTTGTTAACAATGGAAGGGAAGGAAAGGAATGAACAACGTTGCTCCACTAGATAAGAATATCATAACAATCTTGTTCAGATCGCTGAAGAACTGAATAAATATTTGGCATCTACATTCACATGTGAAAAGGTTAACATCTAAGGGCACAAAGATGTTGTACACATTGATACCAATCCTATTAACAATAGACTATATAAGGATTTACTTAACAGGTAGAGAGCAATGTTCAGAAAAAAACACAAAATAGGATTAAATTTGAAAGTGTCTGGAATTGTGCCCAAACGTGACAGGAGGGAGCACACGATGAGAGCCTTTTCAATAAATTTGACTCTGGAGAGACTGAAAGGCTCAAGGGGTAGGATATTTTTCTGCATAATCTGTACTTGTTAACCGGAGTGTATACCCATTTCTTTTTCAAGAATGGGTACACTTAAATAGGAAAGGTGCAAGAATATTTGCTGATATAAAATATTCTTGCCCTTTCTATTTAAGTGTATGATATCAAGGCAGTGTTAGGTGTATGGAAAATAGCTGGTTTGGTGGGGGGAGAATAAACATCCTAATACGCAGTTCAGGAATCAGTCACACAGAAGTGAAATTGATTCTTGTACTCCTTTGACTGAGATATTCAGAAAACCGGAAAACAATGTGTATGTGATTAAAAAGCCTTTTGGGGATTCTCATGGAACAATATATGGGTTCTATTAGGAATACTATGAGCAAAAACAGGCATGCACATGCTTGTACACTAAGAGCATTGGGGGGCAAGTTACTACTATGGAGAAAGGGATGGTTGAGTGGTAGGAGACAGAGAATGGTTATTTTAATGGACACTGCTCTTCATGGACTGATGTTATTAATTGGGGTCAGTGGGGTCACAGAGTTTGGTGCTAACAATATTCTCCTTATTGTTTCCAATATTTATTAATGGTATTGATGAATGCATATCAAGTTTAATGTCTAAGGTTGGAATTACATATATTCCATATATCCATATAATTACATATATCTTCCAACCTTTGTAATAATAATTACAAAGGTTGGAAGAGGAGTTAATGACAGGAATTGGGATATGCTGCTGAAAATATAGAGAATCTAGGCAGACTGGCTGAGAAGTGGTAGCTGAGGTTTAATATTGATAAATGCAAAGTACTGGGCAGCAGTAACTCCAGAATAACATACCAGTTGGTGTTACCACATTTACGGTTGTGGAGAATGCAAATGACTGGTAATTGTACAGGCTGACATGAAGTTCTCTAGGCACTGCAAACAGGCTGCTAAGGAGTTCCGTTGTGATATACAGGAACAAGGGGGTGATTATCCTGCTGTATAAGGCAATGGTTAGGCCACATCTTGAGTACTATTTACAGCTCTGGAACTGTCGTTTTAAGAAGTTTGTTGTTGTTGTTTGTTATTTGGTTTTTAGGAGCATTAGCAACTAAGGCCATATTGCTCCGGGAATATGCGGTGGTCATTCCTGACCTTTCCGCATCCTCCGTATTTGGTGGTGACGGGCTCGAACCCCAGTCTAATCAAGAAGCGTGTGCTACGCACTGCTGCTCCTTCCCACCTGGCTATGGAGGCGCCGTTTTAAGAAGTGTGCGACTCTTTTGGAAGACATACAAAGAAGGGCAAAGACTCTTACTAAGTAAGATTTCAGTTCTGCAAAATTGCAACACCTATAAAGGAGGCTGCCCACGAGATCTGATTGAATTGTTTAAGGCTTAGTCCACAACGAGCACTGTCCACTGATTACTCTCTGTCTTCTTCACTCAACCATCCCTTTATCCATAGCTGTAATTGCTCTTAATGCCACAAGACTTAGATTAGTTAAGAGTTTGTTTAGTGATTCAGACTAAAAACATTACCATTAGCCAAAAATGCTTTAATCCTATAATTATGAAGCCAGTCATTTTTACAGCTTGCAAGGTTTAATTGTGTTTTATTACTATACTTGAAATATTAATAAATATTTGTGCATTGTAAATAAGACACGAACATTTCTACCTAATATTGTTTATTGCACAAATTAACCAGGGACAGAGAAACACATGATTTAAAAAATATTTGTTCTTAATTTTTTTTAACTTTTGGAAAACTACATCATCTGTGAGTATGCTACTACTTGTTATTGGGCAAGATGTGTCTCTTAAATTGAATTCTTTAATTACACACTCTTAAAGACCTGTTCTCATGAACAGACTACGACACTAAATAGTTGACATTACTTGTCAGTTAGTATGAAAATGAGCGAATTACAAAAATCTAAAGCTTATTAAACATTATTTGTACCCTAGCAGTGGGCAGGATAAGGCTATCAGGAGTCTCAATTCTTTCTAGTGAGTAAAAAATATTTCAAGGCATTTGTTTCAACATAACTAATTAGACTGCCACTTACAGATATGTAAGATAATTTTGTAATAAATATTAACATTATTGTTCTATGTTTTTGTAAATTCATTAAAAAAATTAATTTTTTAAATAATTATTTCCATTTTATTGTTTAAACATTGTTAATGTTTATGTGTATGGGAGAAAATTTTTTATTTTGTCTGGGGCACATGAATATCTAGTTATTTCCTGATTACAATTACTGATCCAAACTTCTGCCTTTAAAATTTAATGATTACTTAATCTAGTTCAAATGTCTGGCAGTGAAATGTACGCTTTCCTTGCACAGTAAAGTCCACATTTCAAGCTAATGAAAAAATATATAATTTTAATTGAAATAAGCAAATGAATGAGAAGCTATATTACTGTAACAGTACAATTACTGTGACAAAATGCATTTATATAGCACTTACAAAGAATTCCTCCACAAGTGGCTTGCACAACTATGAGACCAGGAATAAGGTACATAGTCAAATAAATCGATTTCTTTCCTTTTCCAGTTAAGAAGCGGCTCACAATCAGTGGTCTGATAAGTAGCATAAATACCAAGGCAAAAGCAAAATGAATAAATACTATGGAATACCTAAAATTAAAGATAAAATATAAATATCAAATGTACTTTTCAGCTTACTAATATATCAACTACATATAATATCTCATGATACCTGAATGCAATACATGTAAATTCATTGAAAGAGATGTCAGTCAATTTTCATAGAACATGCAAATATACAATAATATCGTAAAAGCTATCTGGCATCCAACAATCTGAAAAGCTCACAAAACAAGCATATTTTAAAAAATCATACACTAAAAAAATAAGAATATCTGTACCACACTGATGAGCCAAAACATTATGACCAGCGAGTCATTATGCAAACTGAAGCAACTGCATGTGAACTACAGCGTGTGCGTGGTTCAGGACATAGTATAAAAAACACCTGATACTGAGCTCTGTTAATCAGTGTTACTCTTGTTCTTCAGATGGGAAAGATAGCGGACTTAAGCGAGTTTTACAAAGGCCAAATTGTAATGGCCAGACAACTGGTCAGAGCCAGTAGCAGATTAAGATTGTTTGAGGCGCAGAAGAAAATATTGGGCCCCTTAAAAAAAAGAGAGGACAGGAAAAATAAAAATACATGTTAACCATTTTTTTAAATAAATAAAAAATATTATGTACTATTAATGTTTTATTTCCAATAAAATTTGAATATAATATATGTATAATATAATTAATAATACCTAATAATAATAACAAAGTTTTGAACCAATAGTTGAACATATTAGTTCAACTAATTTGTTGGGGTTTTGTGTGGGCCCTTCAGAAGTCTGGGCCCAGGGCGTGCGCCCAGTGCGCCCGCCGTTAAATCCACGTCTGGTCAGAGCATATCCGAAACGGCACTGGTGGGATGCTGACAGTCAGCCGTAGCTAGTACCTACCGAAAGCGGTTCGAGGAGGGAAACCCACGAACTGCCAGTGAGGTGTTCAAGGTGAGCAAAGGCTCTCCCGGATGGTATGTGGCAACAGAAGGGCAACTGTGGCGCAACAGGCCGGTAATTGGAATGCTGGTGATGGGAGTAATCTGTCACAACACACTGTATATCGATCCATGCTGAAAATGGGGTTGCATGGCCGCAGGCTGCTCTGAGTACCCAAGCTAACCACGGTTCACTGGCAACAGCACCTACAAAGGGCACATGAGCATCGAAACTGGACCTTGAGTGATTGGAAGAAGGTAGTCTGGTCAAATGAATCACGTTTCCTGTTGCACCATGTGGATGGCCGGGTACGGGTGCGTCATTTACCTGGAGAAGCAATGGCGCCTGGATGCACTGTGAGATGAAAACATGCCGGTGGCCGCAATGTTATGCTTTGGGCGATGTTCTGCTAGGATACCCTAGGTCCAGTCATCCATGTGCCAGGCACTCTGACATCTACCACCTACCTAAACATTACTGCTGACCAGATACACCCTTTCATGGCGATGGTCTTCCCCTCTGGTGGTGTCGCCTTTCAGCAGGTTAATGCGCCATGCCACACCACCCAGATTGTTCAAGACTGGTTCGCAGAACATGAGGAAGACTTCCAGGTATTGCCCTGGCCTCCAAATTCCTCAGACATCAATCATCTGTGGTTTGTGTGCGAACAGCAACTCTGATCTGCGGCATCTCAACCATGGACCTTACAGGAGTTAAAGGATCTGATGGTTACGTGTTGGTACCAGATACCACTAGACACATTTAGAAATCTTGTAGCATCCATACCTCACCAGGTACGAGCTGTTTTGGCTACATGTGGGGGACCAACATCATATTAGTTAGGTGGTCATAATGTTTTGGCTCATCAATGTACCTAACTAGTAGCAAAAAGACTGTGAATTACATAACTGAACATTGCAAAAATGCATTAAATATAAAAATAATGTTTAAACAAGGCAAAATTTATATTTAAAAGTAAACTGGAATAAATTTTTTATAAAGTTGGAAAATACTATTTCTGTTTAAATTTACATCAAAAGTGACCGCCAAAGGTACTGAAGCCTGTGCTTCATGCAGCTGTTAAACAAGTAACCAAGTACGGGTATTTATATCATCATATCAGTAAATGATGCCATATCTTATGGTCAGAAGATCATAAAGAAAAAGATGAGGAAATTGGTAAAATCAATCACTGGCTGAAGGCAAACTCCTGCACATTTATCCTGCAACCATTCTTTCTCAACTGAAATTTATACCCCCTCATGTGTGTAATCTCAGATTGAGATTACACATGAGGTGTATAAATTTCACAAGGGGCCTTTCACATTGAGCTTACCCAATCCATTCAAGGCCTTAAACAGATCACCCCCACAGGTGGCTAGTCTCTAGATGCTACAATTTGCAAAACTGAAGCTTTTCTAGGTAAGAGCACCTAGAAAGTACCTTGTTTCCTTCACCAATCTGGTTTCCCTTCTCTGCACCTATTCCACCGGATCCACATCCTAAAGTAAAGCCTCTAGACCTGTATACAATACTCAAGATACAGCCTAACCATGGCTGTGTACAAATGGATAATTACCTCCTTTTTCCTTCTAGCAAAGTTTCTGTATATCATTGACAAAACGCCATGAGCTGCTATGGCAGAATGTCTGTGCAGCCCAGACTTACCCCCAGCTATTTTTCATTCTCCACTAGCTTGAGTGTAGTACCACACAGTTGATAAGTTATTCTGGGATTACTGCTACCCATATGTAGTACCTTGCATTTGTCATTGTTAAATTTCAACTACCGTTCTCAGCCCAATCGACCCAATTTTCCTAGATCTTGTTGCAGTTGCTCACCCTGATTGCTGTTGTCAATCACCCTGCCAACCTTTGTATCATCTGCAAACTTAGACATTAAGCCTGATATACCTTCATCAATATCACTAATAAATATTGAAAACAACAATGGGCCCAGCAGAATCCTGGGGACTCCACTAATAACATTAGCCCATCGATAACCATTCTGTCTTTTTCCACTTAGTCATCCCATTATCCATAGTAGTAATTTGCCCTTAATGCTACATTGCTCCAAGTTGTTCAGCAGTCTTTTGTTTAACAGTATCAAAAGCCTTCCTGAAATCCATGTATATGAATTAAAATTATTTTTTGCATCCAGTTCCTTAGTCAATGCTTCACAGTAACCTAACAGATTGGTTAGACAAGACCATCCCTCAACAAAACCCATGCTCTGACTGCAGTATAATTGTATTCCTGTCCAGATAGTCCTGCATTACTTATTTAATCAGATTCCATTATTTTTTCTGGAACAGACATTAAGCTAATTGGCCTGCAATTACCCTTTTCACCATTGATTGCTTTTTATGAGGTGGGAGATGCTCATAATTATGGCTAAGGGGTTGCTTACCTCCTTTGGTGCCTCCCTTAATATAACTGGATAAATTCCATCTGCCCCTGGTGCAATTTTTTTTTTTTTTTTTTTGTCCATCCTCAACAATTTTTACTAGACTTTCCTTTCAGTTATCACAAAGTCATTCAGCAGCTCATTACAGTTTGATAAACTTCTGTCATCCCCTTCCCTAAAGAATTCCTCATGTGTGAATATAGATGCAAAATACCTATTCAATTTGTCCACAACCTGAGCAGCATCATCAACAGTTAACCCACAGATAGTATGTGTTAATTAGATAGCATGAATCAGAGCTGTAATGCTCAATATGTTCTACGTTGATATTAATATTTGTAAAATAATAAGAGCAGTTTACCTCAATATAGTACGTAGAACACTTCCATATGATACTCCCAGAAACTAAAACAAAAAAAATCGAAAAACTTACATAAAAAATAATTAAAAACCAATTAAACACAATTAAAATCAATTTAACACAATTAAAAATCAATTTAACACAATTAAAAATCAATTTAACACAATTAAAAATATTAAAAAGAAGCTAACGAAAATATTCAAAACGATTTTCTTTCTTGAAGCTGACAACACTTTTCGACCATATGTCGTGATCACAGGAATGAAAATTACCAAATAGGGTTGAACATGAAACTTAAATAGTGATTATTTGTTTTCACACATGCGCGTAAAGGTCCACGCATCGGAGATCAAATATGGCCGCCGAACATTAACAGAATTCTCGTGTCATTTAATTTCTACGGTTTCTGCAATTAATAGTCGCGTATAATTACGTTGGACATTAAGTAATTGGTTTAATTGGTTTTTAATTATTTTTTACTCTAATATAGGTTTTTCGATTTTTTCGTTTTAATTTCTGGAGAGTATCATACGGAAGTGTTCTACGTACTATATTGAGGTCAACTCCTCTTATTATTTTACAAATATTAATATCAACATAGAACGTATTGAGCATTACAGCTCTGATTCATACTATCTAATTCATTTTTTTAAACTCTTATTGACTATTTCATTCACTTCCTGTCTCTCCAGGGGTAACCTATCGATACACACAATTATGGGGGATTTTTTGAACAGCTTGGTGCAAAATTACATTAAATGAACACTAAGATACTCAGGCCAAAGTTACCATATTTCTTTTCTAAAATATTGCCTTCAAAACAACATCGTTCCGAAGTTTGCCAGGGTTAATTTAAATCAAAAAATTTCGAGCGTAAAACAACGAACACTGACCACATCGTGTAATATCGTTAAGCTTGCCATAAAATCTCGATATTCAAATAAACAAAAATACCTTTCCCAGGTTAGGAAGCTTCGCAATAAATTAAAAAATTATCTACATCCGAACGATTGGTCTGTATTGAAGACCTCCACAGATTTGTGATGGGAAGCACAGGCCACAGAAATAAAAAACAGACACGTTAATAAAATGTAAACATTATCGGAAAGGTCAAGACATGTTCATGCGAATTCTAACACATTGTCGCGGGCTTGCGACCAAGTACACACGAGTTGGATGACAACCCCCCACAGACACACAATGTGCTACCACAGAATACATCAGCTAGTTCACAAACATCCCCTCACCCAATATTCAACGAACCGACATATCAACAGGTTACAAATCTTTCCTCATGTACGCAATCACAGGACCAGATTTCACTTTTATCCAAAGGATTAAATTATAATTTACCACCTCGAAAACTACCTAAAAAACAATGCGTAATTAATATTGAATTTGGACTTTGTAACGTTCCACAAAAAGATTTATTTATTTAACATGTTAACCAAGTAGCGAATAACATAAAAGAAAAGCGACTTCCTAAATTGAATATACATGACAGTTCAGCTTTATGAGAACTTCGGGAAAATAAAGACATTATTATAGAGAAGGCAGATAAAGACTAATATTAATATAATCTGGTTTATCTAGTGGTAATACTAGATAAACCTGATTATATTAATAAGTTAGATTCAGTTGTTTCAGATACTTCCACTTATCTTGAAGTAGACCCAGCACTGTTTAACCAATTTCGTCAATCAATATAATAAAACGTTAACCACGTATCGAAAAAATGACTAAATTACTGTGGCTCAGTTAAAGGAATTGAAGGCCAGAACATACAATATTCCTGCACTTTTCTGTCAGGTAAAATTACACAAGACTGGATTTCCTATTCGACCTATTGTTTCCTACAGGAACTCGGCATTTTCATCCTTAGCCACACATGTATATAGCATTATAAAACCCTTTAGACAGGTAATACAATTTGGGATTAAGAACTATGATAAATTATTTAATAATTTTAAATACTGTAGACATGGTGACAATGACAATTTATTCTCACTAGATGTTACCTCGTTATATACGAATATAAACGTTGAATACACATTAGATATTATTTGGGATATATTAAATAATAACTCGACACCGATTAATTATACAAAGTTAACTATTAAGGAAATTTTTCACTTAAATTAAACTGTTGGTTGAGGCCAACTATATCACCTTTCAAGACAAGGTGTACAAACAAATTTTTGGATTATCAATGGGTTTGAGCCTGAGCAGCTTAATGTCAGAGATCTATCTCTCAAAGATTGAGAATATACATTTGACACCTTTTCAACCCCGCATCACATACCATGGGAGGTATTTAGATGATGTTCTAGTTATTACTGATAGTAATACTATCCAAGACATTTTACATTTGTTTAATAATATTCATTCTAGACTCAAATTTATTGGAAAGGGAGGATACGGATACAAAGTTATTAAACTTTCTAAATTTCATGTTTACTTGGGACTCGAATAAAATCCAAGATCTACAAAAGATCGTTTATCTTTAATCAATTTCTAAATGCCTATAAATATTCAATGATGGAATCTGCTTTGGGCTCAGAAATACAAATATTAACTAGCAGGTTCTTAAACAGGGGTTATCCCCTTGCCACAATGGTACAGGTACTATCCCCATGGTACAGGCTAAGGACAGGATACAAAATACTACACCAATCAACAATAGTAATATCAAAAAATACTTTATTTCTGGCCCATATGTTGAACAGTGGCACAAACAGCTTAATAAATTCTTTAAAGATACCGAATTTAAAATTGTGGCCAGGCCAATACGGAAATTATACACTATACCGAACAATCGCTCAGTTCTTTCCACGTTCGCAAATACACAAATTAATGACCTGGTATACAACGTTTCTTGCGGTGATTGCGACTCGTCTTACCAAGGTTCGATGCGTTTTTCTCTGAATATTCGTGTAAATCAACATGAAGCCTCAGTTTGTGCTTCTCGTTCAGCAGAATCAGAATTAGCCTTTCATGCCATTAACGAAAAACACTTTTTTATTTAACGAGACCAAAATACTTAATGTCCAACATAATTATACGCCACTATTAATTGCAAAAACCGTAGAAATTAAATTGCACGAGAATTCTGTTATTGTTCGTCGGCTATATTTGAGATGCGTGGACCTTTATGTGCATGCACAAAGACAAATAATCACTATTTAAGTTTCATGTTCTACCCTACGCTATTCGGTAATTTTCATTCCAGTGATCACAACATACGGTCGAAAAGCGTTGTCAGCTTCAGGAAGGAAAATCAATTTGAATATTTTCGTTAGATTCTTTTTAATATTTTTAACTGCATTAAATTGATTTTAATTGTGTTTAATTGGTTTTTAATTATTTTTTACTCTATTGTAAGTTTTTCGATTTTTTCGTTTTAATTTCTGGAGAGTATCATACGGAAGTGTTCTACATACTATATTGAGGTAAACTCTTATTATTTTACAAAAGGTTTACTGTTAATATAAGCATAGAGGTCTTTGAGCTTTTATTTCCATTCTTTGTAATAACTTCTCATGATCTGTCTTAGCTTGCCTAACCTCCTTTGTGACTTGATTAAAGACTAATTTTTACATACCATAGGCTTCTGTATCACATGATAATTTATATGCATCCCATGCACTTCTTTAATCTGCCACGTGTCTCAATAGTTCATCTGATATCCTAAGCCTTGGATAGTATTCCTTTGTTCGTATGAAAAGCCTACTAGCTTCTATGATTACTTCCCTGAATGCTTCCCATTTAGAATTTGCTGTTAGTAACATCATCAGTTGGTCCCACTGCACAGAATTTAAAAACTGTCTGAGACCACTGTGGTCACCCTTGTGAAAGTAGAAGCCTTTCCCTTTACAGCAGTTATGTCTCTAATTAAATTCCACATTAGTACACTGTGATCACTGCCACCCAGTGAGTCTTTTACCTGCAGATCTTTAATGCACGAAGAATCACTGCTAATAACGAGATCAGGAGTACTACTACTTCTTGTTGTCTCTCTAACATGCTGCTGCTGTATGAAACAGTCATTCAAGAAATCTACAAATGCCTTGCTAGTGGGTGAGTGACAAATCCACAAATTCCAGTCAACATTTGGAAAGTTAAAATCCCCCATTATAAGGCCTTCTGATTAACCTCCTCACTCTATTTCCCTGTACAGCTATTTGGTATACTCATCACAGTCGTTAGGCCTATAACACACTCTTACTCAATTTTTATTTCCCAGTACTTATATCACACCAAACTGACTCAACATTACACTGGTCACCCTTGTACTTATGAAGGAGCACATTTGTCTCGTCAACAATTTAAACATAAAAAGCATAACTGGTAATAAGTTTTCAGTGATATGAAGTGAGTATTATTTTAAAATTAAACCAAAGAAAGTAAAGTATGATGTATATAATTTTTGTGTGATTAAGAAGTTTAATTTCACATTATGGCATTTATTTTGTTGCTTATCTAACTGATAAATTTGTGCAACTGGTGCACGTGTAAAATAATTTGCACATTTTAAAATTTATTGACTATGATAGAAAAAAAAATAAACATACAGAATTTATCTACAGAGTAAGAATGTGAATGATTATAAAGAATATATGAAACTATGAATCCAAGTTAGAGTACTTAAGAAAAATTCATGGAGAATCTGGAGCAAACATGTCACGGGATACAAAAAAGAAGAGGCTTCAAAGCATTCAAAAAAACTTCAATCAACAGAAAACGATGGACTAAGAATAAACTTAATCACAAAAAAAAAAAAAAAAAAAAAAAGGATAAAATATTATACATTATTATGGAATGAAGAACACCAAATAGATGACAATATTAATGGGGAACAACAAAATGGAACTAGTAATAGACTGGAAAATATATAAGAAATAATCTCAGTTGTTTGTTTGTTATTTGGTTTTTAGGAGCATTGGCAACTAAGGCCATATTGCTCTGGAGATATGCGGTGGTCATTCCCTGACCGCATTCTCTATATTTGGTGGTCACGGGCTCGAACCCCGGTCTAATCAAGAAGCGTGTGCTACGCACTGCCGCTTCTGCTCACCTGGCTACGGAGGTGCCTAAATAATCTCAGATGAGCTAGAAGTTTAAAAAATCAAGAAACAGAAAAATTCCAGGTTATAATAGTATTGAACTATTTAAAAATGGCAATTATTGCTTAGAGATAAAACTACTAATCTTATTTAACAATATTCCGAAATCTCAGCAAATCTCAAAAGAATGGAAAACCAGAAAAGTAATAAACATCCATAAAAAAGAACACCAAAAATAAATGTAAAAACAACAAATAATAACACTCTTTACAACAGATTCCAAATTATACACAAACATTTTAAAGAATAAATTTAAGCATTAATAGAAAATTGGTTAGAACATATGAACTCAGAAAAGGAAGAAGATGCACAGATGCCATTTTTACAACTCAACAAATTATGATAAAAAGAAAATAATTTTACCTACCCATTTTCCTTCTATTTATTGACTATGAAAAAAGTAAATGAAAACCTTGATCATAATATATTTTGTAAATCCAGCAATAAGGTAATATAATACCACAACTAAAAAGCAATAAAAATCTTATACTGTACTAAGGTACAAAAGTAGTCATTAAGCTCACAGATATCTAATCAATTATCAGAGTCTATTACACAAAACAAAAGTGTAAGGCACAGCTGTGGCCTCTCCTCTGTGCTGTTTAGCATTTATATAAAGAAAATCCTAAAAGAACAGAAATCAGTTGTAAAGAACTGAATCCAATTAACAAAGGATTTTAAATTAAATATTATTCTTTATGCAACTGACCAAGTTTTAATTACTACATCAGAAGATGACTTCAAATTGAAGCAAATCTCTTGAACAAAATAGCCAAGAATTATAAAATGAAAATAGCTAACACAACACGACAAAAGCAACAGGGATTTGTGGAAATAATATTCAAAGAATAAAGATACAAAAACCACAGTTGGAAACATTATATCATACAAGACTATAAGTCATTCAGAATTCAAAATGCAAACCATGAATAGAAAGCATAGAACGAATGGAATAATCAGACAGCACTCTGGAAAACTTGGCTAAGGCTATATAAAATCACATCAAAAGCAGCTCTTAACTCTGTGACCAGTGCTTTCCATTTGAAACTGGCATTGGATTTTTCCTTGCCAACGGGCATATTCCAATGATATTGTGCTCCTCTGAATATGGTTGGCAGCATGCCAAATTTATCTTTACCAGTATAATTATCCTGGTGGCAATTGCTGCCCAGCCCAGGCATGCATGCATGCACACACCCATACACATTATATATATATATATATATATCCCACATCCCTTGCTCTGCTTCTCCTTCTGCGATGTACAGGTACAACAATAAGCAGTGAAATCACCAAATTACTAGTATTAGTAATTTGGTGATTGCACTGCTTGTGTAATTGACCTTATCCCTTCTTTACCTAAATGACTCACTAGTGGAGACTATTAGTATTATAAAGGCTAAATTCTGAAACTGAAATGGGTACAATCCCAAAGAGGTTTTCATAAACTGTATATCAGAATTTTGTGTTACATTAACCACCTTTGTGCATTACTTTTGGGATGACCCATATATATATATATATTTTTTTTTATACATTATATATATTTATATATTATTTATATTATGTTATATCATATATTACAAAGTCATTGACTAATTGTTGCTTCACGGCAAGCCTGCTATTTCATGCGATAAAAATCTCATCTTTACTTTGATAAAGTAAAATAAGAAGGAATGCCAATGGCTTTCTTTATGCATCAAAATAACCTTGGCCAATGACTGGTTATTCAAATGTAGCAGCACTTAAAACAGTTTTACATGTTTTGCATGACCAAACAGAACAGGTCTATAGCTAATTTTCTTTTCTGTCTCTCTGCCTCTTCCTCCCTGGGAGGAGGACCTTCTCCATTCTATAACTGGTCAAGGATTCAATGTCAGTTACATGTGGTAAAAGCAGGAAATGAATAAGTGCATTACTGTGCTAAGTAATAAGGTCATGGAAACAAAGCTACTGACCAACTGCCATTTCACTGCAAACCAACTTCATAAAAAAAAAAAAAATTACAACTACACAGATGGGCATGCTTTATGTAGTGCTACAAATGGAGTAATACAGCTGTTGTATTATTTTTAATGACAATATCATTTAATTTGAGACAACTAATGATGCATATCAAAAATAAAAGCATTGCTTGAAGAATACTAAAATTTTCACATTATTAACTCTGATAGACACTTTTTTTTTCTAAAAAAGATCCTAAAATACCTTAGCACTTTAAGGGTCAATGCACCTACTACAGAATTAAATGTGGAAGTGAAATTTGTGTTTGAAGCAAAGAGACAGAGACTAGCGATCTAACCAGGTGTGTTATTACACCTGGGCATAACAATGCTACAGTGAAAAAAAAAAAAAAACACAGACATAAGAAAACAACCAAATGTAATAATACAGTAAATAAAATAAAAGATTATCACAAAAATTAGCTTAATCACTTGAGAAAATGAATAAACAGACTTATATGACAAATTCTAGACTATACCTATAAGAAGAAGAAGAAAATAGGCCAAAACGAAGATGGAGAGACCAACCTTGTCTTGACAGCTAAGACCAGGTTTTCTGAAGCCTAGCCCTAAACTGTAAGACAAGACAAATGTTATTTTATAAATAAATATTTGACAAAATAAATTACCATCAGCATAGTATTTTGATATTAGCAGAGCCACTTTTCTGTACTGCTTTCTGATTTTAAAAGAAATATAATAAAAACCAAAAAAAACCTACAATTACCAAAAAAAAAAAAAAAACTCATCCTAATCTGGACAATAACATACCTTCTAATATTATCATGCTTACTGGGGGGGCGAGATTAAGTTTGAAGACATGGAGGATACCAATGCTGAACAATCTCAACTGATGAAAACCAGAAAAAAAAAAGAAAAAGAAGTTACTGTCAAATACTATAATTCACTACATTAAACTAAATAATATTATAAGATAGTCATAGTGCACACTTTTTTATTAACTACGGCTTTAAAAAGTTGCTTTACTATTAGTATATACAGCTACAAAACCTGTTGTGTCAAATATGCCTATAATTTGCTGATATTTTACAACAACCAACATAGTATCTTGACCTACTCCCCTCGAATCATCAAGCACAGGACACTCAGCTCAGAAAACCAGGAGTTCAGCTGCAATACACTGCTGACTCATCAGCTCACTAGGCCTTCAAATTCTTCTACACAAGGATAAAGTGTTCCATTTTTTTTTTTTTTTGTTTCTACTGAACTAAGAAAAGTTCAGTAGAAACAAAACTATTGAAAATAAGAAAATTTCCTCCAGCAGTCCAAACTGCTGGAGGAACTTTTCTTATTTTATTCATTCTTTTCTTTTATCTAGTATGTAATTCCTCATGCAACCTCCTCCTCATCCTATTTTATTATTGCTGACAAAAAACCCCAGGAAGATCTTCAGATTTCTTTAAATTATTTAGTTAAGTATCAGTTTAGTGTATGAAATTAAAATTAATAAAGTTATGTAGCATAGCGAGCTTTTCATCTTAGAGATACCCTGCATAAGAATGCCTTTCAAAATTCAAATCAAATGAAATAATTATTGGCTGTAATTAACATGCAGTAATCTTTTCAATTATAAAATGCAGCAAAAAAGAAATATGAATAATGAATAACTCATTTTCAAGAAAAATGCTCCAGCTTATAAAAATAAAAACGACATCTTACAGTATACTTACAGGGGATATACAGCTTCCTGAGTACAACGCAAAGTGGTCTTATATCTAGGACTTGGATTATGTAGTAGTGTATACCAATCAGATAGTCTCTTTACTCTGCATGCATGAAGTTTGAGACTCCCTACTGGATCTATTACCAATAATGTTAAGAGAGCTGCAGTCACATTTTCAATAAAAGCACTAATGTGAAGTGTTACCACATCTGTTGTGAATCTGTAGAAGAAAATCAATAACTAAATAATGCCCTAAAAGTAATATACATGTTATATTAATGTTTTCATGAAAGCTATTAGATAAATAGTATATAAAAGCAGCAACTGAAAAAAAAAAAAAAAAAGAAAGTAAATTATAAATAAAATAATGGCTGCAAAATTTCTATTCCAGAAATATTGTGGGAATTTATGATTGGTTTGTCCAAGCTGTAGATATGGCAGTTGTGGATGAGACAAGATCCTTAGGTCTCTGTATATAGCTTAGTGTGAGTAATAGATGTTTTTTCTGTTTTGGTCTTGAGTTGATTGTAAGGACTAAACTTAGGATGAGGTTTGATTTGTTTGTGTTAATTGTTGATTTGTTGGGCACTATGTGAAACTTGACGATTTAAGCATGGAAAGGATACATACTGTGTTTATGTTCTCTTTTAGGTGTATGTGTGTTGGTTAACCTACTTGATAGGGTTAGTTAAAGTGTATCCTCTAAAATGGATGGAGTTTACATGTAAAAGCTGATTTCATCATTATTTCTTTGTTGTAGCATGTTAGTTTTCTTTACTGTCTTATTATGAGTGTTCTGATTTCTTCGCATAAGTGCAGGAGTGAAAGCACCCTTCCTAAAAGGGTTAAATTAAATTAATCTCCAAAAATGATTGTAGTTTTGATAACCAAATTAAATTAATCTCCAAAAATGAGTTTTGATAACCAAATTGTATTATTTATTGCTGTAAATAGTGATTTGTCTATTCTTCTCTAGTTGAGAGAAATGTTATATTGTTGGCTTTGTAAATAATGTGTATATTAGTTTTGCTTTTGATTTGGTTGTGTGGCCTTACCGAACTGTGTAAGCTTTGTCCATTAGTGTTTTATATTCTTTAATTTCTTGCTTTCTTCCTCTTCTGGGGATGCTCATTTCTTTCATCCTCATGCTTTCCTTTTCTTTTTCATCCATTCCCTTATTTTCATTAGGAAGGAACATGCTATGTTCCTTCCTAATGAAAATGAAAAGGAAGGAACATGCTATGTTCCTTCCTTTTCATTTTTCATTATTTGTGGGATAACAAGTTTTCTTGCTATCCCACTAAGAGTCTTTACCTATTCGTGGTCCCTGGCATGCCTCCACATGGCACGGGATGAGAGTCAGGGGACAGAGGACCAGGTGCTCACTGCCCTCTGGCTGCGAAGTTGCCGGCACTCAACATTCAACATAAAACATACATAAACTTTACACATCAACACTTATTCACACTTTCCGGCTTTGGCAAATTTGCTTTTCAGACACTATTGCGGTACATAGGGGAAACCCTGGAGACTGCCTCCAAAAACAAGAATACCTTAAATTCCAGAAATAGAACACGTCGGAAAACAGTTGTAGAAATAAATGGAAAGGATTACTGTATATAAGTTGGCAAAAATGTTAATTATGTAAATAGTTTAGAGAAAAATAAGCTTCTACAAAATGCATCAATCTCATATTCTGAAGCATGTCACAATGACTTACTTTTACTCTTCAAATAAATAGCAATGCTCCCTAAAGGGTTGTTGCTTTTGTTGATTTTAGTGCACATCATCAGCATCTTAAAAATCTTGTCCTTTATCTAAGACCACGGTTTACATAAAGGATGAAATTTTAGGGCAGAATGTGAAAATAAAGGATTTCATTCCTACAAGAATAATTTCACTGACACAACCTGAGCAAACATAGGGATCAGAAGATTTAAAACAGCAATCGAACCAAGGAAAAGAAAAGAATCACACAGATCATCCAATTTTTCATTCTTGTAAGGCCAAACAACACAAGGCTGAGAATGGCCATGAGAGAAAGACAGAGTAGCTCCACTGGAGAAGAGACCATCACCAAGATGCAATCTGGGGTGCATAGATTAACACTAATAATGAATATGTACTTCAAAGAGTTTCTAGTGAGTAAAAGAGCGAGGTTATGTTTAGGACTGTCTAGTATTCTGGCAGGTAAGTAAACAAGCTGTGAAAGGTCATTAATAACAGCAAAAGCTTGAGCATCTTGACCAGTTGTGTCTGTGTATCTGCAAAATTGAAACCAATTGGAGCTCTGAACATTAACATCACCATGGAAAATTACCTCACTGTTAGGAGAGTTAGAGTGGAGAAGAAGAGTTTCAAAGAAAGGAAGTCAAAGAGTTCCAAGTGATTAGGGGATTTGGGAGAACAACAGAGGCGAGATGAAATCTGACGTAATGGAGTAGAGAGATTTTAAGTCAGAGGAGGGCAAAAAAAAGTAAAGTGGAGGTTCCAAATTAGGAGGTCTCTGGCAAGGAATATCAGAACAGATATATATGCTCAAGTACCACCTATGAAACAACATGAATCACAGAGCAAATAATTAGGTCAACTGAGATAGGCAGAGGTTAGAGCAATTGACAACTGCGATTCTGTCATAATTTTTTTTGGTGTGTACTGTCAGAAAAGGTAAGTTGGGGCTTAGCAGATTGGTGGAAATAGACATCACTGAGCTTGGAACCGAGACTGTATATTTATGAAATGAACATGGAAGTTTTCGGGAGGTTTAGATATTTTCACAGTTAAGTTTATTTTATTAGTTTAACTATTCATGACAAGTTCAGTATATAAAATAAAAGTAAAATTGGGCTCACTTGACTTGCAAGTGGGACATAAATATCCATCAGCATTTCAGACTCCCAGGTAGCAAGCCCTAGCTTGTCATACCTGGAAAGATGTCTGTGACAAGTTGCAAGGATCCTTTTCTGATCTTAACCCTGTGGAGCATGTCTTAGATGCTCTATGAACATATACTGCAGTTTCTCCTGCTCCTCCATTTCTCTATGATCTTTACAACTCTTCTATCTGGCAGTTGAGATTAGTGCTTTCATCATTAATGACAGAGTCATTCTCAATATGACAAGACATTGGAGGGCATATAATTTTAAGATACATCTTTTAAAAATGACAGAAACTTTTTTGGAAAAAAAAAAAAAAAAAAAAATTACATCCCATAGCCTTTAAAAAATGACTTCTTGTGGGTGCTCTATAAAATTAGAAATATGAATCTGAAAATAATAATACATTTGTTATTTCTGTACTCAACAAAGGTAACTTTTAATTTAAAAAGCATAAAAATTTTTTTTGGTAAAAAATGTCAAGATTGTATTTCAAAAATTATAATGGCACTGTTTAATCTCTTGATGAATAACTGAACTTTGCAATTAAGAAAGTTATCCTAAAATTTTATGAAGATGAGATGAAAAGCTAGGTAGGGTAACCATCCACTGAGCATGCCAATATATATATATAAAGGCGCTAAAAAACTTAAAAATTAAAATGCGTATTAACACTATCATCAGCGTGAATTTCAGTAATCTCACCATTTGTTTTGACTTCTATATATCATTACTGTGCTAGAATTGGAAAAGTACTGCCATAAAAAATCAGATCTTTCACTATTGGGAATACAAAGTATGCCATGCATCAGCTAATAAAATTCATTAGCTCACAAAACTGCCTTTATTTCAACCGCTTTATTCTTGCTTTTATTTCAAAAAGATACACTGAATAACACACAATGTATGTTACATATCAGCTTGTGTTGTTGCATTAGAGTTGCACAAACAAATTTGTAACTCCATAATTAAAAAAATGCATATTATTCATAACTATTATATGGGGGGGGTTTGAAAAGTCTCTAGCATCTCATAAAAGGAATACTAGAAAGTTGTGAAAACCCATTTATTTTTCACCATAGCCCCTGCTTAAGTCAACACACTTTCTGGTACGATTTGCTAGCTTTCGTAACCTGCTCAAATAAAATTCTTAAGATTTTGATTGACAAGTTTTTGACTGCTTCCATCAAGCATTGTCACTATTGAATTTCTTTCCTTTAAAGTCCTTTTTCAGATTAGGAAATAGAAATTAGTCTGATGGATGAGTAATACAGATGTAATAGCTCAAACTCACAGTCACACGGTGTTGCCTGAGTGAACTGGCACAAACATTGTTGTCTTGATGCAAGATTAGTATTAGTAATGATGATACAAGGAAGCCTAAGGCTTATGCTGTACCAGCCAAAAAAAAAAAAAAATTCTCAAAAGATGGATGCCATGACTTTCCCAGCTGACTTCTGAATTTGAAACTTTTTAGTAGAGGAAGAAGAGGGATGCTTCCACTGTTTTGGTTGTTCTTTTGTTTCATGGTTGAAGTAGTGCAACCATGTTTTGTCCATAGTGACATACCTTTCTCAAAACTGAGCTTCATTAGTTTAAAAATGCTGCACAATCTCATGATAAAATCTGACTCTTTCCTGCTTCTGATGTGTATTCAGTGCTTAGGGATCAACCTCAAAGGAACCTTCTTCATTCCTAAAACAATCAGCACAATATTGTGAACTTGTTTATGGGAGATGCTGAATGTTGTCTCAATTTTCTTCAACAGCATTGGGAGATCAAAATTGAGAGTAGGAGTGTGCTATAGGCCTAATGACTCTGATGAGTATAATAAGAAACTGTACAGGGAAATAGAGTGGGCCGGTAAATCAGAGAGTCTTATAATGGGAGATTTTAATTTCCCAGATATTGACTGGAATTTGGGGGCTGGTCACTCACACACTAGCAAGGCTTTTGTGGATTTATTGGATGATTGTTTTCTACATCAGCATGTTCGGGAGGCAACTAGAGGGAGTAATACTCTTGATTTGATTATCAGTAGTGATTCTTCATGCATTAAGAATCTGCAGGTAAATGAACCACTAGGTGGCAGTGATCACAGTGTGCTGAAGTGGGATTTACTCAAAGAGGTAACTACCATTAGGGGTAAAGGGAAGGGTTATTGCTTTCGTAAATGCAACTACGATGGACTGAGACAGGATTTAAATTCTATACAGTGGGACCAACTGATGATGTTACCAACAGCAAATTCAAAATGGGAAGCATTCAAAGAACTTATCTTGGAAGCTACTAGGCTTTACATACCAACAAAGAAATATTGTTCAAGGTTTAGGCCTAAGTGGATGTCAGATGAACTAATGAGACATATGGCAGAGAAGAAAAATGCATGGGATACATACAAATTAACACGTGACACAGAAGCCTATGATAGATACAAGTTGATCTGTAACTAAGTTACAAAGGAGGTTAGGCAGGCGAAGGCAGATTACGAGAAATCTTTGGCAAGGGATGCAAAGAAAAACAGCAAAGAGTTCTTTACTTATGTAAACTCTAGAAGGAAGGGGATGAATCAGATTGGTCCACTTGATATCGAAGGGACAACTGTTGATGATCCTGCTCAGGTAGCTAACAAACTGAATGAATATTTTGCATCGACATTCACACATGAGGAGTTATTCAGCGAGGGGAATGCCAGAGGTGTATTCAACTCTGGCAGTAAGCTAGAGAATCTTGTAATAACTGAGAGTAAAGTGGAGGAGAAATTGTTGAAGATAAATACAAGAAAGGCACCTGGGTGGATGGGATCTATCCAGTTATATTAAAGGAGGCAGGAAAGGAAGTAAGCAAACCCTTAGACATAATTATGAGAGCTTCCTTGGACTCAGGGGAAGTACCCATGGACTGGAGATGTGCAAATGTGACCCCAATTCACAAAGGAGGATCAAAGGGCGACACAAGTAATTATAGACCTGTTAGTTTAACTTCTGTTCCTGGAAAATTAATGGAGGCACTGGTTAAAGAAGCACTGCAGGATCATCTAGACAAGACTTCAGTTATAGCTCAGACACAGCATGGTTTTGTTAAGGGGAAGTCTTGCCTGACCAATCTGATTGGATACTATGATGCAGTCACAAAAGAACTGGATGCAGGGAATATCCTTGATATTATATACTTGGATCTTAGAAAGGCTTTTGATACTGTTGCACATGGAAGACTGCTGCACAAATTGGACAGTGTGGCATTGGAGGCAAATTGCTGCTATGCATAAAGGGGTAGTTGAGGGGGAGAAGACAGAGAGTGGTAATCAATGGACACTGCTCATCATGGACTAAAGTTATTAGTGGAGTCCCTCAGGGTTCAGTATTGGGTCCATTATTGTTTTCTGTATTTATAAATGATAAATACAGAAATCAAGCTTAATGTCCAAGTTTGCAGACGATACGAAGGTTGGCAGGGTTGTTAAGGACACTACTGACACTATGCTACTGCAACAGGATCTGGAAAGGTTGAGCAGATGGGCTGAGAGGTGGCAAATGAAGTTTAACATTGACAAATGTAAAGTACTACATATGGGAAACAGCAACCCCAGAGCAACGTATCAACTCCGTGGTACTACACTGACAGTGGTAGAGAATGAAAGGGACCTGGGGGTGGTTGTGCAGGCAGATATGAAGTTTTCTGAGCAGTGCAGACGGGCTGCAAGAGTAGCTCATGATGTATTGTCGATGATATATAGGAATTTTTCTAGCAGGGATAAGGAGGTGATTATTCCTTTGTATAAGGGAATGGTCAGGCCACACCTAGAGTACTGTATACAGGTCTGGAGGCCTCATTTCAAGAAGGATGTAGAGATGCTGGAACGAGTACAGAGAAGGGCAACAAGATTAGTGAATGGAACAAAGTGGTGCTGTTACGAAGAAAGGCTTAAGTTTTGCAAATTACAGTGTCTGGGGACTAGGCACCAGCGAGGTGATCTGATATAGGTGTATAAAGCCTTGAATGGTTTGAGCATGCTCAATGCTGATGGGATTCTTCCTCTTGCTCAGAATAATCACCTGAGAGGGCATAAATTCAAATTGAGAAAAGACAGATGTAGGATAGATGTGAGGAAATTTGCCTTTAGCCAGCGGGTGGTTGGTTGGTGGAATAGACTTCCATCCCTTGTCGTGGAAGTTGATAGCCTAAATAAGTTTAAGGCTCAGCTGGACAGGTATTTCGAACGAACAGAGGGGTGAAGTGGAAGTGGTTATTTTTTTATTTTTTTATTTTATTTTATTATTATTTTTTTTTTGTTTTTTGTTTTTTTTTTTGGCTGATGCTGCATAAGCTTGCTTTCTTGCATCAAATGCCTATGCTAATGCTAATGCTAACATTGAAGCACATTGATGCTGAATATTGTCTCAATGTGGTTTAATGTTGTTCTGCAGTGTTTCATGATTAGGTCATGAATGACATCAATATTTGTGTCAACAAGGTAACAGGCCTCCTACTGCAAGGTGCTTTCAACACTGTCTCATCCATGCTTAAAATTCTGCAACACAGTTTCTGACTGTAGTATATGAAGGACAAG
Organism: Mastigoproctus giganteus; assembly: GCF_048544385.1. Classification (NCBI taxonomy): domain Eukaryota; kingdom Metazoa; phylum Arthropoda; class Arachnida; order Uropygi; family Thelyphonidae; genus Mastigoproctus; species Mastigoproctus giganteus. The sequence goes on from NC_143580.1 coordinate 200,131,638, forward strand.
ATTCCCCTAACGTTTGCTGCATGTCTTGATAAATTTCTTGGCTTTTCCTTTAAACAAAGCTACTCAATGACTGCATGGCACTTGATTCTTTTAACATCACCATCTTTATTCACTTTCCATACTCCCTGTAAAAGGGAAGGATATAGTTAAAAACCTGAAATTTTCTGTGAACATACAAGAAGAGTCATAGCACAGATGGGCATTAATGTCTTTCACAAAATGCCTTGGTGACCTATATTGGTCTGAAAACTTTTCAACTCCCCTTCTCTCTCATACATTACAGTTGCTTATTATACATTTATATGATATTATAAAAGTGCAAAATTTTAAACAACTTCTAGCCTTTATTCCAAATTTATTGAATAGTGTACAAAGTATGCAATGTACCTGCTTGTTTAATTTTTTTTGAATGCATCCTGTTCAAGGTTAATTTAACTTGAAAAGTGTAGTGCTTTAATCTGGCAATGGTCACATCCAAAATCATAACAAAGATGGTTGTGCAGGATGCACAACTTTTTCTATTTTATTCTGGAAAAACTTTTTTTTTTTTTTTTTTTTTACTTCTGCTTGGAGTATACCAATGTTGACCTTTTTTAAATTTTTCTGAAAATTTGATTTTTACACCTGCTGTTTTCAATAAAACAAAATTGGTATTAATTCTTCTGAAAATAAAAAGCTATTATAGCTTGGCTCTGAAAGGGCCAATGTCTAATTCTCTTGTGTTACTAAGGGCTCAACAAAATAATAGTTTGAATACACTATAAACACAGTAAGCATAAAACAAAAAACTCGACACTGGCTCTTTTAGAGCTAAGCTACAGAAATATCAAACTATTATCAACTTCCATTTTCATGAGTGTGCAAAAGTCAAAATTGCTTGTATATATACATACACACTATTAGTACTTCCATTTTCAAGTTTATAAAACTGCTATGGGCATGGAAACTTAAAATTATCATGTAACACCCAAGAGGTCCTGCATGAGAGTCATAATACAGAACCTGACAAGCAAAGAATAAACTTCACAAATAAAGTTCGCTTCCAAAACTACTCAAGTGAAACTGCATCTATTGTCTAGGAATGTACAGAAGGATACAGCTATTAACCTTTAACCAACATTAATGTTTAACTGATATTCTAGAATAGGATCTATTAGGCCCTGCACAACCACTAGAATATTAGCATATATTTTAATTTTTCATTAATTTTTTTATCAAAAATCAAAAACTTACATTCTCCTCTTCATGGTCTGGTCAATAACATACCATTCCAAGACTAATAACAACAAAGCCATAAATCCAAGGTACAGCCAGTCATAAAATTGTGGCATATCAAGACAAGGAAGACATTGAGAACTGGCTGAAGACCTGTATCCTTGAGAACAAGCCTAATAAAAAGTAAATAAAAAACAGCAGTATTAATTTGTATAAAATCTATAATTAAATTATGGAAAAAATACAATCACATCTGTTTCCAGTTTTTTTAATATTAAAAAAAATTAAAAAGATTTTGTGTGGCCTTCTGTGCTCCAACATCTTATATTCATAATAAGTTGTGATCTGAAAGAGTTTGGTGGGCTATAGCCTCAACCTACATAAAGATTTCACTTAATGAAAAGGTTAGTTCAATTGCATCATTTTTATCTTATCTCATATTGTGAATACCTTCATGACAAGTTGCCTGGTATTGCACTACTTTGAATAAGTAACACTTCACCAATGGAGAAGACTATTGTTACTTATTCTAGGTGGATACCACTACCAAGATGGCCATTTCAAGGCTATTTGGCCTATCATCGATGGGTGGGTGGGTAGGTACCCTGGTGTTGTAATAGTGACAACCCAGTTATGAAGTATAACTCCACAATACGAGAGATGCCAGATGGTGTATAACAGTTTAAACTGAAAGAGTTTGGTAGGGCTATAGCCTCAACCTATCACATAGGTTGAGGCTATAGCCCTACCAAACTTATTTCCCAGTGCTTATGTCACACCAAACAGACTCAACATTGCATTGGCCACCAACATCAATTGGATGTACTTCACTTACGAAAAACATGATGCAGTTGCACTAACCTTTTCGTTAAGTGAAATCTTTACTTAAGTTGAGGCTATAGCCTGACCAAACTCTTTCAGTTTAAACAGTTATACACCATTTGGCGTCTCTCATATTGTGGAGTTATACTTCATAACTGGGTTGTCACTATTACAACACCATGGTACCTAACCACCCACCGATGATAGGCTAAATAAATAGGCTCAAAGTGGCTGCCTCTGTGGTAGTATCCACCGAGAATAAGTAACAAGTCTTCTCCATTTGTGAAGCCTTACTTATTCGAGGTAGTGCAAAACCAGGCAACTTGTTGTGAAAGTATTTACAATATGAGATACGATAAAAATGATGCCATTTTATCAATTTGGTAATTCACTTATGAAAAAACAAACATGATGCAACTGCACTAACCTTTTCCTTAAGTTGTGATCTTTATTGTGTACACCGTGTCTGCAAATCAGCATTAGTAGAGGCATATGATGCAAGAAAGCAATTTTATACAGCATCAGCCAAAAAAAAAAACCCTGCTAATAACATTAGTCCAAGAAGAGCAGGGCCCAATGATAACCACTCTCTGTTTTCTCCCAATCAACCATCTCTTTATCTATAGCAGCAAGTTGCCATTAATGTCACACTGCTCCAATTTGTACAGCAGTCTTCCATGTGCAACAGTATCAAAAGCTTTCCTGAAATCCAAGTATATGATATCAAAATTATTTTTGGCATTCAGTTCCTTTGTGACCACATCATAGTATCCAATCAAATTGGCCAGGCAAGACCTCCCTTTTTAACAAACCAATGCTGTGTCTTAACTATTACTGCAGTCTTGTCTAGATGATCCTGCAATGCTTCTTTAACCAGTGATTCCATTATTTTCCCTGGAACAGAAGTTAAACTAACAGGTCTATAATTATTTGTGTCACCTTTTGAACCCCTTTTGTGAATTGGTGATACATTTGCAAACCTCCAGTCCATGTGGACCTCCCCTGAGTCCAAGGAAGCTCTCATAATTATGGCTAAGGGTTTTAGCAGTGCAAGAATGCCTCCTTTAATATAAATGGATAGATCCCATCCACACTAGGTGACTTTTTTATGTTTAACTTCAACAATTTCTCCTCCACTTTGCTCTGTTATTACAAAATCACTTAGCTTCCTGTTAGAGTTTGATAAACGTCTGGCACTCCCCTCATTGAATAACTCTTCATGTGTGAATATAGATGCAAAATACTCATTCAGTTTATCAGCTACCTTAGCATGATCATCAATAGTCAACCCATGTATGTTAAGTGGTCCAATATGATTCATCCCTTTCCTTCTAGAGTTTACATAAGTAAAGAACTCTTTGCTGTTTTTCTTTGCATCCTTTTGCCAACGATTTCTTGTAATCTGCCTTCGCCTGCCTAACCTCCTTTGTGACTTGATTACAGACTAGTTTATATCTGCCATAGGTTTCTGTGTCACCTGATACTTTATATGCATCCCACACATTTTTCTTCTCTGCCATGAGCCTCATTAGTTCGTCTGATATCCATTTAGGCCTAAACCTTGAACAGTATTTCTTAGTTGCAATGAAAAGCCTAGTAGCCTCCAAAATTAATGGAGGCTACTATTTAGAATTCTAAATGGGAAGCCCGAAGGCTTCCCATTTAGAATTCACTGTTGGTAACATTATCAGTTGATCCCACTGTATAGAATTTAAAAACTGTCTGAGACCCCTGTAGTCACCTTTACGAAAGCAAAAGCCCTTCCCTTTAGCCTTGATGGTAGTTACATCTTTAAGTAATTTCCACACCAGTACATTGTGATCACTGTCACCCAGTGGTTCCTTTATCTGCAAATTTTTAATGCATGAATAATCACTGCTGATAATCAGATCAAGAGTATTACTCCCTCTGGTTGTGTCTTGAACATGTTGCTGTAGAAAACAGCCATCCAATAAACCCACAAAAAGTCTTGCTAGTATGCGAGTGACCAATCCACAAGTTCCAGTCAATATCTGGAAAGTTAAAATCCCCTATTATAAGACATTCTGATTTACTAGCCCACTCTATTTCTCTGCACAATTGCTCATTATACTCATCAGATTCATTAGGCCTATAACACACACCTACTCTCATTTTTCCTTTCCCAGTGCTTATGTCACACCAAACAGACTCAACATTGCATTGGCCACCAACATCAATTGGATGTACTTCCTTAGATTTTATGTTTCTTAACTAACAGCATAACCCCTCCTCCCTTCCTGTCCTGTCTATCCTTTCTGTATACATTGTACTCCCCAAATTCCAATTCTGATTGCTTATGTGTGTGTGACACCACATCTCTGATATCCCAACAATATCTGCCTTTGATGTTTTGACTAGCACTTCAAGCTCATCAAATTTATTAACTATACTCCTAGCAGTGGTAAGCATGCAAGTATACATGCACCTGTTTCTACTCTTAGTTACCCTAACACAGCCCATGTATTTATTTGTTCCACAATGACTTTTAGCAGTCCTGGAAATCTCCACTGCCCTGCTTTCCAGGCTGCTGCTCATTCTAATAGAAGCAGTGCAAGAATCACTTCTGCCTCTGCCTGCGGCCACTGTTAACCTTTTAGTCTGTGTATCCCCCAAGCTAGCAGTTTTCGGACCCACCTAACACTGCCTCAATAGCATCAGCAAATATTCTTGCACCCTTTCTATTTAAGTGTACCCCATCCCTGTAAAAGCAGTCTCTCCTGTCAACAAGCACAGACCAGGCTGAAAAAAATTCTACCCCCTTGAGCTTTGCACAATCTCTCAAGGGCTGAATTCATCGAGAAGGCTCTCATCATATACTCTCTACTCTTGTATCTGGGCAGAATGCAGAACTTTCACATTCAACCCTGACTCGCAACTTTTTTTCAACATTGACTGTACCTGTTGAGTAAATCTGCAGTTCTCTTACTCTTAAAGTCATTTGTTCCAACGTGTACAACAATATCACCTTTTGTGCCCTTAAAAGATGATATCTGCTCTACAACTTCATCAACTTTTGCCCCTGGCAGACATAACCTGGTCCTGTTTCACCTTTCCTTCTTGCATAGTACATTCCCCGTCTCCCTGAAAATAGAATTACCAACAATAACTAGTTCCTTTGGGACCAGCGCATTCTGCCTTGGAGATTGCCTCTGTGTTGCCTGATGCACAGGAGTGAGCTCTGCCATTGAGCTGGGCAGCTGAGCTTTATGGGCCCCTAATATTAATTTCTTCGAGGGAATTTACCCTCGTAAATTCCCTTGAAAATTCTCCTAAATGCCCATCAGAACGCTGAGATGGCACAGAATTTCTTGACACTCTAGACACATAAAGGCATCCATCCTCCTTGGCTAGATCATGTTCTGTTTTAGAAAGGTTGGCAAACAAAGGTTGACTAGAAATGCATTCAAAATAAATCTTTACAAGCAGATCTGCACTGTGTGTAATGAAAAAATAAAATAACTCAACAAAAAAAATTCTGCCTGCCTGCCTGAAATTAGCTAAGTCCCAAGTGATGTTTTACAGTTCTATTTGGACAGAGAAAAGAAGTTAGAACTATTAAATCACACATTTCATTAGTTCATCTGTCCCCATGATATCAACATTCCCTTATACATTGGAATAAATAACACCCTCCTAAGAATTATACTCAGATAAGAGAAGAAAACAGTGTGCAAAGTTCAAAAATGACTTATCTAATATATATATATTAGTATTAGTTACTTCTATTTGCAAATTTACAAAAACTATTAAGGGCACAAAAACTTAAGATTTTCAAGTGACACCCATGAGGTCCATTTGAGAATCGTAATAAAAATAATGATCATAACAAAAAAAAAAAAAAAAGATCATAGATTAAAACAAGAAAATAACAGCCACGATCAACTAAAAGAAAGAGAATGGGGAGAAGAGAGTGTGAGAAGCATAAGAAATTACTATACAATCCCATAATATGATTTATTAAATTCACTACCAGCTTGGGACCCAGTAGCCATGTTAGCAAGAGTGCAAGGCTGTACTGAGCGGGGTTCGAGACCAGCTGTCGGTAGTCATGGATTTCCTCTTGGTTTCTTGAGTTAGTCAGTCTCAAGGCTGGGTGCTATTAGCAAGTCAAATCCAGGGATCCTGACTAGAAATGCATTCAAAATAAAACTACCAGCTTAACCAGCTCGGCTACGATCAGATTTATACAGCTCACCAATTCAATCAGCAGAAATCAGATTAATGATATATAGCTCAGTCTACTGTCAATACATAACAAAAAATGACAGATGATGAATAATTTTTTTGATTTCGGCAGGTGACAGTTCAGTTTCCAAAAATTTCTGATTCCCCTCCCACTGCTCCTTCAGATCTAAAGGTTTGACTTATAGTAGCATATAATTTTGTGAATTTAGCTAGTTAGGTTATATGTAGTTCTGTTCCTAATTTCCGGTTGTATAGTTATTTTCCACTTTGAAAAATTTTCTCCAAATCAGCTCCTCTTGTAAACTAATGACAGTAAATATTATGTCACTAAAGAATTACTGATTTCTTATGAAGTGAACTGTTCAGTAAAGAGGTTCTAATTAAATGTTTATATTAATTAGGCAAGTTGAGCTATATGAGTTTTACTTTTCTCTATAAGGTAAAATCACTTCAATTAGACATATAATAGATCAGAGGACTGTATTCCATTTTTTGTTAGTTAGACATCTGTCCCCATGATCAAAACAATATGAATGGAATGGATCAAAACTCATATGAATGGAAACTTTTATTCCTCATTCTGGTTTAAATTATCCTTTATATAAGCTTTTTATTTTAGTACTGATATGTAAGACTGTTTAAGATAAAAATAAAGCATAACATAACTGGTTGCCATCAAAATATTTAAGTTTTCTTTTTTGCTTAAACAGAATGAAGCTCACAATAGTTGTAAACAAATTATTAATAAATCTAAAACTGATTTTTTAAAAATGCAAAATCAGAAAACCTGCCTCATGCTCAAAAGATAATTATGTTTTCTGGTCCCTTTCTAATTCCAGTAACTACAAACTTCAGTATGCAGCCACACTTCTACCTCCTTTACATTCAGATGGTTCTAATATATTTTCAAGATAAAAGCTAACCTACCAGTACTACCTACTTTTTCTCTGACTCCTCTGGTGATGCTCTTAATAAATATCCTCCTACCATAATATACACATACAGTACAAAAATTCAAGTGTTGCTAATATTTCTCTAGTTGTTCTTATAACATGAACTTTAGAATTAATTCCTAATTTATTTCTCTTTTTAATATCATCTCTAGTGACGTTTTTCTTGTTGGATGGCCATAATCCAGTCTATTCCTTAAATGAAAAGTAAATATTTGCCTATCCTACTGACCTTATTTCTACCTTTTCTAGAGTATGAGAGAAATCCCTTAAAGTCTAAATAAATGATTTTCAATGTCGATTCCACCACTATAAATCCACACAGTATTTTCTTTCTCGTATCCAATGGTCTATTCTATCTTTAGCAATGGTCATTCATTGATTGGATTGTTGACTGACCATTTGAGAAATTGCTGAAGAGATGGTACTTTCTTTTTGTTCAGTTCAGGCCATTCTGACTAAGGATATGGAATATGGTGAGGGAATGCAAAGTTTTCATCATGCATTCTCACTCGAGATCAATGACAGCATCGAGCCCTCATTCCATTGGAGATATTTGAGCAAGCTTACACTTTTAGCAAAAATTATAACTGGTGATGAGTCTTTGGGTGTATGAATATGAGCCAGTGGACCAAGATTCAAAGCTCCCAATGGAAAACATCATTACCAAGGCCAAAAAAGATCTGGCTGCCAAAATCAGCGAAGGTCATGCTGACTGCATTTTTTTTGACAATGAGGGGATAGTGTTATCAGAATTCATTCCACAAGATGTTACTGATAATGCAGCTTAGTACCAAGAAATTTTAAAATGGTTGAGAAGTGCAATCAACTGTAAACGATCCAAAAAAATTGGCAAAATAGTTGGTTCCTTCACCAAGACATTGTGCCAAGTCACCTGCTGTCCAGCACATTTTTGACCAAAAGAAATATTCCCATCATACTTTATTTGCCCGATTTTCCACAATATGATTTTTGGCTATTCTCAAAATTAAAAACAGGACATGAAAGGAAAATCATTTGAGGTCAATTCAAGAAATTGAAAATAAAATAAGATGTGCAGCCTATGAGCATTCATAAAAGAAGGCTTCTAAAAATATTTTAATCAGTTGCAGACACAATGGAATGAACATATGGTTATAAAAGGAATTTATATTAGTATTAAGTAAGATCAAATTATGCAAGAAGTGGACTTTTTCTGTATCAGACAAAAAATAAAATATAAAAATAATACCACTAAAATAAAACAGAATATTAGCATTAGTAGTGCAAATGATGCAAGAAAGCAAGCTTATACAGCATCAGCAAAAAAAAAAAAAAAAAAACACCCTCCAATAGTTTGTCTAGTTCTTCCGTGAATTTTTTCAAACTATCTATTTCCACAACAATGGACAACAGTTTGTTCCAGCAATCAACCACCTGTTGACTGAAGGCAAACTTCTGCCATCTATTCTGCAACAACCCTTCCTCAATTTGAATTTGTGTCACTCATGTGTGGGGCTAAGCAAAAGGAAGAAGCTCATCAGCATTAGATTGCTAAATCCATTCCAAGCCTTAAATACCTCAATGAGATCACCTCATAGGTGCCTAGTCTCTAGATGTTGAAATTTGCAGAACTGAAACCTTCCATGGTAAGAATTCCTTCTTTGTTCCTCTCACCAATCTCATTGCCCTTCTCTGTACTCCTTCCAGTAGTTCCACATCCTTCCTACAATGAAGCCTCCAGACCTGTATGCAGTACTCAACATCTGGCCTGACCATTGCCTTATACAATGGAATAATCACTTCCTTATCCCTGCTAACAAAATTCCTTTATATCATTGACAAAACTTCCTGGGCTATCCTGACAGCCTGTCTGCACTGCTCAGATAATTTCATATATGACTGCACAATTACCCTCGGGTCTTTTTCATTTGCCACTACTCTGAGTGTAGTACAGGGTGTCCCAAAAAGGTGTAACCAATTTTAAATGTTTGTAACAAATGTAATTTTAATGATAGAAACACAAAACCTGCACTAAATGTGAGAAAAACAGTTGAAGTTTTTACTTCAATAATCCGTTCTTTTCTTTTGCAGATTGTGACGGTTGTCCTGAAGTTGAAGTAGAGATGTAACAAATGGATCCCGTGACCAAAGCACAGGTAGTGGAGTGATTTATTGAAACCCGGTCTGAAATGCAGGTTCAGCGTAATTTCAGGAGTAAATACGGGATAAAGCCACGAACCCATAACAGCATCAGAAAGTGGTATCAGCTATTCAAGGAAACAGGTAGCGTCCATCCTACGAAAAGCCCTGGTCGACTAGCATTTTTGATGCAGGAAAGAGTGGAAGTTGTGAGAAACGCATTCGTTTGTCCTCAAAATCCGTTAGAACAGCAGCACTGCAACTAGCCATCCCCAAGACTTCAGTGCATATAGTGTTGCAAAGAAAATTGAAAATGTACACATAAATTGCAGATTGTCCAGCACATAATCTGGGATGACCGTGTGAAACGTAAACAATACGCAAAAGACATGTTGGAGAAAATGGAACAAGATGAACTTGTAATGACACGGATTTTGTTTCACGGACGAGTGCATATTTCATGTTTCAGGAAAGGTGAATAAGCAAAATGTCAGAATTTGGGGGAGTGAAACCCCACACTGCGTGCAGGAGTATCAGCGAGTTAGCCCAAAGGTGAATGTGTGGTGTGGCATCATGGTTGATTGTGTTACTGAACCCTTTTTCTTTCAAGAAGCAACTGTGAGAGCAGATAATTACCAGGACATGCTTGAGTTTTATTTGTGTATCCTCAATTGGATTAACTACCAAATGGGGTTATTTTCCAACAGGATGGAGCGCCGCCACATTGAGCTTTGAGTGCGAGGAGGTCTCTTGATGGCAAGTTTCCTGGCCGTTGGATTGGGCGTGATGGGTCCATTACGTGCCCACCACGTTCACCAGATTTATTCCCTTGTGATTTCTTCTTATGGGGATTCATCAAAGACACAGTCTACAAGACTCCTGTTGCAGACATCGCAGACTTAAAGCGCAGGATTACAAATGCGATTACCATGATTAAGCGTTACATCCTTGAAAAAACATGGGATGAACTTTATTACTGATTAGATATTGTTCATGTGACAAGTGGTGCAACAATTGAATGTCAGTAAAAACTTCAACTGTTTTTCTAACATTTAGCACAGGTTTTGTGTTTCTATCATTAAAATTACATTTGTTACAAACATTTAAAATTGGCTACGCCTTTTTTGGGACACCCTGTATATACTATACAGTTGGTATGTTACTCTGGGGTTGCTGCTATCTATATGCAGTATTTTGCATTTGTCAATATTAAACTTCAATTGCTATTTCTCAGCCCATCTGCCTAATTTTTCTAGATCCTGTTGCAGTTACATACCATCATTACTGTCATTAACCACTCTACCAACCTTTGTATGATCTGCAAACTTAGATGTTAAGTCTGATATACCCTCATCAATATCATTAATACAGTCATACTATTCATACATATAACATACATATACACAATATTCATACATATAGCATATGCATGAATATTGTGCATATGTATTATATGTATGAATATTCATACATACATATACATACTATTCATATTCATATATTCACATTATTCCCAATCCCACAAGGCAACCTTCTATTTCTCACCTGAATTTAACCAGACTCACTGTCATACTAGAAGGCAAATTATTCCGGTATTCGATGACCTCCCTACCCATAGGTAAATTTCATTTAGAATTTGCTGGTAGTAACATCATCAGTTGGTTCCACTGCACAGAATTTAAAAATTGCCTGACCACCGAAGTCATCCTTATGAAAGCAAAAGCCACACGCCTTTCCCGTTACCCTTGACAGTAGTTATGTCTTTAATTAAATTCCACATTAATCTACCCAGTGGGAGTTATTTACCTGCAGATTCTTAATGCATGAAGAATCACTGCTGATAACCAGATCAAGGGTACTGCATCCTCTTGTTGCCTCTTTAATATGCTGCTGTAGAAAACAGTCATCCAAGAAATCCACAAAGGTTTTGCTAGGCTTTCTTTTTTTTTTTTTTTTTTTTTTAGGAAGAAAGGCTGGTCAGTGTCTATATCTTCTACATATATTTCTAAAACTGGATCTTCGTGTTTAGATGAGTCATCTATATCCATGGATGTGCCTTAAATATTCTTTGTTGAATTCAAACTTGGACTTTGTGATGTAGTAGCAATCACTGGAGGAAGAGGAGCAGATATCACTTGTATTGTAAGAGGAGTATTTCTTGCCTGGTCTGAGATCAGTCAGAGATTGATATGTTTAAAGGGACTGTAACATCAGTTTGAGTGGCCACTGTTTGATGTTTTGTGTAATACTGGCATAAGTATGTTCGGACAAACTGGGTTCAATTAGTTTCCTTGCATAACTTACTTTGTTTTCAACCTTATATTTTACAATTTTTTTTCTCAGTTTTCTATCACAGATAGAAAACTGAGAAAAAAAATTGGAATATGAAGGATGGTTGTCTTTGCAGTTGGGGCAGGTCATTTTTGTCACCAAACAATCACTTTGAATGTGACTGGAGGATCCACAGTTGAGAATTGGGACAAACTGAGTTTCCTCTGCATGTCATTTGAGATTGGCCATAATTTTGGCACATAACATCTCAAGGGATTAGGAATGTAGGCAGGAATGTGGCAAAGTAGATAACCTGCTTTTACAGATGAGGGTAGTCTTAGGGTATTAAATGTAAGAATAACATTCCCAGTAAGTGTAAGTTTATTATCTTTTTTAATCATAATTCATTTGACTCTAATTACATTTGTTTCTGAAGCTCTCGAGTTATTTCTTCCTCTGTAATATTCAACAGATCCCAGCTAGATATAACATCCTTAGACATATTCAGAGTTGCAAATGGAAATACTTACCTTGGCAGATTAACTTTACTGTCATGATTTCTGGCCCTGCCATGTGGAGAGTGGTACCGCCAATGACCAAGCAATAGGAGGTTAATGTGTTATGAAGGTTAGTTCTATATACAAGAACAAAGGTGCATTTCCTTTCTTTTTAGTAAGCTTCCTTCTTTACTTTGAAGAGCAGAAATCAAATAACTGTGTAAATGTAAACTTAAATATTCTCTGTGATTTATTGATTAGAGAGAAGGCACAAAATTCACTTAGAAATTTGCTTTGATCACTCACTTGGCACTCAGTGCCACATCTTTTGTGAAAAATATATATGCCACATATTTTGGAATTAAATTAGGTGACCAAGTTGGGCCTCCCACAAAATGTGGCATACAAGTCTGGGTTATTTATGTTTGTGGAAATGTGATAAAAAGAAAGCCAAGCCATTTGCCATTCCCGTGGTGTGGAGGAAACCTCGGGATCATATTAACGTTGCTACTTTTGTTTGTAAATGCAGAAGGTAATAAAATGAAGAACAAGCAAGCATTGTATACCCCACAGAACTGAACTACAGGTACAACTTGCACCTAGGTTTTTGAAAATATGCCATCAGATTCCAAATTTGACACCTGTGATATACACAATGATACAAACTGTTGTTGCAAAGAAATTCACTACTTTGGACCATGGCTGTTTACATATATTGAAATTGATCTTATGGGAGATTTAAATATACCCAAAGGGTCTGCAGAGCTTTCAGGGTGAAGATTGAAATCCAAGGATCTGCTGGCCACAAGAACATTCTTTTCATGGTATAGATATTGTGAAAAAGAATTGATTACCATTTTTCTGAAGGAGGCTCAACAAATAATTGTAACAACTTTCCTCTGGTTATGAATTTTTTTGAAATTTTCTATCAACTAACCATAGTGGAGGCTATTTATTGACTTATTGAAGCAAAGATTTAAAAGTATTCTCTTTCATAACGGAAAGAAATATGCATCCATTCCTGTAGCCCATTCAACACATTTAAAAGACAACTACGAAAATTAAGTTTCTTTTGGAAAAAATTTAGTACAACGATTACAGTTGGCTCGTGTGGCAATTTTCAAGTTATTGGTCTGCTACTTGGCCAACAACTTTCTCATACAAAAATGTCTTGCTTGCTTGCAAGTGGGATAGAAGAATAAGAAGTGAACATTAGGAAAGTGTGGCCACCAAGACTGTCTCTGAAACCAGATTTGAAGAACACTAAAGATGAGCCACTAGTTTTTTTTTTTTTTTTTGTTAGTTGTTGGTGCATCGGCTTCTGTGGCCATAATGCACCTCCCAAGGTTTTTGCACTACTCTGATCCAAGCCCAAGGCGGGATTTGAACCCGTGACCTTTGGGTTGCCAGGCAGGCACTTTACCCACCCGGCTAGCCCAGTCGGCTGAGCCATTCAGTGGATCAAACCAAAGTACCATTACCTTCTCTGCATACCATTTAATCAAATGGCTCAGCCAAGCCCCAAATAAAGAAGGAAACTGTTTCAAGTATGTTTCCACTAAATTTTCATTGCTTAAGTGCACAAAAAAAAATCAAAGCAGTAATTTTTATTGGGCCTCAAATCTGCAAGCTGCTGGTAGATTCTGTATTTAAAAAGAATCCACAAACCAAACTGAAATAAATGCTTGGACTGGCTTTAAAAATATAGTGCCCAATTTTCTAGGAAACAATGAATACTCAGATTATGAGATGCTAGAGAAGTTCAGAAAACTAGGTTGTAATATGAGTGTTAACTTCTTGTGCTCACATCTCAACTATCTCCCAGAAAATTCAGGTAGTTTAAGAAAAGAGCAGGGAAAAGATTCCAATAGGATATAAAAGAAATGGAAAAAAAGGTACCAAGGGGAATGGAATGTCAATATGATGGCCAATTACTGCTGTAAGCTGAAAAGGGGATGAGCCACTGAAACTAGCTGTCTGAGGAAGTCAAAAACACAAAAGTTTAAACTAGTTCAGTGTATAAGAAATACAGTTTGTGGCCACCTATGTGATATTAATTCGATATTTCTGTTTTTAAGTAATTTTATATAAAAATAACTTATTTGTAAATTCTATAAAATTACAAAATAAACCAGACAATTCCCTCAACAATATTTTTATTTGTAAAAAAATTTAACATGATAAGAACAAATTACAAGTAACTTTTGAAATTTCCATTAAAAATATAGTTGACATCTTATCAACAGTAAAACATCGCAGAACTTTTCTTAAAATGTAGACCTATAATCTGTCTAATACTTTCAACAATCAATCACTCTCTGGCTAAAAAATTTTTGCACACTATTCTAAAACCATACTTTTTTCAATTTAAATTTATGTCCCCTTATGCATGTTGTCTGAGAAAAAGTATGGATGTCATTAGCATTTGGTTTACCCAATACATTTAAAGCCTTAAACATTTCAATCAAGTCACCATTTACCTTTTATACTTTACTTATTTACCTTTTTTTATTACCTCTTTGTGTCTTTTGACTAACCTAGATGCTCTTCTCTGCACTCGTTCCAACAGATCCCCACCCTTCTTAATATAAGACTTCCTATGCAGTACTCAAGATGTGACCTAACCATTGCCTCAAACATTAGTTCTTGTATATCATTGACAGAACCCCCCTGAGTTGTCCTAGCAGCCTGTCTGACAATGCTGAGGGAGCTCCATGCAGGACTGTGCAATTACCCCTATGTCTCTTTCATTCTCCACCATCTTGAGTGTGGTACCACAATTAGTATGCTATTATCTGAATACTGCTACCCACACACAGTATCTTGCATTTATCAATGTTGAACCTCAATTGCTATGTCTCAGCCCATTTCCCCAATTTTTTTAGGTCTTGTTGTAATAGTATGTTTCGATAACTATTATTAACTAAACTGCTGACATTTGTTTCATCTGGAAACTGAAAATATGCTTGATAGGCCTTCATCAATATCATTAATAAATACTGAAAGTTGTGTGGGAGCCCAGCATTGAACACCGAGAGACTTCATTAGTAACATCAGTCCATGAAGTGCGGTATCCATTAATAACCATCTCTTTATCCATAGCAGGAACTTGCCCCTAATGCCACATTGCTTCGCAAATCTGTGCTGTGGATTTGTTAAAGGGAGATCTTGTCTTGAAAGGATTGTTGTAACATCTTTTTAATAACAGAATTAACAAAATATAACCACACTCCTTTCAATATGATCCTGCAATGCATCATTAAATGCTAACTCCATTATTTTCCCAAGAACAGAAGTGAAGCTTACAGACCTGTAATTACTCACTTCGCCTTTGATCCCCCTTTGTAAATAAGATAGATATATTTCCACATCTCCAATCTGCAGGGACCTGTGAATCCAAGAATGCTCTCACAATTATGATGGAGAGTTTGTTTACCTCTTTTTCTGGTTCTGCTAATATAAATGGATCATCATCATCATCAGCCATTTTCAATCCACTGCAGGATGAAGGCCTCTCCAGCTACTTTCCAGTTCCTTCTGTTTTGTGCAATGGCCATCCATTTATTACCCACAAACTCATGAATTTCATCTATCCATCTCTGCTGTTGTCTTCCAGGCTTTCTTCTAGCTCCTTTTGGGTACCATTCTGTTATTTTCTTAGTCCATCTATCATCATGTCTTCGAGCTATGTGTCCTGCCCAAGACCATTTTAGTTCTTTAGTTTTGATAAGAATGTCCTTTACTTGAGTTTGCTGTCTAATCCATGTGTTTCTCTTCTTACCTAACAGTCTGATTCCCAATATAATTTGTTCCATTCTTCGCTGTGTAGTTCTCAGCTTCTCTTCCATTCTTTTGGTGAGTGCCCAAGTTTCACTTCCATACGTCATGGTGGGGAGTATACATTGGTTCATTATTTTACGTTTCAGAAAAACTGGGATATTGCTCTTCAGTATGTGACTATATTTCCTGAATGCTATCCATGCAAAATTTATTCTTCTCTTGACTTCCAGCCATTTATTATTATTACAGCTAATAACTTGTCCCAGATAAGTATATGTCTCCACCTTTTCAATTACTGCTCCTTCAATTTTTATGTCTCTTTCTGTGGTATACTTGTTCATCATTACTTTTGTTTTAGCCATATTCATCTTTAGTCCAAAATCCTTACTAACTGTGCATAGTTGATTAAGATTTTCCTCTAATTCTTTGGGATCGTAGCTTATGACCACAATGTCATCTGCAAATCGTAAATGGTTTAGGTACTCTCCATTCACATTGACTCCTTTCTGCGACCAGTCTAATCTTCTGAAAGCTTCCTCAAGGGCAGCAGTAAACAGCTTTGGAGATAGTGACAACACTCGTTCAGACGACACGACTTCTTTCGCCTTGAATCTAAGTAACAAACAACTGTCCAACGAGCAGCTGAGTGTTTTATCAAACGGTATGAAATTCGCCGTTATACCATCGAAACCTCCCATCACACAGCTCGCTATGGGTATAGAAGCCAGTATTACCAACCTTCCCGAAGAAACTGCCAACGAGATCCGATTCAAGACTGCCGCAGTCCTCCGCAACACTCGAAAAACGTGCTCAAACCTCAACCACCGCCAACGTGCCGCCCTGTCATCTATAAGAAAAGACAACTCCATCGTTGTACTTCCTGCGGATAAAGGGCGCCGGACTGTTGTGCTGGACCGATCAGCCTACCGAGAGAAAGCCTTGGCCCTATTACTCGATCCTAACGTATATGAACCTCTACCTGATCCTCCCGTTAAAGTCTTGAAACGTCTGGAAGCAAATGTTAATAAACTTGTCCACGCATGGCTTAAAGATAAGAAGATCCCGACCGCGACTCACCATCTTCTGCGTGCTACTGGCTGCCAACTACCGCAATTCTACGGATTACCAAAGATCCATAAACCGGGTATTCCTCTCAGACCTATAGTGTCTTGCTGCAGTGCCCCAACGTATGAACTGTCCAAACACATCGCGAGCCTCCTCTCGCCTCTTATAGGTAATACATCTCACACCGTTAAAAACAGCAGTGAATTCATTAACACCATTAAGGACATTTCAATCCCTGATAACTCCATCATGGCATCATTTGACGTGGTTTCTTTATTCACCTCGATTCCCGTCCAACAGGCCGTGCACTGCGCCAGAAGGCTCCTTGAGAGCGACTTAAGCCTCCAATCCAGGATGTCACTATCCACTGATGACATCTGTACCGCCCTCAACCTATGCCTCTCTAGCAGCATCTTCACCTTTGAAGACTCACTCTACAAACAAGTACATGGCACTGCTATGGGTGCCCCTGTCAGTTCCGTAGTAGCTAACATCGCCATGGAAGATCTGGAGAAGCAGATACACCAGAACCCACCTACACCTATTACAACGTGGTGTAGATACGTCGACGATATTTTTACCATAATACCACGTGGTTCTGAAACGGTACTACTAGAATACCTCAACTCTCTATCCAATTTCATCAAGTTCACCGTAGAATCAGAGGTGGACGGTTCGCTCCCGTTTCTGGACGTGCTAGTGCATCGCGTAGGCCCACATCTAGAGACCTCAGTATACCGCAAACCCATGTGGTGCGGTCAATTCACCAACTACGGGTCCTGCCACGCTCCAAGCCATCTCAATAGCACTGCCCGCACCCTGTTCTCCAGGGCCTGGAGCCATTCCAGCACCGACACAATTAGACGTAACGAGATCTCCCGTGTGAAGGCGGACCTAACCAGATGCGGTTATCCATCCCATGTACTAAACAGATGCTTGTTACAGGCACAAGAACTTACTTCCAACCCAAGACCTCCGAAGCAAGTCGGCATATCATCCGCCTACATTCCGTACTATCCAGGAGTGTCAGGACGTATCTCGAAGATCCTGAGAAGTTACAACATCAAATGTGTGCAATTACCAGGTAGGAACCTACGTTCACTTGTCTCCAGTGTGAAGACCCCTGTCACACCTGTCTTACGCAGCAATGTAGTGTACCGTATCACCTGTAGGGCCTGTAACAGTTGCTACGTAGGTGAGACATCGAGACGTCTCCAGGATCGCCTCACGGAACACGACAGAGCAATCCGGCTTGCCGAAACTGACCAGTCCGCGCTTGCAGAACACTTTTGGGCTACCAACCACGATCTTGACCCCAAGCGCGACTTTGAGATAGTGGACCACGCGCGACACTTTCGCCACCGCCTATGGCTAGAGTCACTAAACATAATAAACAACCCTAAGGCATTAAATCGCCAGAAAGGCATGCGTATACATCCAATCCTGGAGACAGACAACCGTTTTATTGATGGATGATCACTGGCGCAAGGCAGCACACGTCCGTGCTACAACAATGACGAATGAGTAACGTGCCACACTTTGCTTGTAATGTATTCAAAAAATTTTGTCAGTTGAGAAAGGGACACGAGTTCCGAAAGCTACTGAAATTGTACTTATATTTCATTTTATACTGGGTATACAATAAATATCTATTTGTTAAGCTTTGGAGATATTGTGTCTCCTTGTCGAACTCCTTTCTCAAGGTAGTGTTCTCATATTTTCTTCAAAATCATAATATATGAGGTATCTATGCCTTGTCTTTCCAGTGCCCGAGTCAAATGCCTTTTCATAATCCACAAATGCCCCCCCCCCCGGGCTTTCTGATTCTTCATTTTCTTCAACACCTGTTCTACCTCATCAGGAAGAATATCATATCAGTATCATTTGTCTTTCTGTATTACTGCTCATGGCTGCTAATTTAAGTCCTTTGTTTTCTCTTAATGCTTGTTCTACTTTTCTTGTGTTAAATCTTCTTATGTCCTCTCTGAGCCTCTTTCTAATGGCTTTGCATAACTCAGTATACTCAATTTTCTGCTTGTCAGGGTGTATCTTGCTCTTCAATTGTCACCTTTGGTTCATCATTACAAGTGTTTCTTGACTAATTTTTTCTTCTTTGGATTTCTTTTTCCCTATAGGTTTCTTGGGCTTTTATCATTTGCAGAAAGTTGTAATATTCCTCGTTGATATCTTGGTAATGAGCAGTCTGCAGAAGCTCAAACTTGTTCATAAGTTCCAGTACATACTGCTCTTTCACCTCTTCTGTTATCTCAAAGACCTTCATATTATTTATCAAGTCAGTTTTTCCTGGTATCTATCCATATAAATGGATAGATACCATCAGCTCCAGGTACGTTATTTACTTTTATCTTCAACAATTCTCTTCCACTTTCTTCACAGTTATGACAAAATCATTTAACTCTCAGTTATAACTTGGTATACATCTGGTATTCCTATCCCTAAAAACTTCATGAATGAATGAATATAAAAGCAAAATATTTATTTAGTTTATCAAAAAAACTGAACGAGATCATCAGTTGTTATGCAATTCATATATAATGGGCCAATGTGGTTCATCCCTTTTCTTCTAGTGTTAACGTAAGCAAAAAAAAATCGCATGTGTACCCTGTATGCTCGAAAGATGTTTTATGTGTAAACATCTTTGATGACACCCACTAAATTTCAAACAGCTAGAACTGAAATCATGAACGATGTAATTTATGCTCACAACTGCTACTTACTCTATTGAATCAGTGTTAGTGATAAATAGGATACATATGCCAGCTGATTACTCTACTGAATCAGCATTTGGAAGAGGTTAGGCCAATAGCATAATTAACCATTTGATTGTAGTCCTTTGCTGAGTAGTATAATTGCAACAATACAAGTATTTGTACTGTTACAATCATACTATCATGTTGGAACATGTTACTCTGTCATGCTTTGTTGCAAATTACACATGCAGCACTAACAAGATCTGCAAGAAATGACAGTATTCACACATAATATTATAATATGCTATTGAAACTATGACTCGGCTCGATCTCAACAAACACAAGCACAAGACGATAATGCTGCACATTCAATTCGCAATGAGGAAACAGAGATACTGTCAAAGATGAAATATGACAAGATCTAAGATGACAATGAAGAACTCATACTAGATTGTAAATTGTATGAATTGGACTTGGACATCACAAAATGATTGAAATATGTAAGGTGATGTGTCAAGACAACGACAACCCTGACAAAACATGCAGTAATGATCTGCACAGCCTTGTAATGTGACTGTAAAGAAGACTCCCTTTCAAAACTTTTACAATCATCCAAATAGTGAGATGAATGAGGATCTAAAGCTCGCCGTGCTCAACCCACTCAGCGCAATTGCAATGAAATGTGAAAACTTGATGATCAACTTAATGAGAATTGCCAATGACAAGCAAAAGATTGTACTCATGCATGTAATTTGGAGTCTGTTATCTCCCAACCATGAACCGATTCAAATATTCTTGACCAGCCCAGCTGGTTGCAGAAAAAAGTTTATGATTCGCCTCTTGATGGAAATATACAACTGCTTCAGTAATACAGACGGGTACTTTAATGCTTACATTAAATGCACTTCAACTGGTAAGGCTGAAGTGCATGTAATGTAATGATATTGGATGTGCACAGAGCTGGTTTATGCCAGCTCTGAGCACATCCACGATCACCTCCCATGATACTTTGCTTTAAATGCTTTACTTTACTTTAAATTTTGCAAGATATCCATTTCTCTGGTTACCAAAAGGTTTCTGATACAGGTGGCAATGGTTAGTCCAAAGCCACCTAAGTGGTATGCTCTGAATCATAAATATTTTTCTGCAACCAGCTGGTTTATGTCAGCTCTCATCCAAGATCACCTCCCATGATCCTTTGTGTGATCTCCTCTCCCGGCTTCAGCTTAGTACTTTCTATGATTACTTCCCCGAATGCTTCCCATTTAGAATTTGAAGTTAAAAACATCATCAGTTTATCCCACTGAAAAGAATTTCTAAGGTCATTGTAGCCACCTTTATGAAAGCAATATCCCTTCTCTCTTTACCCTTGACATTAGTATATCAATATATTATAGTACATCAGTATATTATGATCACTGATGCTTAGTGGTTTCTTTACCTTGAGATTCTTATGCATAAAGCATCACTGATGATAATTACATATAATCAGATCAAGTGCATTCCTTTCTCCTGTTGTCTCTCTAACATGCTAGTGTACAAAGCTGTCATCCAACACATCAGAAAGGCCTCTGCTACTGTGCGAGCCACCCACACCGAGGTACCAGTCAATATCTGGAAAGTTAAACTTCCTCATTATAAGATATTCTGATTTGCTGGTCCACTCTATTTGTCTGTATACTTGCTTGTTATATTCATCTTAGTCATTTGAGCTATAACATACTCCTACTCTCATCCTACTGTCCTTTCTGTACACATTCCACTCACCATATTCAAATTTTGAATCCCTTTATGTCTGAGTAGTTTCCAATATCCCCACAATGTTTGCATTTGATTACTGAACCAGTACTTCTACTTCAAATTTGTTTACCAGACTCTTAACATTGATGTACAAACAAGTATATATGTGCCTGTTTTTGCTCTTAGTAACCATAACCAGCCCACGTATTTGTTTGTCCCATGAGGATCCATCCCCCCCCTCCTCCAAGAAGGCGTGGCATTTTGCTTTCCAGGCTTTCCAACAGAAGCAGTGCAATAATCACTTTTACCCTCTGTTTACAGTTATTGTTAATCTATTAGTTTATGTATTTCAACCTCCCCAAGCTAGCAGTTTTCTGGTCCACCTACCTAACACTGCCTCAACAGCATTACTTTAGTTTTTTTTTATTCCTTCATTGAACTGCACTTAGAACAGATTTTTATTGTTGATCTATTAGTTAATGTATTTCAACCTCCCCAAGCTAGCAGTTTTCTGGCCCACCTATTTAACACTGCCTCAATAGCATTACTTTAGTTTTTTTTTATTCCTTCATTGAACTGCACTTAGAACAGATTTTATGAGAGGAATTTATAATTTTTTTTAATAATTTTTTAAGTATTAATCTGATATCAAAAATCACAGTCACTGGGATTGCTGTGATCTTTTTAAACAGAAAGGTCTCAAATTTTAATACAGAAATCAGAGAAGAAACATTTTGTGAGATGTGAATTACAGCTGAGTAAACTGTAGAGTGCAAAAGGGCTAAAACAGAGAGTAAAAATGACCCTATCTGCAATGCATTTGCCAACTATTAAACCAAAACAGCATTTCTAAGATATTTAATTCAGAAATTAAAACAAAGAGAAACTGTTATATGTTAGTATTAGATTATATATACATATTTGATACTGGAAAGTTCCTGTTTGATGTTCCACAGTGTTGTAAAATATTTGGATTTTGGTTTCTTTAAAGTGCTAGAGAAATGTTAGATTATTATTCCAGATGAGCCCAAGATCTCTACAGAATTTGACCTTTTTAAATTTGGGCATTATTGATTTGAATGGTTATGTCATTTTTTCTGTTTTTATCTTTGCAAAGGTCATTTGAGCTGATTTACTGTGGTTAATTTCCAGGCCAATTGAGTTTAAGCAGATGAGAAGTTCAACTAACAGTTGGGTAACTTGAGTTTTTGTGGGCACTTGATTTGGGTCATCAGAATACATAAAGAGCTTGAGGTTTGTTTGTTTGTTATTTGGTTTTTAGGAGCATTAGCAACTAAGGCCATATTGCTCTAGGAATATGCGGTGGTCATTCCCTTGACCTTTCCGCATCCTCCGTATTTGGTGGTGACGGGCTCAAACCCCAGTCTAATCAAGAAGCGTGTGCTACGCACTGCTGCTCCTTCCCACCTGGCTACGGAGGTGCCAGCTTGAGGTTATTTGCATGCGATAGCATATCAGAATGACTGGAGAAAAACTGCTCAAGTTTGATGGAAAACAAAAAGGTAGAGAGCAATCCTTGTGGGACTTCTCTTGAAGCATTGGTAGGTGGCTGAAAGGCATCTCTCCTTAACAATGGTTGCCAAGATTAGAAAAATATTTCCATAGACGTTGAAATTGTATTGTACTGCCTTAAATTTTATTCATGTGTTGCTGCCCTGCAACATATAGAAAATTAGTTTATATTAAGCAGTTCCATAAAGTAGGTTCAAAAGTGTAGTTCAACAACTACCTATGATACAATTTGTTAATCTTCAATAATTTGACAAGTGTTTTTTCGCAGATTAGCAAAAGCAACTCTAAAATGCTCATTAAAAAAACTGTATATTAAATATCAGTTTCATTTATACTTTTTAATCTTACAATAAATGTCTTTCTTTGAACATAACTGAAATATTCTTACCCCACATTCACCCCATGTGCCATTTATCAGCATCCTACCACAATAAAGTCCTGGACATTGAGGCAAAATATCTACAAAATAAGGAAAAGAATAAATGTCATTATGTCTCTAACTTCCAATTATAAATAACATGCATACACTGCATTTTATTATTATTGACTAACAAAAAGTAGTTCTCCTCAGTATAGAAATCTAAACTCATAAGGATTTATCTTTTGTAAAGCATAAGGAAGGAAAACTGCTGGTAAACTATATTTTTACAGTTTACCAGCAATAAATACAATTTGTAAAAATAAAGACACAGTATGTTTTGCTTTATAGGTAGACAGACGAGTGATATATTTTTTAAATGCTAAACTTGAACAAAAGGTTATTGGGATATACAGGAGTCTCATTAAGGAGACTCCTGTATATCACATGTGAATTGAATACTGAGTCTGCACACTGAATGGATCTTAATACAAAACGTAGAGGTGATAAACAAAAGGCATTACACACTTCATGCAATACAATGTTACATTTCACAAAACAGTAATTCCTCTATATTTGCAGATTTAATATTTGTCAGTTATGTCATTGTACAAGTATACCTGTTTGGCATTTGTGATTTCGATTATTTGCAAGTAGTTTCCCTGCAAACTTATGTTACATTTCTAGCATATGTGTGTATACACCCCTACATAATTACACTGCAGAAGTGTAGCTGAGAACCTGATCCAACTGATGGATCAGTTTCATCTTAACATTTAAGTCAGATTATGCTAACCACACATTTGCAAGAATTCTCTTATCATATGGAGAGCAATTCCTCTGCCAATCAACACATGCTGAAAAAAAATACATCACTGACTGTACAACAGATATAAAGTACTGTCCAGATGAAATCAAACCATCAAATTGGAATGAGTACTGGAGGAATCTGTTTTTCAATGGGATGAAAGACTTGAAAGCTTCATCAGCAGATGGGTTGTAGAAGACTGCAAGTCTGGCACACTGATGTGAGAGCAGAACTTGAAAAAGAAATATTATGAAATGCTCTCCAGGATAATAAATGAAGAAGGCATTAATAGGTGTGAATGGCAAATAGATGTTATTCTTTTATTCTGCCTATCCTGTAAACTCTTTTGACATTATGTGACTGCCCCAGCATACAAACAGAAAGCTTATATGCTGGGATTTAACACAATCCTGATATACTGAAAAAAGAAACTGGACACTGATATGTAGTCATCTTACAAGTATTACTGTTTCTCTCAGAAACACTGATTTTTTTCTCAGTACATAAATGCTGTATTTTTTTAATATTTAATTTTATGCAGTTAAGGAACTAATATTAATAAATACTTTATGCAGGAAGCTAGGTTTATGAAGCATCTTTTTTTGTGTGTGTGTCTTAAAGAGTTATTATTTTAATATCCCTCCCTCTCATGGTTTGCATCCTGGTATTTATCTAGCACATTTTTAAATTTACATAACTTAACACTAATTACACAGTAATTATTATATAGTTTAAAATTTTTGTTTATTTTAATAAATTTTATTGTAACATCATGCATATTGTGGATATATCTTGTCACTGTTTGTTCAAGTCTTCACAATGCTGATCTGCCCACTGATGAAATCCAGGTCTGGGTAGACTTGTGAACCTTCAGATATGTTGAGGTTTGAGAGTATGATAATTTATAGTGATCTCTTACGTTACGACTGATTATTTCACACCCCATATGTCTCTTTTTCCTTTGTATCAATTTTTTGCTTTCACACCCAGAGTCCTGAGCTGGATATCATCATTCTTCTCTTTCTTGGTGATTCCCTTCTACTTCTGGCTCTCTCTCTCTCAGGGTAATTCAGAATTTTTTTTTTTTTTTTTTTTTTGGCTGGTGCTGCATAAGCCTCAGGCTTCCTTGCACCATATGGCTAATAATAGGCTAATAATAATAATATACCAATCATGGCAAAGCATCTCCACAATTCAGAAACAACCTTCCTTCACATGTATTATCCAAAAATTACATGGTACTTGTTGACGTATCTAATGTCAACAAGCAACATCTGTCTTCGCAGCCTGCAATGGATGCACGGTACTAAGTATTATGGGGGTCTAATACCTTTCGGGCTTTCCTTAAAAAAAAAAAAAAAAGAAAGAAAGAAAGAGAGAGAGAGAGAGATCGATGCACTAAATAAACAGCACATTCAGTTTTCTGACATCAACGTACAGAAAAAGGCAATGCCCGAGACATGTGCAAAGCCTTTGCAGCTAGTATGCCCTAACATGATTTTTCTGCAATTAAAAGTAAATGGGCCTATAACTCATCCGCCTTATCTTCGTAGAAATAATTAATAAAAATTAAAACAAAATTGTAAAAATATATATTTTTAAACTAATGTTTTCTTTCTGTATCTTCGTGTATGTTTCTATTTTGTCTCTGCATAAATGCTTTGAGCAAGTAAATATGTATTTTTTAATATTCTTAATATTATACTATAAAATGTAAAATTCGCTCACCCATTTTCATATTCTTCCCATATTTGTTAAATTATTCTATGTAGCAAGTATCATGCAAGCATACTACAGATACGGGTAATAAACCCACTTAATCATTTATAACTTGCCATTTAAACTAGAGAGATAAAATCAAATAACACTGCCACCCAAATAAACATGAAATTAAAACACAGCGCCGCTCAAGCACTTGAGGAAAAAAATAATAATACAGTAATTTAAATAAAAATAATAATAAATATACAGGGTATCTCAAAAATACACGGCATACTTCAGGAATGAGTTCCTCATATGTAGACAATAAAAATATTTTATATCAACATAGTTCCGAAAATGCTTGGTTTCCGAGTTTTGAAGGTCTGTCTGACACTAACTATTCACATCACCTTATAGTAATTGTTCAAAATGTTCACCTTCTTCCTGAATACAGGCCTCATATCGATGTCTCATGGACTCGAAAAGACGATACCAAATTCCTGGCATGTTTCGTATTGTCTCACAACCTGCCACAATTCGATTGCGGAGAGTTTCCACATGAGCTACCGGAGTCGAATATACCAATGACTTTAAATGGCTCCACAAGATGAAATCAAGTGGATTTAAATCAGCTGAGCGTGGAGGCCAAGCAGTTGGTCCACCCCTCTACTTCAAGGGTCGTAGATCTTGGTCGTCCTCTGTCGGCAGCACGAGGTATAAAGGTCCTATGTTCACATAGGCGGAGATGGATACCTTCAAACGTTTTCCTGTCTGGACATCTTCGTTCTGGGAACCTTTCGTGGTACAAACGACGAGCCTCCAGAGAATTGCCGTCCGCCAAACCGTACATAAAATACATATCCGCTTGCTCCTGATTTGGTACATGGTCGGAATGGAAAACCACCAGATTCTGTCAGTACCTTGTGATGAAGGAAATCATCTGCGGAAGATATGACATTCCGGTCAATAACTCGGGAACCAAGCATTTCCGGAACTATGTTGATATAAAATATTTTTATTGTCTACATATGAGGAACTTATTCCTGAAGTTATGCCGTGTATTTTTGAGACACCCTGTATATATAACGAAATTCTGTTACAAACGCAATGCGCTATTTACTCTAGTTGTTTTCCAGAAGGAAGGGTGGGCAAAAAATAAAAAATAAACAAAACCATATACATGTTCTCGTAAAAAATTATTAAATCGAAAAGAGAGAAGACTGTTGTTGTTGTTGTAGTGTTTTAGAAGCATCAGCGACTACTAGTAGTAAAAGTAGTATTAGTGGCATGTGATGCAAGAAAGCAAGTGTATGTAACAAGCTTATCCAGCATCAGCCAAAAAAAAACAAACAAATCCCGCTAAATGTTTGTCCAGTTCCTCCTTAAATTTAGTTAACCTATCAACTTCCACAACGACAAATGGAAGTTTGTTCCAGCAATTAACAACCCGCTGGCTAAAGGCAAATTTCCGTACATCTATTCTACATCTGTCTTTCCTTAATTTGAATTTATGCCCGTTAGGCTCGTAATCTGAACAAGTGGAAGAATCCCATCAGAATTCAGCGTGCTCAACCCATTCAAGGTCTTATACACCTCAATCGCAGGTGCCTAGTCTCCAGCCGCTACAAATTGCAGAACTCAGGCCTTTCTTGGTATGAGCAGCCCTTCATTCGCCTCACCAATCTTGTTGCCCTTCTCTGTACACGCTCAATCAAATCTACATCCTTCCTAAAATGAGGCCACAAGACCTGTACGCAGTACTCAAGGCGTGGCCTGACCATTGCCTTATACAGAGGGACAAGCACTTCCTTTTCCCTGCTAGCAAAAGTATTATTGTTATTATTACTAGCTAGCTATATGGTGCAAAGAAGTCTGAAGCTTATGCTGCACCAGTCAAAAAAAATTCCCGCGTTACCCTGAGAGAGAGAGAGAGAGAGAGAGAGAGAGAGAGAGAGAGAGAGAGAGAGAGAGAGAGAGAGAGAGAGAGAGAGAGAGAGAGAGAGAGAGTCAAAAGGGAATCACCAAGAAAGAGAAGAATGATGATATCCAGCTCAGGACCATGGGTGGGCAAAGCCCATACTCACCACATGTGAGCCCCTGGGGTTAAATTCCTATATATCATTGACAAAACGCCATGACCTGCCCTGGCAGCCTATCTGCATTGCTCAGAAAACATCATATCTGACTGCACAATTACCACCAGGTCTTTTTCATTTTCTACCACCTTAAGTGTAGTACCACTTAGTTGGTACGTTTCTTTGGGGTTACTTCTACCCATATGCAGTACTTTACTTTTGTCAAGGTTAAACTTCAGTTGCCACTTTCCAGCCTATCTGCCCAAATTTTCTACATCCTGTTGCAGTAGCACACTGCCATTACTGTCATTAACAACCATGCCAACCTTTGTGCCATCTGCAAACTTCGAAACTAAGCCTGATATGCCTTCATCAATATCATTGATAAATATACAACAGTGAACCCAACACCGAACCCTGTAGTACTCCACTAATAACATTATTACACGAAGAGCAGCACCCATTGATTACCACCCGCTGTCTTCTCCCACTCAACGAATCCTTTTATCCATTGTAGCAACTTAATACCATTCTGCTCCAATTTGTACATGCGCAACAGTGTCAAAACATTTCCTTAAATCCAAGTATATGATATCAAAATTATTTTTTGGATCCTGTTCCTTTGTAACCACATCATAATAACTAATCAAATTTGTCAGACAAGACTTTCCCTTAACAAACCTATGCTGTGACTGAATTATTGCTGCAGTCTTGTCTAGATGCTCCTGCAATCCATCTTTAACCAGTGACTCTATTATTTTATCTGGAACAGAAGTTAAACTAACTGGTATGTAATTACTCGTGTCACCTTCGATCCCCTTTGTGAATTGGGGATACATTTTCACATCTCCAGTCCGTGGGACCTCCCCTGAGTCCAAGGATGCTCTCATAATTATGGCTAAGGGTTTGCTTACTTCCTTTGCCGCCTCCTTTAATATAACTGGATAGATCCCATCCACCCAGGTGCCTTTCTTATGTTTAACTTCAACAATTTCTCCTCCAGTTTGCTCTCAGTTATTACAAAATCATTAAGCACCCTGCTACAATTTGATAACCTTCTGGTACTTTCAGACCTTAATAACTCCTCATATGTGAATGTAGATGCAAAACACTCATTCAGTTTGTTTGTTATCTGAGCAGGATCATCAACAGTCGAACGATCGATATCAAGTGGACTAATCCGATATATCCCCTTCCTTTTAGAGTTTATATAAGTAAAGAAATCCTTGCTGTTTTTCTTAGCATCCTCTGCCAAAGATTTCTCGTAATCTGCTTTTGCCTGCCTAACCTCCCTTGTGACTTGATTATATAGCTTATATTGCCATAGGCGTTTATGTCGCCTGATAATCTATATGCATCCCATGCATTTTTCTTCTCTGTCACGAGTCTCATTAGTTCATTAGATAACCATTTTGGCCTAAACCTTGAACAATATTTCTTAATAGGTATGAAACTTTTAGTAGCTTCCACGATTAATTCCTTGAATGCTTCCCACTTAGAATTTACTGTTGGTAACATCATTAGTTGATCCCACTGTACAGAATTTAGAAACTGTCAGATCACTGTACTCACCTTTACGGAAGCAAAAACCCTTTCCTTTGCCCCTGATGTTAATTAAATCTTTAAGTAAATCCCACATCAGAACACTGTGATCACTGCCACCTAGTGGTTCTTTTTCTCTGCAAATTCTTAATACACGAATGATCACTGCTGATAACCAGATCAAGAGTATTACCCTCTCTGGTTGCCTCTCGAACATGCTGCTGCAGAAAACAATCATCCAATAAGTCTACAAAAGTCTTACTAGTGTGCGAGTAACCAACCCATAAGTTCCAGTCAATATCTGGGAAGTTAAAATCCTCCATTATAAGACATTCTGATTTACTAGCCCACTCTATTTCTCTGTACAATTGTTCATTGTACTCATTCGAGTCATTAGGCCTATAACACACTCCTACTCTTATTTTTGCTTCGCATTGCTTATGTCACACCAAACTGATTCAACAGTGCATTGTTCATCTATATTATTCTATATTATGACTAAGGCCATACTATTCTGTGTATACTCTCTGTAAATTGCGTGTGTTCTGTGGCTGATTTTCTGTTTTCTGGACGAAAAACCCGAGTTTCCAGGAGGAAAGCATACTACCCTCTCCTGAGACAGACTCAACCAATAGAACTTCGTTGTTAACAATGAAAAATCAATTTCCTTATTCTTGGCGTGTTGTGAATTTTCTTCTTGATAAAATGTCAGCAGGAATAAATGCAAGGTACTGCATACGAATATTTATAATCCTAGTTTAACCTAGCAAGAAGAAGAAAAACTTATTATATACAGAAGGCACATTGCTGTATACAACTTCCTTCATGGCTGCAAGCCAGGGGTTTACATAAAAGAAATTTTACAACGTAATAAACAAAAATGAAAAAAAAACAGCATTATGACTCCAGAAAGGTTTGAACACTGGAGTGATGGATCTATGGCAGTGATGGACAGGTCCTCGGGAGCAGGTTCTAATGTCCTGTGACGTGGTCCTGGGAAGGAAGTCGACTGAGTACTTTCTGCCTATATTTCTTATCGACTGCGAACTTGTAGAGGTCACCGTCCAAGGAGCGTATGTCTTGCAGCATTTGCGCGGGTAGGAACCGATCAGATAACTTTGACAAGTTTGGAATGGCCTGAAGGATTTGATTAGCCCTAAAGCTTGGGACCAGGATCCTCCATCCGCAGTTAGCCCAGAAATCTGGTACTGAAATAATGCCGACCATCCTTTTGACGGCAAAGACCATTCTTCTCTTTTGAATGATGTCAGGTCTGATGTCGAGAGCTGCCGCCATCTGGGTGGTCCTTCCTTGGAGCAGAGGAAAGCCGAAAGTTCCATATGGCCCACTTCAGTAGCCAGAATTCTTCCGCGAAAATCCGTCTAAGATGGGTCGTAGCATTTGAAGTCCAGACTTCAGCGCCACAGTATGACCGGACAAACATGTCTTAATATATCTGCACCGAACAGCCTTGTCAAGGAAGTGCATAAATTTGTTTAATCGTCCATCGGAGTCGACAGAACTTTATTTGCAAGTGGTCTATGTACGGTAGAAAGGAGAGATTTTGATCAAAAATAACGCCCAGATCTGTATGTTGTTGGACGGCAGAAATCGTGGATCCTCTTAAAATGGGTTGCACTGTTGTGGGCGCTTGAGAGAGAAAGTAAACTGTTTTGACTTCTCAGGATTGACGTGAAGTCCGAAACCGGAGAGAAAGGCCTCAAGGTTTCGGATTTTCTGAAGGATTCATATTATGACTAATATGAATTCATATCAAGGCACTGGTGTATTCAGCAGTGTCTCCAGGGCTGATGGGAGTAAGCAGTTTTATGTCATCAGCAAAGGTGATCATATCAGTTCGGCCCGTCACGAACGGCACAAGAACAGCTGAGAACAAGATTGAGGACTGGAGCCCGCTTTGTCGGACTCCAGCTGTAATAGCCCTGGTGTAAGCATCGCGAACAATAATGGTCCTGTTCTCAAGTTTGTTTGAATAAACCAGAGTTACATCTCCACCAATGAGGTAATACTCACGTAATAGCCTTGGCAACGCGTGAACGGATATGGAATCAAATGCTTCCTGGACATCGATATACGTAACGATGATTTCCGAACGATGCTCAAATGCCTCGAGGACCTTGGTAGTGGTGGTGACAAGATTTGTAGCGGTGGATCTTGACCGGGTAGCGTAGTGGATCTGAGGTGGCTGTTGTGGCATAATTTGGAGGGTTAACGTTCTCAGAAGAGATTTCTCAAAGAGCTTTAATAGGCTTGATGCAGAAGAAATTGGACAGAAGTGACTGGGCTGAGAAGCAGAGCATATTTTTGGCAGCGGTCTTACTAGAAAGACATGCCTCATAGGAGGGAAAAATTTTTGATTAAGGATCATGTTAAATAACGACAAGATATGATCACCAACAAATGTACTAGGCATTTCAACATAAACTGAGGAATTCCGCCGGATGCGGCCGTAAGTGCTAAGATATTTGGTGGGTTTAACTGAATTTAACGGATCTGTCGAAATCGGACTGATTGGGAATTCCATTGGTGTAGTGGATTCTGGATGAGCCGCGAAACTAGTTTATGGTCGAGCCAACTTCCCACATTGAGTGAGTCAATGGCGTCCTCTAATTCTCTTCTATGGAAGGGCTTCCCCTTATTTATGGTAGCCTCTAGGTGAAGTTTTATCGCCTCCCTCTTGTTCTGAATAAAAAGCGCCCTAGCTCGGGAAAAGGCAGTTCTGTCCGAGGGTAAGCCGGAGTCTTTCCACTTTTTGGGCAACTGGTACGTCTGCACGGTAGCACAGTGGTATCGTCACCACCCTACCCACGCCAGGTGGAAAATGCCCTGGTTCGAATCCCGTCGACGACTCGAGGAACTTTAAGGAGCTTTTTTGTACTGTGGCTGAGTTAGTCTATCTCAGGCGTAGATAGCGAGGTTTCTCCCGGAGGTTTTTTTCCCAGCAAAACAGACAAATCAGCTATAGAACACACTTAATTAACAGACATAAGACACAGCACGGCAGATGAATTTAATTATTAGGGTGGCCTAAAAATAATAGTTTGGTTTTTGGTAGCTACGTTAAAACCAACAACTGGTAGTGGTACTGCACTCAGTATAGTGGAAAATGAAAATACCCTGGGGGTAATTACACTCAGATATAAAATTCTCTGAAAATGCAGACAGGCTTCCAGGACAACTCACAGGGTTTTATCAATAATATACAGGGTGTCTCAAAAATATTGGTACAAACGTTCAAGGGAGGTAGGTAATATCTAAAGGAATGTGAATCGCAAAGGAACCCATAACCGGAAACGTCACGGGAAAGAAGTAGCAGAGGCACAAGAAGCAGAAATGACACAAGACAGTAATTAGTGGCAAACATTTATTTGACATAATATTAACAATGGAGTAGGAGATGGATGCATTTCATGATGTTACAACAGATGCTCGAAGGTTCCACCGTGAGACGTGATGCATGCGTGACCCCGACGCAGCATGGATTGGCGGACACGGTCGAACACACCTGGAGTTTCTTTGACAGTAGCAGCAGCGCAGACGAGTCTCGCCACGAGAACCATTTCCGTCTCCACAGGCGATTCATACACGATAGATTTGAGGACCCCCCACAGAAAGAAATCAAGGCTCGATAAATCAGGTGAGCGTGGGGGCCAGGCAACAAGTCCACAACGGCCAATCCATCGACGCCCAAAACGCCTGTTCAAATGGTCACAAACACACCTTCCATAATGGGCAGGCGTCCCATCATGTTGAAACCAAATGTTGCATCTCACATTTGCTGGAACATCGTCAAGTAACCCTGGTAGAATTTGTTCAAGAAAGATCCGATATTTAGCGGAGTTCATGCGGGATGGTAACAGGTATGGGCCGACTAAGCAGTCACCGACCATACCTGCACACACATTTATTGCGAAGCGATGTTGTGCAGCATGGAGGCGCACGCCGTGTGGGTTGTCGTGAGCCCACGCATGAGCATTGTGCTGATTGAATAAGCCTTCCCGAGTGAAATAAGCCTCATCTGTGAACAAAACATAGGTTGGAAAATTGAAGTCTTGAACACTTTCTTGGAGAAACCACTGCACAAAAGCCACGCGTGCAGGATGATCTTGGAGGGAGCAGTAACTGAACCCTTTGCAGATGAAAGGGGTGTAAGGAATCGTCGTGCAAGACGCGCTGTACACTGCAACGAGATACTCCTAAGGCAGAGGCAATATCACGTGTGCTGGTAATAGGATTATTCTGGACGGCATTCAACACACTTTGTTCCATGGCGGGAGTTCGCGTCGAACGTGGTCTGCCCGCACTACTCCTGTTACCTCTAAATGACCTATAATCGCACAAATTTTGATGGACACGCGCAAAGAAACGGTGGTCCGGTACATGTCTGTCTGGGAAGCGTTCTCCATAAATTTGTTGAGCGGCTCGTCCATTGCCCTCTACTAATCTATACACTAGGTGCCTGTCTGCCAGCTTACAGTTCATATATTCGTATATCGATGCATGCTCTTCGTGCGGCGACTACCGCGCCATCTACCGACTTACGGTGACGTTTCCAGTTATGGGTTCCTATGCGATTCACATTCCTTTAGATGTTACCTACCTCTCCTAAACGTTTGTACCAATATTTTTGAGACACCTTGTATACAGGAACTTTGCTGACAGGAATAAGGATGTGACTATCCTATCAGAGAAGGCAATGGTGGGGATTTGGGGGAGACCTTGGTGCCAGGCGCCTCCGTAGCCAGGTGGGAAGGAGCAGCAGTGCGTAGCACATGCTTCTTGATTAGACCGGGGTTCGAGCCCGTCACCACCAAATACGGAGGATGCGGAAGGGTCAAGGGAATGACCACCGCATATTCCCGGAGCAATATGGCCTTAGTTGCTAATGCTCCTAAAAACCAAACAACAACAACCTTGGTGCCACTTGACAAGCAACACTATGTAGAAGGCAATGGGAAGGCCCCATCTTGAATACTACATAGAGATCTTGAGGCTTCTTTTATGAAGAACGTAGACCTTCTGGAACGGAACGAGTGTAGCGAAGGGAAACGAGATTGATGAGGAGATCAAAGAGTGCCCTTACCAAGAAAGGCTTCATTGCTTGGAAAATTGCAAGTCTCTAGAGACCAGACACGTATGACATGATCTGATTGAAGTGTTTAGAGCTTCGAATGGAAAACTGCACACACGAGGGGACATAAATTTAAGTTGAGGAAGAATGGTTGCAGGAAGAATGGTCTGGAAGTTTGCCCTCAGCAAGCCGGTAATGGATTGTTGGAACAACCTTCCATCTGTCGTTGTTGAAGTGGAGAGTTTGAATAAATTTAAGGAAAAACTAGACAAACTATTGGAGGGGATGGATAGGTGATGTGGAAAGGTTTTTTTGTGGATTCTGTATAAGTTTGCTTTCTTGCACCATTTGCCACTACCAATACTAAGGTCAGTGCCTTCTCTTTTCAAAATCCAGCAATAATCTGCAGATAATACGCTACTAACATTCTCTACGCAACTTCTTCATAGTTATGTGATCTACTCTTTCCAAGAAAATCGTGCACGACGCCTTTAAAGACTCCAACGCAGCTTTTACATCTGCTTCTCGGACTAACTGAGGACTATTTGAGGGCTTACAAATACAGGGTGATCCAAAACTCAGTAAAAAAAAAAAAGTAAAGAATCGGTATTTCAGAGACGTATTTCGGTATTTTTGACGTATGGTAGCGAGATTAACGCAGAAGTGCATAGAATTACGTGGAATTTTTACCGAAAGAATGGCAAAATTAGTTCCAAATATGTCCACCAGACGGCGCTGCACCATGAACGACGTTGCGCAAGTGTCTGCTGTCAAGTCCTGCAAGAACAACTAAGCAGTTTAATGAACGTTTGGGAAAGAAAAAGAAGAAGAAGCTAAGCGGTCATGTTATTACCGTATAAAGCACTGTTGGTGAAATATTATTACCTTAACGCTGAATCTACAACTGCAGCTTTGCGATCTTTCCATCAGCTGAAGGGTATGCAACGTGAGAAAGGACCAATGACTGTTGCAGGACTAAAGATGATGATTAAAAAAATTGAGACAACTGGTTCGTTACAAGATCGTCCACGCAGTGGAAGACTATCAACTTTGCTACAACCGCGGCTGCAGTTGCGGAAGACATGGATACTCTAATGGCATCATCATCACATGGAGAAGCAAGTTCTCGTGATGTTTCACGTCGAACTCGCGTCCCATATGGGAGTGGGTGGAGAGCACTAAGAGTAGTCCTCCGTAGATATCTGTACAAAATTCAACACCTTCAAGAACTTAGGCGTCCCGATTTTGCAAAGCTGGAAGCATTTGCGTTCTGGTTCTTTCAGCGAATTGAAGAACGTGACAACTGGCTGTCAAATGTTTTGTGGACGGATGAAGCCCATTTCACTCTCAACGGCACTGTAAACACACACACAATTGCAGAATGTGGGCAACGGAAAACCCTCGAGCTTACACAGAAACTCCATTGCATCAGTCAAAAGAAAAGGTGTGGTGTGGATTCACCTCTTCTTTTGTTATAGGGCCATTTTTTTTTCAGGAAATCAGTGGCTCTGGTTTTGAAACTGTCACTGTCATTGGCAATGGGCAATGGTCATTGGCAATGTTAAAGACTCTATAAGGACAGCAGGTATCGATGATACCTCCAGAAATGCTGTTTCATGCTGTCCATAACATCGTTACTCGTCTTCAGGCGGTGCTCGACAACAAAGGCCGCCACATTGAACATTTACTATAATGAAGTGCTTTGTGGTATTACAGATCAAGCGTCACCTGGTGGACATATTTGTAAATAATTTTGACATTCTTTCGGAAAAAAACTCGCGTTAATGCGCTAATCTCGTTATCATACGTCAAAGATTCACTGAAATACCGATTCTTTAACTGTTTACTGACTTTTGGATCACCCTGTACTATTTAATTTTGGTCGCTGATATGCAGAAATTGTGATTTATTGTATTCTAAACCAGACTGTTATTCTCCATATCTTTCTCAAAAAAAGTTTTTTTGAGAACTAATCTTATGTTCAGGCATTAAGAGAAAGTTATTGTCGAGAAAGGGATTGTTGAGTGGGAGAAGATACCAGGGATGATTATTTAATTTGCGGACTGGTGCGAGATCTTATCTTAATTGTCATCATCTGAATTTCTTCTTCTGAAAATACTCTCCCTTGAACTTTACAAACTTTTGCCACCATCGTACCCAAGCATTAAATGCTTCTTTCAAGCCATTTTTCGAAAGACTGCGAAGTGCTTCTATGTAGCTCTGCGAGCATTGTTGTGTCGGACGCGAAACGCTTGCCTTTCAGAGCTTTCTTCAGATAGGGAAACAGGAGGAAATCACAAGGGGCTCAGTTCGGTAAATAAGGTGGATATGGCAGAACCTTGGCACCTATGGCAGTGATCACTGCCTGCACAATATTAGCCGTATGGAGCCTGAAATTGCTTTGATGGAGAAGCAACTTCACGCCGGAATATGGCTGTCCTAATGAAATTTATAGTAATGAGTGTCCTACCAAGACACTCATCATCATACATTTCATTCATCTCTTTAACATGCATTTAAGCCCCGTCTGACACAATAACGAATCATATATCGCCGTTCAATCTGTATGTCCTACGTGATAATTGCATCAAAACGCTCAACAAGTACTGGTATGCACATGCATAGTCTGCTCAGTAGCGATCAGAGAGAGAGCGCCTCTAGTGGCAAACAGAACTGCAGGTTTTGAAGCCTCATTCAGCTACGATGATGAAAATCCTTATTTTTCTCAAGAGTGGTTATTTCTGCTTTATTATCAAAATATTTGATCATGAAGAAATAACCTTTGAAAAAGTGATTCCTCGGCTCCCGCTAAGCTGTGGGAAAGTCTCGCTATGTACACCTCGTATTGTGTGCATACTGCACACTAGATGGGATGTAACCCCAGCCGCTCACATCTGGTGAGTATGGGCTTGACACACCCAGAGCTGGATATCATCATTCTTCTCTTTCTTGGTGATTTCCTTCTACTGCTGACTCTCTCTCTCTCTCTCTCTCTCTCTCTCTCTCTCTCTCTCTCTCTCTCTCTCTCTCTCTCTCTCTCTCTCTCTCTCTCGGGATAACTCAAATTTTTTTTGGCTGGTGCAGCATAAGCCTCAGGCTTCCTTGCACCATATAGCTAATAATAATAATAATAATAATAATAAAACATAGGGAGTGGATGCGCTTGACTATAATGTTCTCGGTTTTGTCTGAGAAGGTAACACAGTAGTAAAAACCACCGTTCTTCCCATCAAAGACGCGAGGAACATTTATGAGTTTTTTTTCACGCAGTAGCTGGGTTATTCGGTCTCATGTGTGAATGTGGACAGAAAGATTTTTTCACAAAAAACTCGGATTTCCCGTCCAGCAAAACAAGTACAGCGTCTAGAGAACACACTCAATTTATGGACATAATAGATATGGGCTTATATGTTCGGTTTTGGGTGGCCATAATATGACAATTCGTGGTAATGGCTTCTTCAGGTCACTAAACATCACCTACTAACTTTTGAACTTTCTGCCTTTTGTGCTTTATGTAATTTTGGTCAGTATGTCTCCTAGTTAGACAATCCATGCTCACTGTCGCAGTCCTTGTGGGTAATAAAGACCAAAGGTCGAAACCCATCAACGACGTGAAGAGTTTTTATGGGCCTTTTTCATGATGCTCAACTAGACGGTATCAGGCGATGGTAGCCTGTCTTTGTTGTCAGAAACTCGGATTTACATCCAGCAAACAGGCAAGTCGACCACAAAACACTCGCAATCAATCTACAGACGTAATATACGTATGATCATTAACACGTGTGGTCATTTTTGCAGCTTCTAAAAAAAAAAAAAACAGTTTTGGATTGTTGGAGTTCCAGTCTCCGTAGAACAAAAGGTAACAGTAGAAAGAACAGCCCAAGCCACACCCATGAAGAGATTTTTGTCATATTTCCTCCAGGGATTTCCGAGATATCGCTGTTTATATTGAATGTATTTTCCTATAGGTCAGGTTGCATATTCGCCATAGGATGTAGAGAATCTGCTAGGCAATTCCTTGGTGTGCAGCGACCCTGCTGAGGTACTTTTGACTGCGAATGGATGACTCCATATGTAACGTTTTCTGAGAAATCATTTGTGATTATTTCTAAGATAGGTCTGGTTGTTTTGAAAAGCCCTTTTTACCATCGTCCTCTTTGTTTACTGCCATGACACTTTTTTATTTACTTAACTTTCCCTGTGCATATGGTTTGTGAAGCAGCTGGTAGAGAACAAAGGTTTTAGCGCTGTTCGACTAGGGAACTTTGAAATCTCCCCGTGTGTCTTCATGCTTCTTTTGGGCATTGATTGTGGGGACCTCAGCCTCCCCATTCCTCTTGAAAAGTGAGAAATAGCATTTCATTCGCTTCAAAGCAGTACCTTGCCTTGGGAACTAAGTGGCACACCAGGACGTTTTTGTGTTCTCTATTACCCCGTGTGTATGTGTGTTATAAAAGTGACTATCCTTATTTTCTTGTGTTTTCATCATGTGTGACTTGAAACACAACGTGGATCCCATGATGGTTTTATAGAAGAAGAAACCATCTCCAGACCCTGAATATGAAGAGTTGAACGAGGAAGAAGAAAGAAACAAATTAAAGATAGGCCTACCCTGAATCAGATTTTTGTACTGAGAAAGAGACTGGAACTTCGCACAAGTAATGACCAAAGCAGAGACATTAAAGAAGTGACAGATACATTTACTCGTTAGTGAGGAATGATGGCAAAGAATCTCGTTAACTCCTTTTTGAGAATAAAAAGCTAAAAATCATTAAACCTGCAGACCACTGCTCTGCCTACTTTCCCTTATGTAGCTGCGGTGAAGATGCCTGCTGCCTTCCCAAAATTTCCCAAACATGGAGTCATTCTCTAGGTAGAATGGGGGAAAAAGTAGTACGGCGGAAAAACAAATTTTAAAGTCTCTCATTCTATTGCTCAACAACAAAGGTTAACAGTGGCAGGAAAATCCCTGACCGAGCCATTTTGGTTAGAACTGCTCCAAGAAGCACATAGAAAAAACAGTGTGATGGCCTGGGAAGTATTGGCTTAAAACCTGAAACACCCAAAAGAACGGGTTACAATCACCCTCCTCTTTGACGTAAAAACACACTGTCCAAAGAATGGAGACAGTTTATCTACAAGATTGATCCCCCGAATTTGAGTGATCACTGGATCTTGCGGATGCCACGAATGAATCAAAAATTCAGTTCGCCCACGAACAGTCAGAACTGCATCCTAGAAGTTTTTCTTAGTGTGCGAAAAATGTCTGCGCGGGTAGTAGAGTGGTATCGTCACCGTCCTTCCCACACCAGGTGGAAAAGGCCCGGGTTCGAATCCCGTCGATGACGCGAGGAACTTTAATGGGCTTTTTTTCACTCCGTGGCTGAGTTAGTCGGTCTCAGGCGTAAATAGCAAGGTCTTTTCCCTAGAAACTGGGGTGTTTCGTCCAGCAAAATAGACAAATTGACCATACAACACGCAATTAACAGACATAAGACACAGCAAGGCAGTTGAATTTAATTGTTCGGGTGGCCTAAGTATAATAGTTTTAGTGTGCGAAAAATATTGAAGAACTAGGACAGTATCTTTACAGGTTGGTTATAGCATATATATCTCGATTTTGTACCAGCGACCAAAGTTCTCCTCGTTTGGGAAAAATATTGAAGAACCAGGAAATTACAGACTAGTTATAGCATAGATTTCGCGATTTTGTAACTTAGGTCATATTGTGCCGTATGCATTCTGTGGTCGAATTGTTTTTTTTTTTTTTTTTTTTGCTCTAAGAAAAACCCGAGTTTCCAGGAGAAAAAATTATGTACCCCCGACTGTGACCGATTAACTTAGCCACATTGCGTTGTGAAATACATCCTTAAAAATTTCCTAGCGTCATTAACGGAATTCGAACTGAGGTCTTTTCCACTCGGCGTGGGGAGGATTCTGATTATACCAACTGTGCCACGAGGGCCAGAGCACTCTGGATGCAAACACAGAGAAAAGAGAAGTGATTATCGCTCAAACAGTGGTAGAATACTCTATTGCTCAAACAATACGTATAACGACAGAAAATTCCATCTCCTATAAGGAGGCTGAACATCCCATTAGGAAATTTAATTAGAGATTAGGGCCTGGAATGGTCCCCAGGACGATCCTTTCCAACATTCTGGTATCCTTATTGAATTAGTGTCTCTTCATCGGTTCTGTTGTAGCCTAATTGTCCAGCTCGTTGTGATGATCAGTCTCTAGGATGTGATGCTTGTTCTCATCTGTGGACAGCGTCTCTTCATCGGTTTCTGCTGTAGCCTATTTGTCCAGGTTGTTGTGCTATAGCTGAGGGGATGACCATTGCACAGTATAGTTGATTTGTAATGTGTATGTGAAATTTGTATTAATAATTGTATACTGTACTATACCATTTCTATATAGCGGATTTGCCAGATTTTTTTGGTTAGGGCCGCTTTACTCAATAAATCAACGAAATGAAGTCATATCCCCACGGACATTTTTCCATAGAAACATGCAGTTTCTACTTTGTTCTCAACGAGCCGTCAATGGTTGAAGATGCCTCGAAAGCTTACTACCCTATTGCTCTGCTCCCACTCCAGTTTGGAGGTTTATGAGAAGTTACTCCTATCCACTTTCCTTCTGGTGTATGACGAGAACGGTTTATGTGCTACAAACTACTTCATGTTCGAGCCTTGTACGTCATCGACAGATGTAATAGCAGATTTGCAATCCAATGCCTGCGACATTATTGCTATCTTCATGGACTTCCGGTGTGCGTTTGATTCAATCTAGGAGGACAGCATCATCAAGAGGGCTAGAGAGGCTCACTGCTCTGTACAAACTTACCAGTGCCTAGCAAGCTTACTCCAACAGTAGACTTTCCATCACCACCAAACTGCACCATATCTCGAGAATCATCGACAATGGGCGCACTCAGGGCTTCGTTCTCAGACTCATGGTTAGAAATATGGTGACAGATGGATGGCTCAAGACCACCTTCCAAGAGACCACACTTCTTTCTAATACTGATGACAGCTCTCATCACTGATGGCCCTTCTAGATCCTCTTAAACGCAAGGCATATGTCTTTGTCGCCGCCTGCTATCATGGATGGATACAAACAAACTAACCATCTCCACAGTGAAACCTAGAACACTGCCCATAAATAGGAAATTTAATGACCACCGATTCTGACCATCCGGGTGGAAGATAATTTTTAAAGAACCAACGATCCATCAAATATCTGGCAATCACTTAGGATGATAGATGTTCCTTCTTTCTACACCTGAAGACGATAAAGGCGATGATCAAGGATTTTTCGGTAGGATTTCTCAGATTATTCAGGGACTGGTGCTCAAGGCCCAGTACCTAGAATCTATTTACAAGGCAATTTTCATATCAATTGTTTCCAATGGAGCTGTTATTTTTTTTATTTTTTTGTTTGATTTTAGCCACATCAGCAACTTAGGCCATATCGTGCTGTATATGTTTGTAAATTGCATGTGTTCAGTGGTAGATTTGCTATTTTTCTGGACGGAAAAACGGAGTTTCCTGGAGAAAAACCGTACTATCCTCACCACACTGACTGATTCAGCCACGCTGTGAAAAAGAACCATAAAAATTCGTGTCATTGACGGTATTCGAACTCGAGTCTTTTTCACATGGTTTGGTGAGGTTGGTGATTTTACCAACTGTGCTACCAAGAGTGTCTGCGATTTGGATGTTGTGGGGTTTTATGAGCATTAACAATTAAGGCCATATTGCTCCGTACATACTGTCTGTAAATTGCGTGTGTTCTGTAGTCGAGTTGCTTTTTGCTGGACGAAATCCCCGAGTTTCCTGGAGAAAAAACCTTGCTACCTTCGCCTGAGGCAGCCTAACTCAGCCACTTTTTGAAAATCCACCAAAATTCCTCACGTCATCGGGGAGGACTCGAACTCGTGTCTTTTCCATCTGGTGTGAGGAGTACGGCGATACTTTCAACAGTGCTACCCCCAAGGGGATGCGATTTGAAACAATCGCACTCACAAATTAATAATTTCAGCTCATGTAGATCAGATTAATCGTTCTTCAAATGAACAGTGCATAAAAAAACATCTACTCTAGCCCTTCAAGTCATACCTGGCATGCTTTCCTTCTAATTCTCCACTTGTACCATGGATTTTTGCGTTCACTTAAAAAGAAACGGAATTTCTAGGCATCAGCAACCCCTAACACCAAGCCTGAAAAACGACGCACCTGAAGTGACCTTGAGGAATTTGGCAAGGATGGTGGGTTCAGTGGCTGGCAAGAATTGCTGAAAGGGAAAAATTACCAAAATATTCTCACTTATC
Organism: Mastigoproctus giganteus; assembly: GCF_048544385.1. Classification (NCBI taxonomy): domain Eukaryota; kingdom Metazoa; phylum Arthropoda; class Arachnida; order Uropygi; family Thelyphonidae; genus Mastigoproctus; species Mastigoproctus giganteus. The sequence continues at coordinate 200,174,460 of NC_143580.1, forward strand.
ATTGCTGCATTAAAAAGAAATTAACTATGTGACCTGCTACTGATTCTGTGTTTGCATGTGTAGCTCAGTGGATATAGTCATTGTCTACACCTACACCCAGAGGAGTAGGCGATGACGAGAGAAACCTTTATGGGTTTTTTCATTCCGTGACTGAATTATTGAGTCTCAGGCGTGGAGGGCAAGGGTACTCGTGAAAGTACTCGAAAAATCCGAGTACGAGGGAGCACTCGGATTTTTCGTCTAGAAAAACAAGCAAAATCGACCAGAGAACACACTCAGTTTATGAACATACTACACATTGGTAGATAAGTTAGTTCTTGGGTGGTCATAACATGAGAGTTTGAATTACTGATTCTGTGGTGTGGTGTGGCAGTGCTTACTTGCAAATCAGAATCAAGCTTATTACTAAACTAGTCCTACCCACTCACCAGCCTGTCCACATCCTCATTCAAAATAGACAATCCTCCCAGGCCTTCATGGAATTTACCAGCGAATTATGCAAGAGACGCTGACTCCTGGCCAGACATACAGTCCAAACCACCCCTTCAACCTAATAAGATCCCTAGTACAGACGCTTCTTTTCTCTGCTTCATATTTCAGAGAGGCCACATGCAATACATGCTTCCTACATAGCCTCAAGTATCCTCACGCTGGGCTTTCTGTCCATGTTCAGTTTGTCTTCGCTCTTGCTGGAATTTGTTCCTGCTAACCTGGGCTACCATCTGGGTAGGATCTGCTGATAGTAGCCTACTCTACTGTGGGGATTAAATCACCCAGTGCTTCTTGGTGGACTGCTCTATACTCTCACCCTCCTAAAACCGGAAGGCTTTCTCCAACGCGGTCCCCCTCCCCCGAGTGCTTTCTTTGCATTCTTTTTTTAGTCATCTCCACTGACTTGCCTGGGTTTCTCAGTCTGGTAGGATTTCTGGCTGCAGAAGTCCTGCCAAAATTACACCATCTTTCACCTGCTGTTCCAACTCCTGTATACCCATGCCACCTCGGATCTCTCCTGCCTGTCAAAGTACCATTTATCCTTTTTTATTGCCTCAAGATGCCGACCTGATTTACCGTCCGAAGTGGGGTTCATGCTGACAACACTCATGCACTTCGCGGCTGTAGAGTTGGTGATTTCTTAAGGAAGGACCCCCCCCCCTCCTCCTCTAGCTCCTACCATTTGCAGACTAGTGCCTATCTCTAGATGAATTCTGCTGTACATATGCCACCTTGTCTTTTCCTGCGTACTCCTCCTGACTTTCCTCTCTTCTGCAGGAAAAGAGGAAAGTCAGGAGGAGTATGCAGGAAAAGACAAGGTGGCACATATACAGCAGAATTCATCATGTAATGCTGAACTGGAAAACCTCTCCCAGGTGGAATCTACTGCTGATGGCGTCATGGGATGTTCTTTTTCTATTAGGAAATTCCTCCTGTTTCCTTAACATGCTGACTCATGAGTTGCTAGAGTGGAATCACTTGCTGACACTATGGATATTCTTCTTGGTGTGGATGAAAGGAATGGACTTGTACACGGGAAGTACTCCCGTGTGCAAGTCAACATTCCTTCATTTATGATTGCTCTTGTCCTGTCTCTCACTTCCCATACCCTCCTTTAGAGTTAACACTTATAAGGGCTTCCTACCTATATTTTCGCCTGGAGATGCCTTCTAATATCCCCCTCTATATCTTCCTCTTTTGTCCAAACTGTCCCTACTATTAACCTCCCTTTCCTTTCTCAAGGGCTTGCCTGCACTCTTATCGAGTTCAGAGTGCATTCAGTCCAGCCAGTTGTTTCATTAAACAGCAGTGAGCCAAAGAGCTTGACTTCCAAAACCCTAGGGAGGTAGAATTCAATGGAGACAAAAACTAACCAGCAGCTCTCCCAGTGACTTTTTTTTTTTTTTTTTTTTATGAAAATCCCAAACACGAAAGATATCAAAACCTATAGTACTTTAGTACCGTGCATGGGTTGAAGGAGAAGTATGGGGGGAAGGGGATGCCGGAAACTTTGCTCTAGAGACTAAACATGGGTTTCACCACTTTAAGCCTCCAATAAGCAAAGTGGTGGTATTTCACGGGTTGATGAAAGTCATCTACCACTTCTGCTGTCTATATGCTAAGAGGCCAGTCATACAATACAACACAGCCCACATAATATTCACGACTGGCTTAGCGGTGTTCCTGTTCCTTCACAATGGCACTTGGAGGATGTGGGAAATTAATGGTGCTACTTATACTGGTAACACTTATGTCCGTTCTTTGGACGACCAAGTCATATTTTGAGAGAGAGAGAGAGAGAGAGAGAGAGAGAGAGAGAGAGAGAGAGAGAGAGAGAGAGAGAAACATCTGTGGAATGAGTGAAAGCACCCGTCAGTGGACGTTATTCCAGCGCATTAACTCCAGGAAGCTATTCAGATAATACCTATAACTTATTTTTCATATCGCAAATACCCAGAAGAAGTAGAGGGTTCGCCCGCCTATTAATTAAACATGACTATGGAATAAATTGCTATGCATACAGTTTTGAACATACAGTTATGTAGCTGGAAAAGTGGCTATGCCCAAATATCTGTTGCTATATGGCTTGGAAAGGTGATCCCGAATGGTTAATAATAAATATATTTTTTTGGGAACCGAATTGCCAAGTGAAATTATATTCAAAACATGACAGTTATATAGTAGCCGATCGCTTACTTTGACAGAAAGAGGCCATATTAAACATATTGTCTAACGAACTATCGGGTTCCCATCGACACAGATTCGAACCCAGCCTTTTTACATACGGTAGCAATACTAGCTCTCAGATTCAAGTATCATTCTTGATCCTTACGTTAGTCCTGCTCATTCTTTCTTTTAATGGACCAAATGGCGTGGATTCGAATCCTCTCGATGACACGAGGAAATGTTTTGGACTATTTTCACACCGTGATCGAATCAGTAGGTTTTGAGTGAGGGCAGAATGTTTCGTACAGGGGAAAACATGTTGAAAGACCAAACGACACATGGAATTTTCAAATTCTTTCTGGGGCAAAAATTAAGTTTTCACAACCTAATCTGTGATATAATCGTGTACAGTGGCATCTGATGTGTGATTATTTAAAGGGTCGCGGATGCCCAGACATAATTCCCAACTTCCCAAGCTCTCACTTATCATTTCGTGGCCAGAATAGTTTATCAAGAAGTTTTCTTTATAATGATCGAAAGTAAACTTTGCTTTATATTAAGGCAAAGTTCGTTTTTACAGTGGTATGCGACACACAAAAAAGCAAAACTATCAAATATTAAATTTGGATAAAAACTATTATTATTGGGTTATATTTAATAATAATGGTTTTATCTACATTTAATATATGATCCCTCATAATAGTTTAATTTAATTTTCATTACCATAAAATCTAAAACTTCACTCAAATTTTGACCACGTATCGCAAAATCTAAATTAAAATACTGTTTCAATTTAACCAATTTAATCAGTGACTTATGCAAGTAATTTCACACAACGAACTCTTGATGGATAAAATTTGCCTGTTTAGAAAACAGAAACAAACTCTATGTTAATATAATATAACATCTCTTAATATAAAGCAAAGTTGAACTGGGCCCCTATTATTGTTCAATGAATTGTGCACGAATAAAATATACTTTTTGCAACAGCATCGCAAAACATAACACTTTGAGCAAATTAATTTTGCTGCTGCATGAGGTTTTCCCTTTACAAATTTGTTTTTTCTTTTCGTCCCCCCCCCCCTTTTCTGTTTAATATTTCGCGAGCACGGGGAAAACTGTGCTTTTCGTGAGAGGGCACTTCAGTTATATAAATAATGCATGTAGCATGTGTTTTGTTAATTGTGCATTAATTCGATGCTTGTAATTTCAACAGGATATCCATAATTTTGGATATTTCAGTTCGTTGCCACCTCATATCATTGTACAGTGTACCTTTTAAACAGATTTTTGATCCCAAAGTTTAGTTTAACATTTTCTGTTATAGTCCTTCCTTCACAGTTGATTTTTAGTTCCTAAAGTTTAGTTTAACATTTTCTTTTACAGTATTTAATTAACACAGTTTATCAAGGTAATAACATCTTCCAAAATATAAACATTCTTGCCCAACGACAGACTAAAGAATTTATTATGCTTATTCCCAACTACCAGAGCCTTTTTTCTATATATGCAACTTAAAATTAAGACTTCGACAGAATATTTGCAGCGTAATTTGTACGGTACAAGTACAGTACTCATTTCTTTTGTGTTTTTTTCAGAGACGGTTGCATTCCATTAGCTGTTAAGAATTGTATTATATTAGTGCTGCAATATTACTATAATATAGTTTTTCAAAGCTGAGAAAGACGGTAGAAAAAAAATGCGATATTCTAATAACATTTCTTATAACCTTAAATTTTTCAATATTTATTGTTATAATTTTATGTGTGGTTTTAGTCAATTCAGTTGTGCCTATTTTAAAAAAAGTATTATATATAATAGCGCTAATCTTCTTATTTTGAAAAACAACCTTTATAAATAAATTTATAAAGTTTGATGTCACAGTCAAGATGATAACAGGCATAACTGGGATACGTGTGGCTGGAGGATTCCCCCTGCTGCCCTTAGGGCCAATCCCGAGCTCTACCCGCGTTCAGCACTACTCCATCTCTCGGACAGGTTCATCCCTCAGCAGATGCTCAAGCAAACCCAGGCACTTGACGCCGATCTGAACAAATTCGTGGTTGACCGGACTTACAGGGAAAAAAATTATGACTAGCAGGACTAATCAGCAATGACTGATCTGTACCGTGCATCTGCTCCTGTCTGATTGAACTGGTGCCTTATCTCAATGTTAAGCCAGCTCGATCAGGCCTGACTCTCGTGAGGAGTTCTTTCCTTTGTATTAAAATGTTTTCATTTGTATAATTACCTTTTTTCATTTTGTAAATAATTGTTCGAGTATCCCGAAAGTATCGGGGGCTATAAACCCCTGGCTTTATGGCCGTGAAAGGCAATAAAGATTATCTCTCTCTCTATTTTCTGAATTGCATTTTTTAATAGTAAAATTTCACATATTAAATGTTATTGTTGCAGTTCTTCGTCCTTATGTAAAAATGGGAAGAAATACCGCAAGAGGAGAAAAAATCGAATTAAAAATCGATTTTTCTCCTTCAAAAATATTTGCTTTTTTGGTCTCCAGATGGCATCATTAACACCTTTGTCTGATTCTTCGATGTGATGAGTGAATTTCACTGGATATTTCTCCTGTGTTAAAATATATATATATATATCACCTATTGTGTTTGTAAATTGCATGCCTTATCTGGTCGATTTGCCTGTTTTGCTGGACGAAAAACCCCAGTTTCTGGGGGAAACCTTGCTATCTACGCCTGACACCGAATAACTCAGCCACGGACACGGAGAGAGAAAAAAAAAAAAAGTCCATAAAAGTTCCTCGCCTCATCAATGGGATTCGAACCCGGGCTTTTTCCAGCCGGTATGGTGAGGACGGTGATGATACTACTGTGCTACCGCGCAGATTTCTAGTGTCTAGATATTTTTGCAACACAATGAAAACTGCAATGATATGTTGTTGAAAGGTTTTAGGCGCATCGGCAGCTTAGGCGATATTGCGCCGTATATAATATGTCTGCAAATTGCGTGTGTTCTATGGTCTATTTCTGTTTGCTGGACGAAAAACCCAAGATTCCGGGAGAAAAACCATGCTACCCTCGCCTAATACACACTAACTCAGCCACGTCTTGTAAAAAACCCATCAAAATTTCTTGCTTAATTGTCGGGATTCGAACTCAGGTCTTTTCCACCCGGTATGGGGAGGTCGGTAATTATGCTAATTGTACTACCCACAAAGTGCCTGCAATGAAATACAGTCGAAGCTCCGTATAGCGACCCTCTTTTTAACGTCCCACACGTTATAACGTCCTATGTGGTTGGTCTCGGCCAATTTCTCATTAACCTAATACTAATTTATGAACAATCGATATAACACCCTTCCGATATAACGACCTTTTTCTCATTCCACTTGCGGGGTCGTTATATAGGTCTTCAACTATACAACAGTCGAAGCTCTGAACAAGCAAAATTAGCAGACTTCAGTAGAGAAAGAATTCGCATAATCCTATAAAAGCAAAATTTGTTGAAATGCGCAAGCTTCATGTAACCAGAACCAGAATTGATTTTCCAATGACTGTAGTCTACTGTATTAGTATCATAGAAGACAGCGGTTGGTAGGTCGATCTTATAGAAAGTTTTATGGTAATACAATAGCTTTTGAAACTGTGCCTCTTCGTGTCTGTTTTTTTTGGAAATACGATTGCGGTACGTGTTCATAGTATGTCTTTATTACAAGTATTGACTTTTTGGTTAAAATTCATGTATAAGTCATTCGCAGTTAGTGAAAAGCGACAACTTTCGAAAGCTTTTATTTGCAATACTGACATTCATACTCTTGGATATACAGAGTAAACAAGGTTATTGCAGCGCCGATAATAATCATTAGTACTTTCACTTAAAACACTTTTTATAAAATCTGATCTCGTTTTCAATGTTTCTTCTTTACAAACAAGTCCACCGGCCATATTAATTCGCTGTAGTCGTTATATATACTTGTACGAGATCTGTGAGAGTTCAAACGTCGTAAACAAGAATACTGGTAACAGGGAGGGGATTGCACAGCATATCGAGTTTTATAATTCTCTTCTTCTCAGCAGAATAAAATGTCAGCCAAAGATTCAATGTTCCTCCAATTCCCGTATGAGCGTGAGCATTTTCTATGGATAAATCGTTGCTTGGTAGTTATATACATAGTTTATGTGGTGTTTTTTAAAAAAATAAATATTTCTCCAAAATTTGGGAAGGCAACGTCAATTTTGATTTTATTTTTTCAACAACCTTTATAATTTAAGCTTTAGTAACAATAACATTAAAAAAAAGTTCTTTAATTGAATTTCTAGCATGGCTTATTTTAAGCAGCATGTTTGTAAAATTCGCAGAAATTAGAATTTGGGTAAGTTTTGAACCTCTGTATCGTAAGGCAGCAAGTCGCATCGGTTTTAAGGGCAAACAAAACTTCATTCAGTGATCGAAATAGGAAGATACGCACCAGAATTTCCAGTTTATAAGTTTACTTTTTTTAAAAAATTAAGCTCAATGCATTCCAGTTGGAGTACTGCATTATGGGCCATCTATATGTTACGTCAAGCTTATGTGAGGCTGGGTTGAAATTTTGTGATGTGAGTGGATGGGAGAAATTTAGAAAACAGGGACATCGCAGTAAATATTGAAATTTCAAAATATTAAAATTAAAATGTTCTTGATATGTTTTTTTCCTGAGCAGAAAAAGGCTTCATCTTTGAAGGCTTTGAAAAACCATGAAACTTTTTGTTTAACAAGAGGATTTTTTTTTTTATCCAGAGAAATACGCAGTTCTGGACTAGTTTTTTTTAAAAAATGAAAAACTAATAATATTTTAGAAACGAGTTTTTTTTTTTTTTTGAATTTTTCGTTGAAAAAATATTTTTCTGTAAGATATTGTAATATGTATAGCGTCTTGCACAGATTTTGCCACGCATGGGGGAGAACTGGGTAACCCCGGTCACATAAGCAGATACTAATATTAGTCCTTAAAATGATATATTTATTTTAAAAATATGATGCTGGCAAGGAAGTCCGAAACTTTTGCTGCACCAGGCAAAATATTAATAAAAATAATAATAAACGAACAAAAAATAAAATAATAAAATAAAATGATAAAATAAAATAAAATAAACTACCTATTTGACTCCCTGCTCACGTAGATACCTATCCAGCTGACTTGAATTTCCCCAAGCTATCAGCCTCAATCACCCAGGAGGAAACACTTATTCCAGTTATTAACAACCCGCTGGCTAAAAGAAAGCACACAGAAGTCATGCAGTATGACTAATTTGTATAGAAAATAAACAGAAACAGAACATAATACATTTATGATGAATGATAAAATACTAAGAGTAACATTTTTGTTGATTGGCAGAGCGTAGATGTAGCCCCTGACACTAAATCATTTATGCTAAAGTCTTTCTATTTAACAATGCAATATTCACACGATAATAAAGAATGTCTGGCCGAGTGGTTAGGGGCGGGAGTGCACACGCTCTCCGAGTTGACAGGGGTTCAAGCCCATGATTCCTAAATACGGGCGATTTGCCAACTCGCACTGGACTAGCGTGGCAGGTTATGGTCCATTTTACTCAACATGAATCGTTGAGGAGTCTTTCAATCCTGCTATGTATTGATAATGGCTGCAGTTTAAATTATTTTTTGATAAATAGCTGAAGTTTTATCTGGTTCATTATCGGAACATTATTTATGATCCCAGAATTTGTACGTGAAGCATTGGACCATTGTAAATGTTTCTCTAGCCGACCGGGCTAGCCAAGTGGGTAAAGTGCCTGCCTTGCAACCCAAAGGTCGCGGGCCCGAATCCTGCCTCGGGCTTGGATCAGAGTAAAAATGCAAAAACTTTGGGAGGTGCATTATGGCCACAGAAGCCGATGCGCCAACAACTAACAAAAAAAAAAAAAAAAAAAAGTTTCTCTACAAATGCACTCTTTCTCATTTGCTTTAACTACTGAGGAGTCAGAACTCGGGACTGACCTACTTTTGCTTCTATACACCTAAGGAAACATCTGCTTTTTTAGAAGTAAAGTGGCTTTCAAGATTCACGGATTTTTGCAAGTTCGGTACCGTTTCCTTTCAGCCAGAATTAGATTTTTTCTTCTCCGTGAAGGTTTCATCGTTAAGACTAAAAGTCAGGATTTCACTTTTTTTTTTTTTAACTTTTCTTCTTCTAGATGTGCTGCTTCTGTTGCTATCATCAGTAAACGGCGTTAAATTATTTAAATTTTCTTCAGTCTATTTATTGTTACGCTTATCATCATTTTATTTACAGTTTGTGGAAGTAGGTTCGGTTGCTTACATAATGTTCTAAGTTTAAACTTAGAGCCAAAGAATTTTTAATAGATCCTTCAATTCCAGGAACCTCTACTGAACCTTCCCCTGAATTTAGGCATTAATAAATAAAACACTACTAATTAATATTCCTTTTTATTAATAGCTAATTAATATTCGCATTCAGTCCTTTCCATTTTGTCCGGGGCTACCCCACTTTGATTGAGGAGCACAGCTCCTGTGCTACTCATTTTGCTTTTTTGCTTAGAAGCACATATAATGCTTTTGAAACTCATTTCAACTTATTTAAGGATGGACATCTCTGATTATTGACCTAATTTTGTGCCGGGGGGGGGGTGAGTTTTTGGGCGAGGCGGTCAAAAATTCTGAGAGTTGAGAGCATAATTTATGGATGGCCCTTTATTCCCTAAGGTTATGATTTTAATATTTTAAATTATTAATATGCTAAATTATATGTTTAGCGGTTTAAAGAAGTATCGGTACTTAATATTGAATTTTCAAACATTCAGGAGATTATAAACGGTGGTCATTCGTGAAAATATGATTTTTTTTTAATAATTTAGTAACCTAAAGTTGTGGCAATTATGGAACCCGAAACCAAAGGATTTCATTGTTAAACAAGGCAATTGAGTTCAATGTTTCACCAAGCTGAAAAATCCAACAAAATGTTCTGGGACTAACTAGAAAGGAAATATTTTAGGCAAGCAGTTGGTACCTTAGGGAGTTAGAACAGACTCTCATAAGTTCAAAAAATTAGATGCCCTACTTTTCTTTCAACTAAATATACCCATCGATTTTTTTTTTTTTTCATATACAGCATATGATTACAACTCGCGACAAATGTGCATAGAAAGGTCTATGTTACATAGTAAGACATCGACCAATCACGTTAATACAGTTATACTAGGATTTGTGGAAGCTGACATGTTTCTGCGAATTCACACTTGGATGTTTTTGTGGAGAGAAAGCTAAAAGTCTGTCTTCTTCTGTCGGCGGTTTTGGTCTCACTGGTGACGACGCAAAGCCAGATCTTTCTCCTTCCATTTCGGGTGTGAGTGCGGGAGGAGGAGGCTCACGTACTGGTTGATTCGACGGTTTTCTTGCTCGCTGTTGTCTCTGACGCTCTAATTGTTTTGGAGTTAGATGACTTCCATGATAGCCCGTCAGTGCTCTGAAGAAGGAACAAATGCAGCCCATTTTGTGGGAAACTAAGAAGAAAAGGTAACAGGCAATTATATGGAATGAGATCAAAGAAAAAGTAGAAATATTTATGTAATAATAATAATTTTCAGAAGTCGGATAAATAAGTGGGGCATATACAGTCTTATGTGGACTGTTAATTGCATTTCTGAAGTCTCACTGGGGCTGCTTTATATCTAAAAACTGCGCTACAGAAATCTATTTTATTTCTGTATTGTTATTATTATTAATTTCTGCACATTGAAATCTTAAAAATGCCAAATATGGTATTGGTCTTCTTTATTTTTGCAATTTGGGACTTTTGTACGGTTTTGTATGTTTTGATATTCTTTACGTTAGCTTCAGTCGTCTGTAGTTCTCCGTGACAATATAGTGGATCTCAAAAAGAGGGCGTAGAGTTCTCCCCCCACATTATTTTTGGTTTTTCAGTCTACGCAACATGCAAATTGGCCATTGAACAACCGCTTGTATGGACAACACACAACGGCACAATGAGGTCTAAGTTGCTGATGCGCCTAAAACCAACAACAGTTGTTGAAGGTTTTAGGTTGTACATGTCCATGATGAACTTGGCTTTGTTGCAATGAACTCTGTTTTCGATAAACCTAAAGGAGAAAATACAACAGAACCTCATAAATCGAGGAACACAACATGACTATGTGAATAACCAACCGGATTTTTGAAAATTCCGGTTGGTTATTCACATAGCCATGTTCAGGGGTAATTAGTTATTTTTATTAGCATCACCAAAGAACAGTCTCCTGTATTAAGTTAAAATGTTAACCCAGATTGGTCCAGTGGGCAACGTATCTGCCTAAAGAACGAAAGAGTTCGAATGCTGCCTCTGGCATCGGTGTTGCGATTGCCCAGTATTATTTTTAATATGAAGTATAAAGAGTGCGATTTTAATTAGTCTTTGCCACAATCTGACTGAGCCAGTCATGCTCAGGCAAGGATAGCATGGTTTTATTTTCCTGGTAATCGGGCTTTTCTTTCAGCAAAACAGGCAAGTCGACCACAGAACACACACAATTTACAGACATATTATACATGGTGGAATATGGCCTTAAGTTGTTGATGCTCTTAAAACCTTATAACAACCAACTAACCATCAAGTCATCTTATCTTTTCCATCCTCCTCCATATCCACATCTCAAAACTTTCCAATTTCAATAAGAGTTCTACTACTGTATAGAACCGCAAATTCCCGCAAAACAGACAAATTGACTATACGCTCAATATGCAGACATATTGACACTCACAGTGTTAGTTACTTCAAGCCCTTTGAGTAGACCAGTTTCTGCAGGCTTCTTGTACAATTTATAAATTACTGTTTTTCGCTACAGCGGGTATACAATGGTCACCCGCTGTGGGTTGGTTCCGTGTTATCCCTAACTGATCGGAAAAAAAAAAAAATAAATAAATAAAACCATTATAAAAAATAATTGTAACGGTTATGTCTGATTGAACCTCCCCATACGCAACTAGCAGACATGATTACGTTGAGCCAAATTATACAAAGATTTACTTGAATAAACGATCTCCAAATAAAATAAGAATTTAACCATGACATCCTTGTTTAAAAGAACTTACTATCAAAGATGACTCATACCCGAATTTTCTGGCTAAACTGTATTTCTTAAATAAATTTAATTAAAAGTAAATTTTCGTACTGATTTTTCCACACCTGTCGATGGATATTAAATTTTTGATCGCTAGCGAACCATGAAACTCTCAACAGTCAGGGAAAATACAGTTTTTAAATTTTAAAGTACAGTATAAAAGTTGTACAACTTAAAATTATTATAATTACATTTAGTTTAGCGTAATTATTAAACTGTAGTAAAATTTTAAATTTTAATCTACAAACTTACTAGACAAAAAATTAAAACTCTTTGATGATATTGTTTAATTAATAAAGAATGAATGATTTATTTTTGTATTACGTATTGGCTTTTAGTATAACTAAAATCTGAAACAATATGATTATTTTTATTTTCTGTAATATTATTTATTAGGCTAAAAACCAAACTAATCTGACTTGTTCAAGGTAATGAATACTGAGAATTTTGGCAGCTAGATGGCGCCAGTTATATGATGAACCAAAACATAGTTAAAGTAAAATACTACTTACTAATTTCGTTTAAAATACACAAGGTTTGACAAATAAGTTCAGGGCTATGCCCATTGCATGAATATGTAGGACCATGATGCAGCATGCCGTGACAACTGATCTACGTGGTTGTTTCTTTCGACAAGGTCAATTGCGTATCATAAGTCGTTCGCATGCAGTAACGTTAGATTTAACAGAATTCGCTACATTCAGAATTGTTTTCAAAATTAATGAAGCACAAAAGTATTTTACTTTAACTTGAAGATGTTCATCAAAATATCTTGCAATTTTACACGATCGTTATTATCTTAATGGAGTGAAATAAATATAATTTAATTTAATTAAAAAGTGCCGAAAGTTTGTAACAGGAATGAAAAACGAAGGGATCAAAAGTTGCAATACAATGTGTGTGTATACCTGGGAAACAGACCCTCGACTTTATTAATAAAGTCCATTTTTTATACTTGGCAACGTTATGAGAAAAGGTAATTTTCCGCTATAGAATGGTTCACCAGTCTTGCGAAGCTATCGCTCTAACATAACAATCTGTTTTAATGACACCGTCTGAATTTAAATGAAGCGCTCTCGAATATTTAATTAAAACTACGTGCTTTGGAAGAGAATTTCCTACTTTTTTTCGTTTCCAAAACCCGAGAGCATCGGTCAACTGTGATAGTGGAGTGACTGCGCAATCCAAATCTAGCTATAAGCAGTGTTCAATTTTTTTCAGTCTCTGGCAGGAAATAGCTCTTATTGCTGTATGGATGGCGCCGCTTTGGTAATAAATATATCAAAAAAAAAAAAAAAAAAAGAAGTGCTGAGCCATATACGAGGGGTAATCATTTAATTCGCGAACTGGTGCAAGATCTTCGCTTAATTGTCATCATCTGTGGATTTCTCCTTCTCGAAATACTCTCCTTTGAACTTTACACACTTTCGCCACCGTCGAAAGACTGCGAAGTTTTTCCGTTGTGACTCCGCGAGCGTCGTTGTGTCGGACGCGAAACGCTTGTCTTTCAGAGCTTTCTTCAGACGCGGAAACAGGAAGAAATCACATGGGCTAAGTCCGATGAATAAGGAGGATTTGGCAGATCTCGGCACCTATAGCAGTGATCACTGCCTGTACAATATTACAGGGGCCTGGCATTTTGTCTTGATGGAGAAACCACTTCACACCAGAAAGTTCGGTCACACCGAAATATGGCTGTCCTATCAAGACGCTCATTACCATGCCATTTCATCTCTTTAACTGTTTCCGATACATTTAAGTCCCGTCTGATACAATAACGAATCACATATCGCTGTTCATTCTGTATATCCGACATGATACTTGCTTCAAAACGATCGTCAGTGACACCCGGCTAAAAAAAATCTTCAGGGAACACTAGCTCGACAAGTACTGGCACGCGCTTACAGAGTCTGCTCATTAACGATTAGGGAGAGCGCCTCTAGTGGCAGTTACGGAAAGTTCGCGAGGTAAACATGAAATCTTGCACAAGTCTGCGAATTAAATGTTCACCCCTCGTATATTTTAAAATTTTCTATGGTGCCACATAGGACGGAATAAAAATACGAGTATATGATTCTCTCAACACGACTTATAAAATTGTGGATTATTTTCATGGTCACAACGGTATTAAAGTTTACTTTGAATTTAAAAGATGGTAATATCAGAGTAGAACAAGGACAAGGCATATATCAGACGAATTACAACACTGATGTCCAGCCCTCGGGTCGCACAGTTGGTATAATTATCGTCCGTCCGTCCCACACTGGGTAAAAAAAAGGTACAGGTTCAAATCCCGTCCATGAAGCGAGGAATTTTTATCGGCTCTTTTCACACAGTGGCTGAGTTAGTCGGTTTCAAGCTAGGGTTGCATGGTTTTGTCTTCGAGAAACTCGGGTTTTTCATCCAGTAAATAGCCAAATCGACCACAGACACACACAGTTTTATAGACATAGTATATGTAGCACAATATAGTCTAGGTCGCTGTGATCCTAAAACGACAACACTGTTATCCAAAAGTTAAATTACAACCATATTTGTTATTGTTTATTTTTTTAAGGTAGTTGCATACATTTTTATAGGAAATTTAATGTCTGTGATCTAATTTAGCATTATAAATCCTATAGAAATTTTTATAATGCGAAAAATTTTGGATTTGACAATAATTCAAGAAGAACGTGTGGAAATCGTACGAATTAAAATTTAATTTGCCATTACAGTATAAACTGTTGATTTTATTTAGAGCTTTTACTTCGAGAAATTTTCTTAGTTGCAAACTCACTTATAGTTTTAATTCAACCACAACTGCATTGTTCGCTATTTGGTTCTTCAGAATTATGGGTTCCTTGTCTCATTTTCTGTTTAGCTAAATCTGGTTGGTTAGAATTTTTGTCTGCATTCGCTTTTCTTCTTACACTAGATTTTTCGAAAGTCTCGTTACGCATTAAATTCTTATCCTTTTCGGAGTTTCCGGACTTTGATACTGCAACCAACATTGTCATCGTAGTCTCCTTGATTTTTGTCTCTTCGAGGAATTCGTTACTCTCTTCCATCATAAATATTTTAAAATATCACTCACCCAATAGTTTCAAATGATCCTTAAATTTCTGGTATAGGAAAAATAGGAACAGTCGCCTTAGTGCACGCGTTGGAGTTGGCCATAGTTGTAGCCATTATTAAATAAATCTAAACAAATAAAAGCAAAGCAACTGATGCCCCATTGAAGTGATTAATGTGGTTCCCCTAAAATTTCTTTTTTATTACTGTTCATCTGGTAATGGGTATCGATATTTGCTTTTGGATTTGATGAATGGATATAGATTCCTCTTGGTATTCTGGGCTACAGTTGCGCCTTTTCTTGGCAGGATACGATGCTGCTGTACCTCCTTGTTGGTAGCACAGCTGGTAGAATCGGTGTCCTCTGCAAACCGGGTGAAAAAGACATGAGTTCGAGTCCCGTGGATGATGGGAGGTATTTCTATGGGTCTTTTTCACAACGTGGCTGAGTGGTACAACAGTGTTAATTTGATGAAAAGACTTTTCCGTTTTTATTTTCCTCGATAGGACATTAACATGCTTAAAACCAATGAAAGAGTTAAAATTATGGCTTTAATAAATACTAATGAGCTTTATATCAAAGGTAATAATTGCAATAGCCAAGTGGTGTAACCGATGAAGTTATGCTGCGAAGATTAAGAAATTGTAATCTTTAATGTAACCTTTAAATAATCACGGAAAGAGTAAAATCCATTACAAGATTAGAAAATTAATAGATATTAAACAAAGTTTCCCCTTGAACTCGTTACCAAGTTAAATTTTAAATATTCGCAGCGGCATCATGCACCAATGCATACAAATGGCTAATCAACGTGAACTATGATTAATTCGACCTCAGGGAAAGACTTTCATTACTGCTAACCACGCCTTCATACATACGTTAAATTAGAGAGGAAGTATGTCCATCGATTCGGTAGTACCGTTCAGGCGACATCAGAACTATTCACAAGGTTTCAGAAACCCTTTTGACGAAGCTATTAATTATAAAATACAGGCTGGAAATGAGTTGCCATTGGTAATAAGCTACAGGCTGCAATGTGTCTAGTTCATGCGCATTCAGGTAAGCAAGATGATTTGTACTGTACTGAGTGGATTATTTAGAATAAACGCCAGGCCACTCAAGCCGTGAGGCATAAGTATACCATGTTGTAAATTATGTAAATTCTGTGGTTGGTTTGTCTGTTTCATGGAATGAAAAACAAGAGCTTCTTATGGAAACTCGGGTTTTTCATCCAACAACCCATGTCCTCATCCTGACTGGTGACGTTAAGTAGATTGCTGAAATGATGTAAGAAACACTTTAAAGTTCTTGAAATGCATATAAATCTTTTTTTCCCTTTTATTATTATTCCAATAATGTTTTATTTTCTGTGTTCGACAACTCGCTGCCCATAGGCGAACTCCATCAAATCCAATCCTCTGTTTTTCCCTGAGATTTTACATTTGTGTCCCCAGGTTCTTTGTCTCATCTACGAGGAAGATCATACCTTCTTCATTCATTTTACTCAACCCCTTCAGTGCTATATGCACTTCAGTTAGATTTCTCCTTAGATGTTCATTTGTCAAATTTACACCTTCTAAGCCATTCTTCATATGTGCACCGATTTGCATTCATCACCAATCTGGTCGCTCTTCTTTGAACCCTCTCCAGAAAGTTCTGTGTTTCTGCGGTCTCCAGACCTGAATACAATATTCCAATAATGTCCTCCTCCCTACTAACAAGAGTCCAATAAATCGTGCACGTGCCTTCCTAGCAGCAAC
The DNA here is from genome assembly GCF_048544385.1 of Mastigoproctus giganteus. Lineage (NCBI taxonomy): Eukaryota > Metazoa > Arthropoda > Arachnida > Uropygi > Thelyphonidae > Mastigoproctus > Mastigoproctus giganteus. Next base: position 200,191,046 of record NC_143580.1, read on the forward strand.
TCAGTACACAGTGCTCGTCACCCCACAGTTAAAAGTGGAGGACACGCATTTATCTTGATTAAATGTCTGAACAGTTTTGGGTACAAGATGCAAATAGTTCCTCTAGGACGTGTTGTACCAGAGTAACAGCTGAAATCAGTCTATGATTACAATAAACTCCACGCATATTTGCGTCTGATTAGTCTGTAAACATGGGGGGGGGGGAATACTTTTTGGTTTCGTAATCCACGGTGCACATCTTTGGTCTCTTGGTTAGTTATTTCTCTAACATTATTGATATCATTTTCATTTATTCATATGCATAAACCATAATTCTCTGATTTCTCTTAATATAATTTTTACGCTTGCCTATCATGGTGGCATGCCGATTAATTTAGTAATGATAACAACCTCCAGGGCTTTCGTAACTCCAGTTTAACGATGTTTCTGATGGAAATACGTCTTACAATCCATAAATTACCATCAATAGAAAACACAAACAAGTTAACTAGCATGCCAAACCAATATACATTTCCCTCAAGACAGTACACAGAACTCTTACTGCGTTGCAATAAGGTTTGTTATATCGTAGCAAAACTTAATAGGTATTCAAGTCTGTTGTTGAGCATAATACACAAGTACATTGCATATAAATTAACTATTCTACCAACAAGAGACACCTCCATTCCTCATTTGGTTATTTTAAATGCTACTAATCAGGTTAAACGGCGCTGTTTTTGATAAATTAGTCGCATCATAGGATTACTTATTGTGATGAAGGGAATAACGACATTGGTTAGTTGACATTGAGTTCTGCATAAAGCGGAACGCCGCTAACACATTACGGGTGAACAACACAGCTTTAGATTACCATAGAAGTCTTTGACAAACAGGGTTATTACTTACGACACAAGCTAATAACTCATGTTGGGATAGTGCTATATTCACTGCATTCCGACGAATACGCTCCCCAGTCGTGTTTCATGTCATACTCTCAATCACTTCTGTTTACTGCTACCGTGCAAACCTCTACTGAGGCCACAAATTAAAATGAAGCACGTAGCGAAAAACTTTCATTATTCTTTATTTCAAACAGCTGTTTCAGTAATGATAACCACCAATAGTTTTTAAATTTAATCTCAAAGCTTTATACTATTAATATGTTCCTACACCGTATGGTAAAGGCGCAATTCTCGTCTTGGTGGAAGGACCTTTGAGGACTTTTTTTTGTTCCCTTGCTGGAGTTATTCATCACAAAAACAGACACACCATGCCATATAATTTGCAGACACAATATACTTTTGACCCTTGCCTTAGCCGCCTTGGAGCCTTTCTTAATAATACAATTCTTGCCCTGTAACCCAGTACCAAAATATCCACGTCTCCAAAAACATTTTTTATTTTTCGTGTAAAAAGAAAAACAAAATTTTAAGTTTTATAAAATATAACTGTACTTCTTCTATAATGTTCATAAAAGTTTTCATACAGAAAAGTTGTAGTTTTAAATTTATTTAAAATAACTAATTTGGGTGCTTGTAATATAACAGCAGACAAACAGTCATCTCTTTGTATGAGAAAGAAGGGGGGGGGGGATGGATAAGACTTGGGAGATCCAGAAAATATTCACATTACGTATATAGTGTCTCCAGCAAAAAAAATGACTAAAGGCTAGTGGCTTAAAAAATTATATAATTGAAGTTTGTAAGAAGATTTGAGGCAGGACAGATACAAGCTGAGATGACAGGATGGCTGAATGTGTCGTGAAGATGCTGTCAATACTTGTGAAACAATTTCAATGATGGGAAATCATTGTGAAGTGACCTGGATAAATCAATCTAGAGGTTACTTCAAAGAAAAATGGGAATTTTGTTTAAATAACAAGACGTAACAGTGATATGTCATCACGCCATCTGCCCCTCATGCTGTTTGGAATCTCCGACATTCCACTTGGACGCATGTTAGCGATAACAATGTACTCTTCTGTGAGTTTTAATTCAGCCTGAAGACAATGAAATCTTGGGGGGTAGTTTGGGAGTTTATGGCGCATCAACAGTGCGTTGACTTTTACTGCTTTGTTGGTGAGGCAATTTCTGGAAAAAAAAAAGTCCGATTCTTTAGAAGGAATATTCTGCTTATTCTCCCACTTTGGCTCCATCTGACTTCTTTCTGCTATTTTCACGCATCAAAATTGTCCTGAAACGAATACATTTTGGGTCTCTGGAGGACGTTCATCAGCTATTCTTACCAGAACTCTAGGACATTCCTCCTTGAATGTTTGGAGGTATGGTAGCGGCACACCGCATTGATACCATACTACGAAAGAATCCATATTTTATTTCTTTTTATCGAGAAGACTGATATCCGGGATATCAGTTTGTCATTTATATTTACATAAAAATGCATATTAATTTATAAAAAGATGTATATATATTACAAAATCAGAATAGGGTACCATTATTTTTTGAAATTATTTAGAAATATATATTAATTTTTATTTAAGTGCATATACATTTTCCATTGTATAAGTTGTATACTGTTAAACAGAAATTAATATCTACATCATATTAACACAGTTGATCTATTAATTTTTTTTATTTATGCAGTGAAACAGAAAAATCAAAAGTACTCACCAATTTTTATTGTATTTAATGAATTTCCATGATCCTAAAAATAAAAATAATTAATTTAGTAATGTTTAAATTAATGTTAACTCTTAATAAATGGAATTTAAGATTAAATTTAATTTTTCACTATTCAGTAATAGTACTAATTGGAAAATGTATGTTAAATTCACTATATAAAAAATTAAGTTTGAACCTGAGTTTGTAGCAAAAATTCAAACAAATATTAGTGGTAGTTCGAGAGTTTTTAACTAATCACACAACTAATGAAATTACGTCAACCATGGAAATAGCCAACTACACAACTCTTAGGTAAAAAAAGTCTGATCGATAGAATAGTACAAGAACTAAATAGGGGGTCTTGAGGGGGGATTTTTATTCTATTTTGATTCTGTGCAAGGGAAACTTGGGCCATTAGCTGTCGTGTATATTGTGTCTATAAATTGTGTATTCTATTGCTGGTTTGCCTGTTTGCTGGATGAAAGACCCAATTTCTAGGAGAAAAAGTCATTAAATAAACGCCCAAGGCCGTTTAATTCTGCCACGATGCTTCAAAAAAGCCTTCTGTTTCTTTGATAAATTACTACACAGGCAGAATAAAACCGTTCGCAAATATCTATTATCTGGTTGAAAACGGTTGCAAATTTAATATTCAGCTGTCACTGCGTTGTTCTGAAAGTATTTAAATATGAGCGGTGCCCATATTCGAATAGCAGTTTCCATGACTACAGCTAAACAACTATACCAATTTAAGCTTTCTCTGTTCTCGAAACATCCGTATTTCTGCGAGAAACAAGCTGAGAAATAAATTATTTCAGGTGCCGATAAAGGTTGCTTGTAAGTCAAAACATTTTGTCCTATTTTTATACCAACTGTATAAACCGTGTAATTAGCATACAGGTACAGAATTCTACGAAGTAAACAATTCATCTGACTTTATTATCGACGACCTGGATAGAAAGTCAGGTTTTTTTTTTAAGGAACAGTTTCTGGTCCCTAATCATGATTTTAAACGAGTCATTTTTAGCATGACTATAATGCCCTGAAAAGATGTCACTGCAGCGTACTTGAATTTTAAGCTTATTCTGGTTAAAAAGAAACCTTTCTGGGTATAACACTCTTCTCCAAGGAATATTTGTACAAAATCAGTTTGAAAGTTAATTCAAATTAGCCAGTTATTGTAATATGCAATTTGCACAGTAATAAATATTAAATTACCAGGTATAAGCACATGTAACGATGTTATGGTACATGCAAATAGTCCTTGTAATAATCATTTCAGGTCTCTGATAGTCATATTGTGCATACGACTCGTAAAGATGTCACTGCACCTTACCTTAGCGAATGTAATTCTCTGTTATTCTCCAACTATTTATACAAAGCATTGTGTTTTTAAAATTATCTTCATAATTGCATATACACCGTATGCGCTGATTAATTCCACTTGGCCTAGTTTAATAAATTATAATTGGTTGGGAAACTGTGTTTCTTTATTACCATCATTAGGAAACGAAATGAAGACGTTCCATCTCTTAGTTGTGATGTTTATATTACAGATAATAACTGGAACCGTTTTAAAATTATGCCTGACTCATTACATCTTCCTTTGTATTTCCAAGTATTTTAAGCAGTTTGTTAAACTTAACTTCCCTTTACCTCTGACATAAGGAAACGTAATTTCTTTCTGCTTCCCTATCTACAGATCCTTCATAGAATAAAACACCATCTGGAGTTTCCCATTTCTGAAGAAGATTTATAAAGAGAGAAATTTCTTTAACATTGGTTTTGAAATTAAAAAATACATAGTACTAATGGTCACAACCATTAATACTAATAGTCATTCTCATTCAAACACAAAAAATTGTGAGGAATGACGTAAACCTTTATAAAGAAGTGTTGTTAAGCGAAGTATACTCCTGATATACCCCTAGTTTCGAGAGAAAAAGCGGGATTTTTAGAAATGGTGTCCCCATACACGTGAAAGATTGCCAAGGCTTTTTTATTTTCATATAACGGCTAAGAATTACATTTTAATTTCTTATACTGATAAAAAGATATCACCATGTCCGGCTATTTTCTTTACCCCTTGGAGTGAAAAAGGGGATTTGCTTGAAGTTTTAAGAATTTATCTGATAAGAACCCAACACACGAGTAAATGTAATGCAATTATGGCTGTGAATGCTGTTAACCTCGGACTGTAATCATAAATTCAGTTAACAGAAGATGCTTTCCATAACTTTGATAACCTAATGTATATATTAGTCCCTTTACTTTTAGAACAGATTTAAAAGTAAGGAAAAATTACATCTTAGAAAACACGTTCTTTGCAAATCAAATAACTGGTATCAGTTCAGCTAGTTATTTTCAAATGAATTTTTAAAGAGAAACACTAACTGAAACGAAATTTAATTAAATACGTGAATAAAAATAAACAGCTAGATGGCACCTCCAGCATAAGAACGAAACAGGCGAAGGATGGGTACAGCATTTTTTAAAATAACATAATCTAACGAATTATGTAGGCAGAAAGCAATAGCACCTAAGGGTACAGCAATGACGCGCGTCTTTGAATGTGTGCTGGATAGCAAAAATAGATTTCAGCCAAAGTCAGAGAGATAAATGTCAATAATGTCTCAAGAAATTATTGACATTTATCTCCAACTTGATTCATTTGCTGAACGTAGTCATATGAGTAGAGAATATTCTCAAAAAAGATTATGAAAAAAGATTCTTGAGAATGATCAATCGTTAGTTACATATGCACCACAGAAATAGAACTGCCAAGTGGTCGTACTGGGTGATGAAAAACCGTGTTTCCAGAAGGAAAAAATCCAACCCTTTACCGATTAATTCGTCTACGGCCTACAAAACTGCCAATAAAAGCTCCTCCTGTCCATTAGAATCAAAGTATTTGTTATAGAGTGTGGAAGAACTTAGTCACGGCGTGTGTTTATGTGTGTGTGAAGGAAGATAATTTCTTTCTCGAAAGAGAGACATAAAATGATCAGTAAGTAGCTAGCAATAACATTTACTTGTCACGGCAACGTGATGGTGATGTTGAACTTCCTAAAAATACATAAAGTCTAAAGTGGCAATTTGGACAAAGTATCCGAAAAAAAAAAAAAAAGAAAAACGGGTCCTACAGGGAGATACAATATCTCACTAACTATTCGCAGTTACATTAGAATATGTTTTCAATAAATCAAAGTGGAAGGATAAAAGAATCTAAATAGATGGCGAATATTTCAATTCAATAAACTTCAGTTTGAGGATGATATTATTCTGTTAGCAAATACTCCCCAAGAACCAAAGACGATATGTGGATTAAGAGAAGAAAGTCTAGAAGTATATCTTAAAATGAACATGTCATAAACGATACAAATAAAAAAAATTACAAACTGCCTAAAAAGGTATTAAAGATCGAAGGGAGAGAAATCGAAATTGTCAAGAAATATAAATATCTGGATCTGCATCAACAGGATAAGATGATGAAATACAGGCAAGTAGATAGAAAGCACATTAACTCCACGATCTGACTATTCCAGTCAGTTTAAATAGAATATTAACAAATGAATTTTATTTGCAACGATCTATGAAACATTGAGGAATAAACAATAAACATACGGACAAGCTCTTGATAACTAAGAGAAAAAATGGAAAGAATAATTTTCGTAGTCACCATTAAAGACAAGAAAAGAAACGAATGGATAAAGGAGAAGACTGAGATAAAGGATATTAAAAAAGGAAAAGAAAACAAATGAATATGGGCTGGACACGTGGCAATAATAGGCAAACAACGGGTGGACATGAAGATCAACAAAATGGACACTAAGAGAAGCACCAAAAAGAGATAAGGGATAACTTGGAACTAACGACAAGATGAAATCCAAGAAAGAGCAGGACTATAATGGATGAGAAAGACACAAAACTGATCATACTCGAGAGACCTAAATCCTGCGGCAAACGCTGACGATGATAATCCGAAAATTCACTGTGCTATTTAGCCAAAAATATTATGAAATCTATAAATTTAGAAAAAGGCGCTACACTTCACTTCCTATAAACCTTCTGAGCGTATGGCCCTATTCACTGGTTAAATTCGTTTCCTCTGTTTTCATTTTTTGAATTTTATTTCTTTATCTTCCTTCCACTGCTGGTAGGCTGGAGAGTATGCAGGCTGCTCTCCTTGGCAATTCGTAAAACTTGGCTTTGAAGCTGGGCATTTATTTCTCTCGTGGTCTTTGGCACTACATCGAGCAGGGTTGCTAAGACAGCCTGTTTGCGAGTGGCCATACTTTTGGCAAGTAAAACAACTCAGCGGATTTGGAATGCAAATCCTTAAAGGGCGGTTGGCCTACCTTGATGGAACTTGGATGCAATGGGGAGTTTAATGTAAGGATGAGAACTCGAGTAGAAACGAGATTCTCATCCTTCTGCATAGATATTCGTTTACTGCTGTCATTCCTTGATATTTCAGTTTAGAGCCTCTTTTTAAGAGACATGAAAAAAATTCTACTCTGATATGACACCAAATGAAGAGTTCAGAGTTTTATGTGGGGATACGATGATAGGTATTCTCCTTATCGATGTGGCTCTCAGGATTTTCTGGGAAAGGTTTGGACATGAAGCTTCGACTAAAAGGTCTCCAAGAACGCAGCCTCTTTATATTTTGGAGATCCTGTCAACCTCTCCAATTCTTTCTGGATGAAGAAGGGTGACATTGTCCCGATTTCCCTTCACCCACCAAGCTCCCCCTCCCCTTTTCGAGTTTCCACGGGTCGCGGTGCACGGCTGCACAGGCCGGATTTCAATTATGTAACCCTGGAAACAAGGTAATGGGAGTTGGATCCCAGTGATGCTAATTTGGAAGCCCAGCAGCATCGTTGGGATGTCCGCTCAATACATACATATTTTTTTTGTCCCACATCGAGGGACAAAAAAAAAAAAAAAAAAAAAACAGGAATGTTCTTTTTCTTAAAGACTTGTTCAAGACAATTTTCTAGATAAATATTTCCTAGTTTAATGTTCCTTAAATCTAGCAAATTTTACTTTTAGAACAGAAGAATATACGAAGATGAATCAGAGAGATATCACAGTCCTTGTGTTACGTCTGTAACAAAAGGACTGTGATAAAGAAGCAAAAAAACAAAAATTTGTTTTTTTGCTTCTTAATTTTTCACAACAGTATATTTAACTATTAAATCTCGAAAAAAAGTAATTTTCACCATACTAGGCCTCACTTCAATTATCATCCGGGTCTACAGTTTCAGAAACATTGCTCAAAAATGTTCAGACTGTAGACGTGTTCTGGTTTCGTTGCAAATAGAACTACAGGAAAAAGAGATGCGAACATTCACGTCTTTAAGTGAGATGCACCAAAAAGAAAAGGCGTCCTAATATTAATTTATATCCTAACAAGTTGCAGTGTCTGACCTTTTCTAGCCATCCTAGCATTCAGAATTAGATTAACAGAGGCAGCACTTGTCTAGCGAAGCTTGCATAAATAATGTTCGTTATTCATCTTATATGCGTTCTCTATAGACGCCGATAATTTATCTTCTCCTTGTTGTTGTTAATGAGGTTAAGTTTGCTAAGTCATGGATACCACCTCAATGGTACTGCTGCATTTGTTTAGTAAAATAAAGATCTTTATTAAAGATTAACGTTTTCTTTAATGTCTGACAAATTAACCTATTGCGTATAACAATTTATTGAAACGAAGATCCGTTTTCCGTAGCAATTACTTGAAAGAAAATCAATGGTGCAATCTATTGAAATATTTAATTTGACAGTCATCACGGATCGTTGAATGGCTTCACAGCCCATTTCTAATATAAATGTCTTTACTTCTAATATTCTTAGAAGATTGATTTATTATTAAAGACAAATAAACATGCACAAAGATGTACGCTAAGGACTTGTCTCAGTTTCTTCGAATGTGCTTATATACTGATGTTCGTTAAAAACATCAGTTAGCCTTTCTTCCATAGCGATTAGAAAGAACAAAACGAAAAAGAACACATTTCGGGAAGGTGAGAGTGGAAAGTTTCTTGACAAATGTATATGGGCTCGGTGCAACTCAATCATTTAGCTAATTGCTTTGGTAACCTCTGAATTCCCCAAAGGGATATTATTGAAGCGAAGCAACACGATGATTGGTTGGCTCTAATGTTCTCTCGTTTTTCGTGAAAAGGTGAGTGATTTACCTCAGTATCGTAATAATATAAAAGCGCAATATTTTCTCTAGGATATTTTCTTTTGTTTGTTTTCAAAATACTATCGGAGAAGCTATCACACATCTATGTGCGTCTTTCGCTGTTTCTCTCGCCTTTTCTTATTTAGTTATATCTCTCTTTCTTCTTCTTCTTGTCCTAAAAGTGGCCTCTTTTGATGAAAATCTGTAAGATGATCTGGAGGGGTTTAGTAAAGTCACGCTTATTTCAGCTGATAGTTTTTACCATCCAGGAAATAATCTCAGCAGATTATCTAAAGTTTATGGCTTCGCATATATCCGATTGGATTTGGTATTACTGTTTGCTGCAATTTGTTCCAATGGCTTGTACCAGGAGACAGGATATTTTACGGATTTTAGTATCGTGTAAGAAAATAAGCGCAAGTCTAATAGGTAGCTGAGAAAGTATCTTGACAACATCTCCAGTTGGGCTTTGACGATCTTTTTATCTTCTCTCCTTTTTACTTCACAAACATTGTAGACAGCAAGTAATAAATAAAAACAAATGAAAAATGAATAAAGCTATGTTCAATAGTGTGCGCACATCTAAAAGCCCAAATTTTTATCAGCACGCTTTTATTTTTATCCAAAATTTTAATAAAAATTTTTATACTTGAACTTTATTTTATCTCGCTAAATATAATAAAAGTGTTAATCCAGTTCTTTCAGGGTTCACTTATATAGTGTAAGAACCAATAGTCAGTATGAATAGGGGACATACTCATGTTTCATTAACGACCTTTTTTTTTTTTTTCTTTTTTTTTTAAGAGTGCATGCACGATCATAGCAACCACTTTGATTTTTACTTACTATACGTTTGTACATAATATATATTTAAATAAATTGTTTCCTGGGTTTTTAGAGCAGCGTGGCTGAATTAGTCGATCTCAGTCCAGGGTAGCATGGTTTTTCTCCTGGGGTCTCCGGTTTTTCGTCCAGTAAACAGCAAATCTACCACACAACGCACGCAATTTACAGACATTATATACGGCGCAATATAGCCTAAGTTGCTGATGCGCCTAAATTCCTACAACAAAATCAACCAACACTTTAAAATAGTCTTTACTTGGTTCATTAAATCTTGTACGTAAAATGTAAGTAAGTAGAGAAGCGATTTGTAGGTAGAACTACACCACTAAAGCAAAAGTATTCGGACAGCAATTAATTTGTTCAGTAAAAACGAGTTTTACTGAACAAATTAATAAGGTGCAGGTCTACTTTTGTCTAAAATAACATTGATCAGTCGTAGAACACTTTCGAACGGTTCCTTGTACAAGAAGGCAATTTCAAATAAATATGGAATTATGCTTTTTTCGGGTTAATTTGGATATTTGTGCGGGACTGAAAAATCCGAAATAAATCACGAGGTAAAAAGATGGCATTCCCTTCGTCTGACATTGGCTAACTACAACATTGATTCAATAAGACTTCAGGAATTCCTCTGGTCCATTGAAGGGACCCAGACCTCTCCGAACGAGTGGCAGATGGCTGTGTATCGCACCGATTAAGCTGTCACGGAAGACTCCTTGTAGCAGTCAGGCAAACAGGAATTAGTGTCCATTTCTTCTCCAGTGCAGTTTCTAAAGATGAACTCCAGTGCACTTCATCTTTAGAAAAGAAGTTGCGCATTGAAGAAGTTCAGGTTCATCGCAAACATTCTAGGCCAGCCAGGAAAATTGTTCAACTTTTTTCCTCGAACCATGTTTTCATTGCTCGCTGTATGGTTGCATTGCTCCAGCCATTCATCGTGCGATCCAGCATGCTCGTTGAATGGAGCATTATCGTGCTGGAATATGGGAGGTCTATTTCCAAAGGACTGCCAGGGTGCAAACCCCATGGATGGAAGAATAAAATGTCGGTGTCTAAGATGGTTTTAGCACTGCACTCACAGTACGAGTCAGAACCAAGAAAAGTAACTCCACACTATGACCCCCCCTCTTCCTCGAACTTCAATGGGGGTCACAATACAGTGCATTACATTACCCGTCGCTGTTCCTTGATCCACGAACAATGGACTAACAACACTACAAACGACAGAATTCATTTGTCTGACGTGAATTCACACCAAGTCCACATCGCAGCTCCCTATGGACAATGGCCACAATCTATAAACTCTCTTATAGAAATACTCTTATAGAAATCTAGAGCTCCGAAGTATCATTTTTTAAGGCCACCTTTTGGAATTTGCTCCACCTATTCGTCATATTTTGAAACCTACCTGGCCGTTTGCGTTGTTGATATGAATCCAACAATTAAACCTTTTCGAAATTGCGTAAGCGTCTTGCCAGGATTCATTCTGCATGAGTATGATATCTCTGCTACTACTTGCACGCTGTTTGCGCTAGGAACAGTGGTAAAGGCTCGGGTTCAAATCCCGTCAGTGATGCGTGGGACTTTTATGGGCTTTTTTCACTCCGTGGCTGAATTAGTCGGTCTCAGGCGTGGACAGAAAGGTCTCCCCCAGAAATTCAGCTTTTTCGTCCAGAAAAACAGGCAAATCTAGCAGCAGTTTCTGAACATGTTATACATGCACAGATGCATTAGCTCTCAGATGGCCCTAAATGACATTTTATTGCTTGCACATTTCGAAACCTGTTCCTACTTTGAGTACATCTCTTTTGCACGTTCACTACATTGGGAGGGTTTACAGATTCCATTTTTTTGATAATGTAACAGTTTTTGTAAACCTAAGTTAATGGTGTCAACTTGGTTTCCTCAGAAAAACTAAGGAAAGCAAAGTTAACGGTGGCATTATTTTTACTTATACCGTAGAAAATTACACAATTACTGACACTTTGAGAAGATTTCTTAAATTGCCACTCGTGCGTCACAGTTTATTTTTGGTTTTGACTTTCAGAGTAACGATACCAATATAGAAATTATACACTATCTTTTTTTTTTTCATAAGGGAAAAGGCACATCGCTTTTTTCAGAGGATTTCTCACATTTAGAGCAGCAAATGCAAAAATTATTGAACTTTTCAGAACAGATGACATTTTTTGCCACCAAGCGAAAACAACTTAGACTGATTTATCACACAACTTTCTTGAGCTTAACGTTCGCATACAACTTTTGAATCACTTTACGAAATTGTACGTGTACACAAAAACGGAATACTTAACTCGTTTTAGGTATGTTAGCGTACATACCTAAAGCGCTTACTTTCTTCACCATGTCCGTCCTTACTGTATGTAATAATTCGACGCACAGTGGATGGATTTTTATGAAATTTTATATTTAGCTCTTCCAGAAAGATTTATTGATCCTTCCGAAATTTAATTAAAATTTGAACAACAGAAATCCAGCCGGAAATTATTTCATACATATCACATAGCCTATCCATATGCCATACATTCTAGTTGAAACATTGGATATTATGTTTGTTTCCGTGAGATGATTGGAGGAATGAATGAGTAATAATATGGTGCATGTACAGAAAGGAAATGTTCTTGATTGACACATAAAATCGTTGGTTTTTGTTCCTTTTTGTTATCAGTTTACTAAATACATTAAACATGAATTAAAATACCTTATTAAAATTCTCCCCCCTCAAAAAAAAAATTCACTTATACATTTCCTTCAATAATTTATTTAGTCCTTACTTGAATTTATTTCAGATATCAACTTCCACAACAACAGATGGAAGTTTGTTTCAGAAACCAACCACCACCACACACACACACGCACGCCGATTGGAGAGGTTGATCTTCCCAATTCGGGACAGAAATCGCTTTACAGAATTGTACCTATAAATAACATGTTAGTTGATGTTTGCATTTCTTTACATTTCGGGTGTGTTAGGATTTTTATTTCTTAAATTAAATGATTTTTTAAAAAAATTTTCCGTACATCCATTCTGCAATCGTCCTTCCTCAGTTTGAATTTGTGGCCCCTCATGTGTGTATTCTGAGCAAGAGGAAGAAAGAAGCCCATCACCATTGAGCAAGCTCGTTGCTGATGGGATTAATCACAGCAGAAACGTTAAATTCGTGTTATATTTTAATTGTTATTAAAATTACGAAATGTGTTGACACATACTACAATTATTTAATTCATTAAATTATAGAGCATGAAATACGTGTTGCATTTCACACGCCGTTGATCATAAAGTATTAGAAAGCGTGGAGTGAATATTACATTGGGAGGCATGTGTAATGAAGACAAAACAATAATATATATATCGAAATGCAAACATTAACTAACATGTTATTTATAGGTACAATTCTGTAAAGCGATTTCTGTCCCGAATTGGGAAGATCAACCTCTCCAATCGGTGTGTGTGTGCGTGTGTGTGTGTAGGATGCCTGGAGACGTCTGTTATCGTGGTGCATTGTGTTAACGATGACTTTCGGAGGAGGTAGAGTTATGGTGTGTCTAGCACTTTTCGTTGTTGTGCGGGGAACTATGAACGCCGACGTGAACCTTGACATTTTGGACAGTTCCATTCTCTCTCTCTCTACGATATGGAAGTCTTTTGATACGGACTCATTTATTTTAACAGAATAATGCCCCGTGCCATATTACCAGTGCTTTTTGAGAGAGGCTTATGGACATGAATGAACAAAAGTTGGAATGGTGAGCTCAGAGACTGGACTTTAACCCTAAGGAACACTTGTGGGATGAACTGGAACGTCGGGCGAGGGCAAGACCAATACGTCCCACATCGGTAACTAAACTGGTCACTGTTCTGTGAGACGATTGGACGGCTATATCTGACTGCTATATGGACAATTACGGCCGTTGTACCATGCAAGGCGAGACCGATGATTGAAGTTGGTGATGTTTGGCTTATGTGCCGCCGTTCACACAGGAAAACCGAGGCTGCGGAGCTTCGAACGCAGTGTTCGTACGGACCTCAACTCCCGTTGACGCCTGAAACTCCTGCTTGATGTTTTTGAGGGATGCTTGACGAGATTGTTGTACTACCCTTCCGAGCACCCTTCGCCATGTGAAGTGAGTTTCCATGGTCTTCCTGTGCATTTCTGGACCGTGGTAGTACTGTCAAACTTCCATTTCATGATGACATCACTGATAGTCGATGTAGGCTGTCTGTTTGCACGAATCGACAAGCCAGCAATGCAACGTCCGACAACAACACTCCTCTCGACATCAGTTAACTCTACGTGAAATGACGAGAATAACTAACTTGTGTAGCTCATACACATTCCTTATATACCAATCTAAGTTTCTAATTTATCTGGAAAGGATCAATGGATAACGAAAACAGGAATGTCATATTACTTTTGGAGGGCGGTTACAACTTGTTAGCAAATGTTTCTTATTTTTAAGTGCTCTTCTTGATTTAAATGGAGTTAACTTAATTTAGTTCATAATAATATATATTATGATTAGTGGTGTCGTTCTGCTGCTGGAGAATAGACACTAGATTTAAGACTTTGTCTTCTTGCCGTTTATCAAGGAACTGAAAATCGGTTAGAAAAGGTATACAAAACAGATCTATAGCATTTAATTCCTATGAACAAGCAGACAAAGTGCAACATGATGTGTCTCCGGATCAAGCCCTGCTAATTAACCAACTTGTGAACAAGAATACAGTTCAGCGTGCAGTTAACCAAATACGCCCTGATAGTAGTGAAGGTCCTGACGGCATCCCTGGTTTTATTGTTAGATTGTCCAGCGTATACATTATTGATTCGTTAGTCCTGGATAACCTCCTCTAGACAGCAACTACCCAGCACCGGAAACTTCCAGACATGAAACTGCAAATGGCGGACAGCCCTGTCGACGCCGCTCCGTGATTCTCCATTGTGACGATCCTGGACTCTTTAATTTGAACTTTACCTATTCTCTTCTTCCTACCCACAGTCTTTCTTCAGGACTCCCACAACTGCACCTAGCACTCTTCCTGCTCCGTTTCGCCTGGGAGGATGCCTACGCTCTGTCATCCTCGCTATCTTGTCTGTCTTCCACTTTCCTGTCTCTTCTCTGCTCTTTCCTTGGCCTTCCCCACTCTCGCTCCTGCAAGAGTGTGGACGGCCCGTCAGATGTCTTTTACTCCCTGGTCCGGCTCCTCGTGCCAGTGGACGGATGCTGGGAGGCTCCTTCCTGGTGATCGCGCCTCCCAGTAACGAAGAGGCCAGTCACACAACACAAACAACACACTACTCACACATAACCCACACTGACTGGCTTTGCTATGTTAACAGAGTATTTAACGCGGATTTGTGGGAAACCACGGGAACCGCATAACAAAAAACACTATGTCCACTATGTCCACTATTGATTCGTTAGTGCATATAATTTCCAGGTGCATCTGCCAGCCATTCCTTCCAAGACAGTGGAAAACTTTCAGGATTACGCTGATTCCTAAAAAAGCTTGCAGAAATAACCATCCCGGCCATCGACCAATTGCTGTTTCGTCAATAATTACTAAAATTATTGAAAAAATCATGCTCCCATATCTTCAACATGCAATCTTCGCTAATGCGCCTGTCAATATGCATTTTGGTCCTAGAGGGCGCTCCACAACAACAAGCCTAGCTGACACCATTGTACGCATCCAAACAGCGTTTCAAGATAAGGCACAATGCGATGTATTTTATTTTGACATCAAAGGTGCTTTCGACAACATAGATCTCAAAAAAGCTTTTCAAATACTAAAAAATCATTTTCTCGTTGACACAATGATTATTTCCTATCTTCAATACAGCCTAAATCGCAGACTTCTCCTCTTCCCCGCTAGTACTGACAATATTCTCGTCACAACCTCAACAGGCATTCCCCAAGGAGCCGTTCTCTCCAGTACTATATTTTCAGCATCTCTTCAACCACTTCTACAAGGAAATCCAAATCTACTGGCATATGCCGATGATTTAAAGTTATTTATAATCTCCAAAGTCAGTGATGATATTCGCAAAGTTATCAATGATGCGAATTCACAGATTTGTGAAATCATCGAGTACCTGAAAGATCTCAATCAATAAAAATGCAAGCAAATCTGCTCAAATTACTTATTCCCTTCAGAAACAACCCAACCACATAGAAATAAAAATTGCAGATGTCCCAATCCCAAATGTTTATGCTCACAAAGACCTTGGAGTTGTTTTTGACAAAAATCTCTCCTTTAATGCCCACTATTTATATGTTGCTCAAAAAATTCAAAAAGCAAAATGGTTAATCAAACAAGAAACAGCAGCGATTCAAGACAGAAAAACAGTCATTAAGCATGTTCAAAGATGCATCTTTCCCATTCTGTCCTATGCTTCCGAAATCTGGTCTGGTGCTCCTCAAGTAACCGTCAAGAAATTCCTTGCCCTAGAATATTGGGTTCTTAGATGGCTCAATAGTAAGCTTCGTTTTCCCCATACAATATCCAGGCAACAGCTTTATAAAAACCTAAAAACAAAGCCTTTGCAACAGATGATCAACGAGTCTGGAGTCATGCTTCTAGCAAAGTTAATCACCTCTGCATGCGATTCACCAAACTTAGCCAATATAATAGCTATCCCCAACAGGGAAAATTCAAGAAACCAGCAATTCAAATCCAACCTCTCCAGGCTCAAACAAATGGACAGAATGTTCCCCAATGCATCTCTTCACCTCATAAATCATCTCAACATTGATTGCAACAGGTTAATCAACTCTGAAGCCTACAGGAGTCAGATCTCCGATAAAATGAAGAAAAATAATCCAACCCAATAATTGCAACTGAAAGCCAAATGTCCTGTCTGCATTTTTTTTAAAATTCATAACTGTTCTGCAATTTTTAAATTCATAATTAAAATTCCTAAGCGTTGTTAATATCTATATAAAATCTGCTATGTACATATACTTGATTATTTTATATCATTCCCGTTGTATTTTTATCTGCCCCTAGCCATGTGCTGTGATGGGCTTGCTGTATTTGCAATAAATGAATATTTATTTATTTATATTTGTACTGAGATAGAGAATACAGAGTATGTTATATGCCATATTTATAACATTTAGAAAAATTCCTCCAATAATCGCTGCACTCGTATTTTCATTTTGCAAAATGAGCACAGAAAGTATGAGGATTACTTGAAAATTTTTTTGAAATCAGTTATGTAGACCTTAAAATGACTAAAACCCAGAGAAACTGATCACATGACTTCGAGTTATTTATAATATACGAATACAATTTAAGTAATCGATTACTTTTTTGGTTTTAAACATTACTATTTACAACTATATTTTAATGAAAATGTCAATAACAGTGGCCAGCCCTAGGAAAGGAAGATCATAAATAATATCGCTTGTTGATCTGCGTTCGTGTCACCTAAAGCAAGTGTGACATCTCTGTCAAGTGAATTTGATACCCTTTCCTCCGAAACTTTCCTGCGAAGTCTATCTAATCTACGATGGCTTTATAAAGCTATTTTCGAATTCATATTTTCACATGACACCAACAGAAAGAAAATCTCAAAGCACCAGCTCAGATTCCATATCTCCAGTAGGCTCATTTTCGTTAAACTTTCCTAGGAAATAACAGTTTGGAAGATAAATATTGACAGCTACTCTGAGTTCATCTAAAAATAAAAGACCTCACCACTGAGTAATGCATGAAAGTTATGACTTTGTCGTTCAGGCAGTAATATTACGTAGCTGGATGGAGTCTCTGTACCAAAACAAAATCTTGTTATTCACGAAGAAAATCGCCCATACTCTAGTGATGAAAACATATCCATATGTTTGAAAGATATCGTTTCAAAAATGAAATAACGGCTTTTTTTATTTCAATGTACAATTCTAGAAAAAAGTACACCGAAATTAATGAATTGTAGAGAAGAAAAGTTAATTCCGAAATATTTCGTCTGTGGGCTACAGAAAAAAACTGAGCCTTACTAACTACCCTGTAAATCAACCATTTCAAGAATGAAGAATGCTCAGTAAAAAACAGTAAGCATGCTCAGTACACATTACTAATTACTGGAGAACGAGCATCGATTCTATTAAATTATATTTATTGATCTCTACTTAGATTCATCTGAAACTAAGCGAGGCCTCACTAATGAGCGCCAAAAATAATTTCTACCTACTAAACTTTTTGTGCAACATAAAAATAGTCCACAGATATTAAGATTATAATGTAATTGTACAGGGATGCGAAAGAAGATTACCATGGAAATAAATATTACAAAATGTATAGGGGCTCGCTTACATTTAATTAACCAATTTGTATTCAAAGACTGACAAAAGACTTCCAGTTCTCATTCTATGCTTATTATTACATTCGAAAAGGCAGATAAACTACAGATAAACGTTATTTGTTTAATGATATTCAGTTTACAAAACTTACAAATAATACAATTAAAATTAATGGCATTTTCCATATGAGAACATTTCATATCATGGTACAATAAATTTACAAAGTAGTTTCGCAACGAATCTCATTTCAGTTACTCTTAAATAAGACTGCAGTGGCTTAATTTCCATCGGTGAGCCAGTTTCCCCTCATCAGAAATCAAAACATCCACAGGTTTTCCTCACGCAGGAAATAAATTACCATAAACAAAAGAAATCGAAAACATGACCTACTGTACATTATTTCAAAACAGTCAGGTTACGTGTTAGAATAAAAACATTTGATATCGGATTTTATGCCTTGATATTGCTTAATGAAAACAGTGTCTTCTCATTTGCGTAAATTAAATTTGCTTTATATTTAAAATATTTCAACATGTTATCAGTTTATTTTCTGATAACATGCACATCAGATGTGTAGCGCTATGTGCTAGTTCCATTATTGGTTGCAGTCGGGGTTGTATCTAGTCGATCTTAGGGGGATGGAACAGGGTTCCCCCTCGTCAGTTACAACGGTTTTTCAGGCAGAACAATATGCAAACTGGCCTATGAACACACACACTGTAATGATATTATATAACACGTGCGTGTACGTGTGATCCAACTCGAAGACTATGAAACGTAAAATACTGAAACTTTGCATATATACCAGGGATGCGATTGTTAATTTTTAATGCATTCATTGAAGCCATTAAATGTCATCAAATTATATCAGTTTAAACAGCATATTGTCATGCGATGAATAACGGAAATCTTCACTTGAGGCAATGTCGTGAAACAATTCTGCACAACTAAGAATGGACAAAAAAAAAAAAAAAAAAAAGCTCAAAGAAAAGAAACGAAAAGAAAGGGAGGTTTGAAGGGAATGGTAAGACAAAAAAAAATCAAAACCTGGAGACGCAAGTTGAAACGAATTTCATATCTCAAAATAGCAGATCTCATAGTGGGTTCCTTGTGGAGAATCGTGTGTTTGAATTTGGAAGAGATACTTCACAAGGAAGATAACTATATTCAGAGCTTAAAGTGTCTGCATATATATGAGAGAATGACCAGAACAAAGTACCAGACTAAAGAGAAGTCATCAAAAAAAAAAAAGAGGTCTGAAGCAATGTTTCAATAGGCTTGTTGACATTTTCTTCTTGAATATTCCAAATACTCCAGGTGGCACTACGAAAATCTTCCTCGTTAATCTTTGTTTGGTGAATATTTTGTATGAAACGATGATTGCCCTTGTGGCAATATTGAGCACTGCTACCACACTGCAACAAGAAATGTGTGTTAAACGCCAAGTAAATTAAGGGACAAGACACGTAAACCGACCAGTTCGATCAATTTGCGTGTGGTCAGCACTCTTCTTGTCCAAGTACTGGTCCCCTGCGGGTTTTAGTTTTCTGTCACATTTGGTGGCGATTTTAGTCAATCTCTATGCACGTTGCTGTAGATAGCTATTAGTGTTTTTCTCCTGGTGATATTGCACTACTTCCAGTGCGTGCGGGATTTTGTGCACTTTGGCATGTAAGAGGTTTAAAAAAAAGGGAAGAAAGGGGAAAAGAAGGAAAAACCCAGGCCCGGCTACTCGTGCCTGGGGACAGGCACCACCAGGCAGTAACTGCCCAGGTGTTGGCTGCTCCTTTGCAGAGGTCCTACATTCAATACAGATCCACTAGGTGGAGATGGGCTATGCCTATGGACCACCCTTAATACCAGGACAAACACATGTGATTTGTACAGTGTTTCTCAACTGTATTCTGAACAAAAATATATATGCTAGGATAATTATATATGAGAATGAAAATGTACATAAAATTGTATATAAATTATTGTATATGTTTCTTGAGATTGTACATAATATTTGAGTGTGTAAATAAATGAAAAAAAATGGTGAATAGGTCTTGCGCATACTGGGAGAGCGCTCTATATTCATCCTCAGTGTCCAGGAAGTGGTGCTCCAGTCCTCCTTTTGGGAGGTATCTCAATCTTGTTATTAGTAGCCCTCTGAGGTCTTCATAGTGTTGACAATCATAGACTATGTGGCTCCAGCTTTCGCTCTCCCCACATATGCAGTTGGAGTCCTCAACGTGTCCGAAGCCAAACAGCTTCTCCTTGTAGGGTCCGTGTCCTGTTAATAGTGTTGTCATATGGTACCCTGGGAAGTACCACGGTGGCTGCTTTGGGTATATTTTCCGGAGGTCTGGTAGAAATCTTTTTGTTACTTCGCTTTTTGTAGTCTCTGTCCACCTTTTCTGCCAAAGATCTAGGAGGTGGGTCTGTAGCCTAATTTTTTCGTTTTTTAGATTGCCCGCCGGGTCAGTCGTGTAGTCGCGGGTTCGAATCCTGCCTCGGATTTGGATCACAGTAAAATGCAAAAACTTTGGGAGGTGCATTATGGCCACAGAAGCCGATGCACCAACAACTAACAAAAAAAAAAAAAAAAAACCACCATGCAAGAATTTCAACATAATAATAAACACTGATAGTCATTCTACGTGGAACAAAATATGATGAACTATACACTTGCCCCAAAGCCTCCATATATTTGGAAGAACACTTAGCAACTCAGCCTAATGAAAAAATTGCGAGGGCATTTAACAGGTGATGCATTTTACTGGAGAGGTTGTTAAAAGCATAATGAAAGTAGAAAATGGAACCATTTCATTAGATGCAACGTCTCATTTAGCACCAATATGACTCCTTAAACGTTTTTCCTAAATAACTGAAACAGACAGTGCACAATATAAGAAACCCATGTGTATTTTCAACTTTTTTTTTTGCCAAAATCTTTGATAAAAGCACATCAGAGCCTTTCCTCAACCCATTGACTGCCTTTTCGGAATCGTGCATACTGACTAATTTTACTGCCATGTTCCAAATAAACATCTAGAGTGTTTCTTACTGGACCGTGAACAGAGCCCTTAACATTATGATGTATGTGATATTGCTCGGCGATCACAATTGCTACGCATTGCGCACTTTGGCAACCTCTGATGGAGAAACATGAGACAATTTTCTCTCCTGTTATCTACTGATCTAAGAGTCTTTGTTAACGATATTATGTTCAACACAACAATCCCTCCCCCCTTTTCTACAGTGCTACTAGAAATAGCCGAAGAAAGGTCATCTATTTGGCTTACTGCATGCGGCTACTGGCTTTCAGCGATACATTGATACACAAGTCACGGCCTGCAGCGCTTTCTGGAGGTTATGTCAGACCGTAAGCTAACACACACACACACACACACACACACACACACATATATATATGATTTCGGGGAGGTGGTGAAGCTGGTTTGCGTGCTTTCACTTTGGAAGTCTGGTCGTTATAATTGCGTACGTTGTTAGAATAAACTACTACGCAATCAAGCAATACTTCTTGATTAGTTTAGGCTTTTAGCAAAAATTAATAGTAATCCTGCGTGTAGCGCACATAACCACTATATATGGGAAACCACTGTATATGTGCAAATTAGCATTTTAGCATAAACTACTGTACTTTCATATGAGGAGTAGGACATCTGGTATCGCATCTCATTCAAGGGAACAATTTTTGTGTGGCGTTGTTTCAATTTATTTATTTATTATTATTGTTTAAAATACAATTGAAGCTATAATATTTCAAGTCTTCCGTCGATTTCTAATTAATAATTAGAAATTAATTAATATCTTACCATAAAAGTGAGCATTGAACTTACCAATAATAATCATAATCTTCAGTGGTGTAACTGGCAACTATTCGAAGTAAATAATAAAACGTTTAATTTATAATATATATGAGGTGTGGCAATAAAGTTCCTGTAATGGTGCTCTGGAGATAATATTCAATGAGTTGAAAATAAACGGAAGTGGCCAACAGATTGTGGTACAGAGATTGTCTAGAGGCCGACAGGTTACAAGTAACAACTAGTTTCGTTAGTAGCGTTAACGTTCCGTGTCACGATCTTGCAAGGAGCTACGAACGAATATCACTTTTTGCTTTACACTGCGAAAATCTGCAACCGAATTGTATGAAATGTTAAAAAAAACTGTTTATAGTGATGAAACGTTTAGTCGTAAGGATGTTTGCGACGATCCAAGAAATGGGCGTCCGTAAACCTCTCGAAATGATGTCATAATTGCAGAAGTTCGAGTAAATGTGGCAGGAGATCGCGCTTGACCCTCAAAATGATGGCTGATGAGTTGGATATGAATAAGGGGACGATTCGTCAAATTCAAATTCTGCATGAAGACTTAGGGAAAAGGAAGGTCTCTGCAAAATTTGTGCCACGCATCTTCGCGGACGAGCAGAAATAACTTCATCCAGACTTGTCAAGATAATCCTAATTATCTCTGTTGTGTTTTCACTGGAGATGAGTGTTTAAGTACGACCCAGAGACGAAGCATCAGAGCTGCAGTGGACTTCAAAATCATCACTAACGCCAAAATGGTTTCATTTACAGAAGTCCAGGATCAAGATGATGCTGATCATGTTTTTTGACAAACAGGAGATAATTCACAAGAATTTTTTTCTGAAGTGGGGAGTGTCAATGCTGAGTTCTACAGAGAGGTGCTTCAAAGACTATTTGAAGCGGATTTCCGGGGCGAGGCTGCCATTTCGAAAGAAAGGCAGCTGTTTCTTGTTTTATTATCGTTTTGAGAACTGGACAATGCTTCGCCCATTCTGCACTTTTGTTAAGCCATTTCTGACGAAACATGGCATTGTAGAGTTCAACCATCCGCCGTATTCTCCCCATCTAGCACCAGCAGACTTCCTCTTTCCCAAGGTGCCCTCAAAGGTAAGAGATTTCAGGATGTTGAGGACATAAAGGAAAAACGTAACCGCAGAACTAAATATCATCTCTTTGGTTGCCTTTGCTGACTCTTTCCAGAAAGTTTTAGAATGGTGTAATGAGTGCATTAAATTAGGTGGTGATTACTTTGAACAAAAATAAAACCATTTTTGAGTTACTTCACTTTGTGTTCTTTTTATTGCACCACTCGGGAACTTTTTTTTGTCACACCTCATATATTGTATATATTATTATAATCACAAACATATTTTCTTTTCAATTTCGTCCACAAATCTGCCACAGTACTTTTTTTTTCTTTTTTTTTTTTTTTTTTTCATAAAGAAAAAGCCTACAATCGAATTTAGCAAACGTTTCGTGCGAAAATCACAACAGGCCAAATCAATATCTTCTCTACGTTCCCATTTAATATAATTGGACTTACACCTCATTGTTTCTGTCATAGCTTGTTGCAAGATTTTCAGATCGTTACTCCAGACTGAACGTTTTTCTGACACATATGGTGTTCATTTGGCAAAAGAATTCTAAATTTATGGTCATGTCCAATGCAGGTAGGCCAAAAAGAGGTCTTTCATCGCTTGTAATTTATCTTGGACGCGAATAAAATCGTTAAATCGGATTTTAATCAAACATTGGTGAGCGGATACACAGGATACTTTTCTTCGTTTCTGTCTTCCTCTCTTTTTGTTCACTACTTTCATTTTCATTTTGTTCACGTAAAGAATACCCATAATTACTTTTCTTAACTCACAGATCACGCGAAATCTGCACGATACCAATTTTTATTATCGTTTTGAGAACTGGAGCCTTTGTATTTTTATTCCTAGGAGACTACATGGCCTTGTTAGTACTGAAATACAATATTAAATAACTTCAGAAACCTGTTATTTTACACTTGTATACGAAACCTTGCTTTATATTAATAACATACCGTAGCTAAGCAACAAATAGAGGGACAATGCCAGAGATAGATGGGATCAACAAGGCTTATCTGCAGAATGCGATCATCAGTAGTACAAAGCCAAAATTATTAAACTTCCAATAATTATGCCTTTCTACTTTATATAACCAGCAAAAATAGAACCTAATCCTTCGTTCCTTGAGTATTGGTCTTTGTAGAAATAGAGGTTATTCCGGAACTAATGAAATTTTCCC
The DNA here is from genome assembly GCF_048544385.1 of Mastigoproctus giganteus. Taxonomy (NCBI): domain Eukaryota; kingdom Metazoa; phylum Arthropoda; class Arachnida; order Uropygi; family Thelyphonidae; genus Mastigoproctus; species Mastigoproctus giganteus. Next base: position 200,215,099 of record NC_143580.1, read on the forward strand.
CCGGAAGAACAGTCAACAGCAGTCTTTAAAATATTGCAATAATCTTAGCCACGACTAGAGATAAATCCTGTTTTGCCTCAGTATTATTCTCTTGGGATTAATTCATCGATCGCCGTTTCCAGTATTCAAAGAGAGTAGAAATAAGTTTGCGGTTTCCATAGTAACCACTTTATTCCGCTTTAATGAGTGTTCTAAAATTTACGAAATTTGTCTTCAATCCGAAAGAAGCATCACAAATAAAATTAGTGTTTGATCTTTTTTTTTTTTTTTTTTTTAACCAAATGATGCTCCTATTTAAAAGCGCGCTTTGCAATTAAACTGGGTCTTATTAAAGATGTAATTTTCTTCCTTTCAGAAAAAAATATAATCAGAAGCAACGAAGAAGTACCATTATTAAATTATTGTTGCTAAGCTTCATTAAGAAGAGGTTTCATTTGCTTTCATCTTTGTCATCGCTGACTGAATGATAACCTATTTACAGAGCAAACTGTGCTCGATTTCGTTTAAATGGTTCGCTTTTGTCGCAATGTTTTATGCAGTGTCTAGACACCTAATGACTATTACTACTTTAATGTGTGGTTGGAGGATATTTTTTTGGAAAATTTTCTTCCGCTCTCTCTATCGTTCAATTCTTTTCTATCTGTCTACCTATTTCATATGTGAACTACATAAAACGATATCAGTATTTGAACTAAACTTCATTTAAAATCAAAGAAACTATTACCAATCACGTTCACTGCGGACGCATATTTTATGTGCCTTGTATGTACTTTGTAATAGTGAATCATCATCCCCTGGCTACATGAGGATATTCTTCTTTCACCTGTTTATCAGGTGATTAGTTATTAATATATTTGTATTAATAGTAACTGAAGTATGGACGAGTGCCGAAAATCCTTCTGGCATTCTATAATGAATTTCCGTTGGAAGTTGCTGAGCTCAACGTCTCGAACCGTCTATATTTCGTTGATCTATTTGCTTCTGGCGTGAACGCAACATGTGGATGGCGGGTAAATTAATTTTTTGCGGATCCCAGAGGTGCCCGGATATTTTTTGGCAATACAGTGTATATTCATTTATTTGGCACAACGTTACTGATGGTTCAGGACTGAATGTAGAGGGGGGAGCTATTCACATGAATACACGGATGATATGGAAGGTAACTTCATTAAAGAAAACTTATTTTTTTATTTGTTATTTTAACACAAACAAAGTGGTGGGTGGTGTGGATTAAGCACCAAAGAATATAAGGCTATAAAGCATAAGAAGAACTCTTGACAGTATACAGAATGCACATTGCTGTACCCAACACCCTTCATGGCTACAAGCCAGGGAATTTATATAAGTACTGTATATCGTGTCTGTATTTTCGTGTGTCCTTCGGTCGTTTTGACTGTTTGCTGGACGAAAAAGCCGACCAACCCTGCCATGTTTTAAAAATCCAATAAAAGTTTCTCTTGTCCGGGCGTTTTCAGCACAGTTTTCTGGCAAGTTTAATGAGCTAATCAAATTTTATTTAAATTGTATGCATTCTATAATTCATATTATTTAATTTTTAATTACTTCATCAATTTCCAATTAAAAAGTAAGTTGAAAAAATTTCGCCAAACAGAACTAAGATGATTCGTATTTCTTAATTACATTAAGAATGCACAAAATTTTAATCTTACGAAAGTTTGCCATAGAAGTAATCTTCTATGGTAACAGACATCCGTGTCCATCCGTTAAATATTTATTACTCGCAAACGAATGCCGGTAATATTTTCTAATTACTCAAAACCAACCATATGTTCCAGAAATTTCATTAAATCTGGTGGATTCTAACTGGAAAATTAAGTTTGTGGGAAGAACTAATATCATTTGAGTGCTAGAAGCGTCCGCTATAAGAGGAGTTCACATAGCACGACGAACATATATTAACCGTTTAGAAAGGGCGAGTTGGACAGCAATGGCCTTGACTACAGTTTAAAAGCAATATAATTTCAGTTAGTTCTCAGTAGTGGGCCGTGTATTTGCTGTTGAAAGCCAGTCTTGCTGTGAGTGACTTCTTCCATGAATGTAAAGTAAGCGAAGATGTCTGGTTAGTGAACAGAGCGTTTGATAATGCATATCGAAATCACGCTGTTGGAGAGTGCGAACTCTTTTATGATAGGACCGAGTCTGATCACGTTAGTGCAGTACTCTGTCATGTGGGGTTTCAGCTGGTTAAAATCTCAATTCACAAACTTCAGTGCAAAACAAAAAAAAAAAAAAAAAGAAAAACGGCAGTGTTTATTCTACAGATGTTATTTGATGAACGCACTGTAAGATGTAGACACCAGACAATAAACTGCTCTCTCAGAATGGTATGAAAGGCCTGTATTACGAACTAAGCACCCTTGTCCAAAATGATGTTTGTGCACTTAGAGAAGAAATCCACTTTTCTCTGCAAGCAATTTTCACTTGCTGCAAAATCGTGGGTTCAATTTTTTTTTCGCTTTCTTAAAAACGTCAATAACAGAAAATTTCCAATTGATAGAGAACGTCGTCAGCAAATCTATTTTCAGCTGACGAAAGCAGTTCTAACGTAAGAAAAATATACTTGCCCCTCAGCAGTAGCAATCAATTCTACTCACGCTAAAGTTATGGTGTTGAAAATAATTTATGTAAACTCAGCTTCTAAGAATATAGCAAGTTCCACTTTTAGATTTATGTGTGCTTTACCAGCACACATAAATCTAAAAGCTCTCTTTATCGGCGTAGACATGCTTCAATTCTAATAATATCTACTTAAATAACGTAGATTAACGAACATTTCTATAAATCTAAAACCCACATAAACCCAAAGAGAAAATGAATCCATAAAGTGAGTGATACAAAATCTACCAATTCAAGCAATGGTAATTATTTCAATGTACCTATGTAAAATATATTAAATAATTAAATAAATAAACTACTGTATTCATAAGCAGCTGGATTTCTGCACAGGTGTCATTAACCAGGAAAGTGGATGATGGAAAATTAAATTATCACTACTATAGTTGCAAAATGGCATCGAGTAGGACATAACTTGCTATTGCGAAAATACGCTATACATTACGTTTAACAGAACAATAATAATACTTCATGTTGTCATAAGAGTTCTCGAATAATGAAAAGTTTAGTCCCAAGCCCTTGTATTCTATATGATGTTGGTGACTGCTCGTACGACTCATGAATAATAACTACAAAATAAAAAGTATTCGGGCACATATTTATATGGCTTTTATCCGAGAATACAACCCTAAATTTTTCGCACATACTTTTGAAATACCCTGTACAGGAGGAGCTGATATGCCTATATCTTAATTTTAGAATAAAAACAGCTCAGTCTCAAGTCAGGACACAGTTTCTTTCAAATTTCTGGAGGTTAAATTCGCTGACAACACTACAACTGGGTGACCTGTCCACAAAGAAAAAGGTAATGTCACACCTCTGAATCAAAGGATATCCACCTTCGGAGGATATCCATGTATATGCCTTCTCATATACAGCAAACTGCAGTATTACTAACATTCTGCTACCTTCACAAACGTCCGTTACGTTTGCTTCTTCCTCACAAAGATTGCGAAACTCCTAGCTAGGGCAGTGTTTATTTGTGTTTCTGTTTTTTTTGTGTTTTTTTTTTGTTTTGTTTTTAATGTAGTAAAAGCCTCTGACTTCCTTGCACCGTATGGCCAGTTTTGATACTAAATGGGACCACATGATTTTTTTCAACAAAAGCGTTAGTAACACGCATTAGTATTAACTGTATACCGTAAGGAAGTCACAGGCTTTTGCACAGACCGAAAAAAAAAAAAACAGTAAAAAATTGATAAGCAAATACAAATTATGCACTTCCTTCCTGATGGTTGACCTTTGAATTTTATCAAACTGTCAGCCTCAACTATCTACGGAAGCAACTTGTTCCAGTAATCAACGACTTGTTGGCTGAAAGAAAACTTCCTTATAATTTAAATTTATGACCCCTAGTTCTGGAATTCTTTATAATACTGAAAGTGAAATTAAATTTCAGCCTTCATTTAGTTCACTAATCCCTCTCAGAGTCTTATAAACCTCAATCAGGTCACCCCTCTAGGGTGCCTGGTTGCCAAGCTCTTATAGCCCACATAATCGAAGTCTTTCCTCGTACAGCTATCCGTTTTCCGATTTCACCACGTGAATTTTCTGTCTTTGAACCTTTTCAAGAAGCTCAATATCTTCTTTCAGATGAGATCTCGATACCTGGACGGTGTTCCCAATGCAGTCTTACAGTGGGATTATGACTTCATTTTCTCTACAGGATATTGTTTGATAAATCGATAAATATAAGTTATATTGGGGTTGGTACCTTTGCTGCACTTTGCTTCATTAAACATAGCTGGCACTTTTCTGGCTATTCCTGAAGCCTGTTCAAGTCATCCTGACGGAGCGCTGCTTGGCACCGACCATTAATGACTCTCCCAATCTTTACACCGTTTGCACATTTTGACATCAAGCCCTCTATCCCTAAGCCGATGTCGTTTATGAAAATCAGAAACAACAGTGGTGCAAGAACTCCTCCTTGGAGACCCTACTTCTGACGTTACACCTATTTGAACTATATAGTTTAATCAAAATTAGGTACCTGACTCGCTGTTTAGAATAAATTTTTATTTGAAGCATAAATGTGTAGTTTTATTTAATGAAGTGTAGTGTTGTTTTTTTATGTTTTAGAGTCCTTAACACGCTATGATTTCTATACACACATTTTAGAAATATGACAAGCGAAATATTGTATCTTAATTTTTTTTAAATCAATAAGAAAAAGCACAAAAATTTTTGATATGAACTTTAGTCATTTGATCTGGATTTTCGTTTACTGGATAATCTTGCAACAGGAGAAAGACTAACATGAAGGAAACTGGCTGAGGCTTCATAAAAATCGAATACGGATTGAACTGAAGGTGTCTTCTTCAGTTCATAGAAGATCTCTTTGTAGCAAAACACAAACTCTTAATCGTTGAAACGACCCCAGAACTGTGGCTGAAATTCGAATAATCTGTCACGAAAATTTTCAGCGCCGACTCGATATCCTTGTACATCTCCGAATGTCTCTGAATGGTATATGCTAGGAGAAAGAGAATATCGACGATAACATCTTATTTAATGACCTTTTCTTGCATTTACAAAATCATCAGAAAATTCCTCAGCATCAGAATCCTACAGTTCAGTAACGTCTTTGGTCAGGAGAAACTTCAAGATCCAGTCGATTTGCTAACTTGACCACAACCGACCGGTACGAGATCTAAGGATCCGCTACGCCTACTGCAATGGAATTTTTGTTGCTGCTGAGTTCTGGCTCTTTCCACGGATCTCATGTTCACGTGCGATGTCCTTGGCTAGGTTGTAGCGATGGCATAGTTGGCCACACTTGTGTACAAGGGGTGACACCTATTCGCCCTTAAAATGAATACTGGTCAAATCTCTACCCAAAATACAGTATGTGGGATATCAGCATCTGGAGAATTCCGATACCAGCTCTAAGAGTTACTCCCACACTTTTTTCTACGTGTTGAACAGACTTCAATTATCGGATCACATTCTTCAGGCCTAAATGCCTCCAAGTCTAATCCTTGGATGCGGACCAGCATTAGGTTCGTCACTGAAAGCTTGGTACTAGTCCCAAATTCTGGAGCTAAACAATCATATATCCAGCTTTTCGTCCTAGTGCAACGGTGGGCAAATGCGGCTCTCAGAGCCGCATGCGGCTCTTCGTTGAGTTAAGTGCGGCTCCCATTGAAAATTTAAATCCGTTTTTTTTTATTATTTCAGAAATTTTTCAGTGAATCTTGTTAAATTATAAAAATATAACTAAGTAACTAATATTTTGTTATACGGATTTTATGTTGTGTTTATTTTTTTTTTTGTCTAGATATCTTGCTATTTTTATTTTGATTATAAATAAATCCGTGCGCATTTACACTGCTGGCGCCATCAGTGGACTTGTGCGTAAAAAGTTACGAGTGTAATTTTTCCGCGCCGTAAATTAATTTAATTATTTTGTTTCAATTTCAGACTTTGGAATTAAAGTTATTTAAATTTTTTGATAACATGACCTCAGAAAATATCAAAAAACGAAAATACGAACAAGAAAATAGAATCTTTCAAGAAGAGTGGGTAGAAAATTTTGCTTTTATTGACAATAATGGAAAGTCGTTGTGTCTTATTTGTAAAGTTACAATTGCAAACTACAAAGTAAGCAATTTACGTCGACATTACGAAGTAAGTCATCCCCACTTTTCAACTCAATATCCATTAAATTCAAAATTGCGAACAGAGAAACTTAAGTCCTTGCAATCTGGTCTTCATAAGCAACAAGGACTCTTGTCTTCTTTTAATCGCGAAGATGACAGAGCAAACGAAGCTAGTTTTTTGATAGCTTGGAATATTGCTCGTGCCAAACGTCCATATGGAGAAGGAGAATTTATTAAAAGAAACATGGAAGAAGTGGTTAAAGTTTTAGATCCAGATAATACAAAACTGCATAAATTGATCGCACAGGTTCCTATGTCACGCCGTACAACTGAGCGTCGTATTGGTGCAATTAGTAAAAATGTTGAAAATAGTTTGATGTGTGATTTGAAAAATTGTACAGCATTTAGTTTAGCTCTCGACGAGTCTACAGACATTCAGGATGTTCCACAATTGGCCGTTTTTGTCCGCTATGTATCTGCAGACGTAAATGTGAAGGAAGAAATGTTAGACCTAGTAGCTCTTATCGAAACAACTCGCGGTATCGATGTTAGAAATGCGCTTGATGAAGTAATGAATAGGTTTGAATTGCCTCGTGATAAACTTGTAAGTGTTGCGACTGACGGAGCGCCTGCAATGGTAGGGAAAAACCAAGGTCTCATTGGTCTTTTAAACAGCGATCCTAAAATTCCACGTTTCTTACCTCTTCACTGCATAATTCACCGCGAGCATCTCATAGCGAAGTACTTCAAATACGAAAATGTGTGGAAGATTGTTTTGCAGATTTTGAATTTAATTAGAACAAATGCCAAAACACATCGTCAATTTAAGAACTTTTTAGAAGAGTTGCGAGGGAATGACGAAACAGATGAATTGCCCAGTGATTTATCCCTATGGTGTGTTGTAAGATGGCTGTCAACTTACAATGTTTTGGGCCGTTTTGTGGAACTCCTAAATCCTATCATAACATTTACAAAAGAAAAAGGTAAAAAATACCCAGAATTAGAAAATGAAACTTGGCTTTCTGACTTAATGTTCCTTACAGACATTATAGAACATTTGCAAACACTTAATTTGGCTTTACAAGGAAAGGAAAAAAACATTATTGATTTGTCACAAACTGTATTTAGTTTTGAAGCTAAACTTCGACTTTTTGTGTACGATCTTAAGAACAAAATATTTAATCATTTTCCACGAGTAAAAGCAAATATAATTAATATCAAAGAAGAAAAGTTAGACGAATACAAAGAAAAATTGGAAGAATTGCAAGCAGATTTCGAACATAGGTTTGAAGATTTGAAAAGTTTGAAATCTACATTTGCATATTTTGTGAACCCATTTATTTGTGATATTATTGAAGATGGATTTCCAATTTCTGAAATAATATTTGTTGAAAAAGCGGCTGGGCAATTGGAGTTATTAGAGATGAAAGAGGATCAGGCATTGCAAATGCAGCACAAATCTACTAATGTAATTGAATTTTGGAAACTCGTGCCAGAATCAAAATATCCACATTTAAAGAAAGCTGCTTGCCGTCTAATTTCAATTTTTGGTACAACATATTGCTGTGAATCTTTGTACTCCACAATGAAGTTCGTGAAGTCGAAATATCGTTCACAGTTGACCAATCATCATCTCGCTGAATTGCTGCGAACGGCTTTAACAAATTTTACACCAAATTTCAAAGATTTGACCAAAGGTCTTCGTTAAATGTTATACTTTTTATTAATGCATTTTTATTATTAAAATTTTGAAATAATTATTTTGTATTTTCTTTCTCTTAATTATATTTTCTTATATATGTATACTTTACATAGCACTTAAGGCTTGTGTAGAATATGTAATCATATTAATTAAATTAAATTAAATTTGAATTTGTGTATTTAATACTATGTAACTATGGTGTGGCTCTTTATAATATATGAAAAACTGGAATGCGGCTCTCATTGACCTCATGCGTGCCCACCCCTGTCCTAGTGTGAAGCTAGGAAACAGATACCTCGATGAACAACAATGGGGTTGCATTGGTCTGCTGACCAATGCACAACACTTCGATGTGGGCGCTGCCAACCAAGCATCTTCTATTTATTTTCAGAAAACGATTGGTAATTGAATTTTCTGTTGCTATGCGTATGTATCCATTTCATTTTATCTCACAAATAAATTTTCTGTCTACACTCGGAGACGACCATATAGAGTTAACTAAACTATTATATTAGAGTCACCTATAAAGTCACAACTGCTAAATGTTAAATTACGTGTATTCTCTGGTCGAATTGCCTGCTTTGCTGAACGAAAAACCCTACTATCTACGCCTAAGACCGTAGTAAGAGCACCCCTTTGTTCCCCTCACCAATCGCCTTTCCTTTCTCTCTACTCGATCCAACAGCTCCACATCCTTCCTTAAATGAAGCCTACAGAACTGTATGCAGTACTCAAGATGTGGGTCAAGATGTCAGATCAAGATGATCTGACCATTGCCTTATACAATGGGATAATCATCTCCTTATCCCTGCTAGTAAAATTCTTGTATATCATTGACAAAAACCCCATGTGCTTAACTAGCCGCCTGTCTACATTGTTCAGAGAACTTCATATCTGACTGCACAATTACCGCAGTTCTTTTTAATTCTCCACTACCCTGAGTGACTTACCGCACAGTTCGTACGTTACTCTTGGATTACTGCTACCTATATGCAGTACTTTGTATTTATCAATGTTAAACTTCAATTGTCATTTATCAGCCCATCTGCTCAACTCCTCTAGATACTGTTGCAGTAGCATACTGCCATTACCGTCATTAACCATCCTGTCAACCCTGTCAAGCTGCAATATGAAGGCATATCAGGCTTAAACATTAAGCCTGATATGCCTTCATCAATATCATTGATAAATATACAAAACAATGGGCCCAACACCGAACCCTGGACGACTTCACTAATAACATCAGTTTATGAAAAGCAATGTCCAGTGATTACCATTCTGTCTTCTCCCACTCAGCCATCCCTTTATCCATAGCAGCAACTTGACCTTAATGCCACACTGCTCGAATTTGTACAGCAGTCTTTTATGTGCAACTGTATCAAAAGCTTTCCTGAAATCCAAGTACAGTATATGACATGAAAATTATTTTTTGCATCCTGTTTCTTTGGTTACAACGTCGTAGTAACCAATCGAGTTGGTCAGACAAGATTTCCCTTTTAAACCCATCTGTGTTTGAAGTGTAATTGCGGCCTTTTCTAGATGATTCTACATTATTTTTTTTTACCAGTGACGCTATTATTTTCCTCGGAACAGAGGTTAAATTAACAAGTCTGTGATTACATTACTTGTGTCCCCCTTTGATTCCCCTTTGTGAATTGGGGACACATTCACACAACACATCTCCTGTTCGCGGGGACCTCTCCTGAATCCATGGATACTCTCATAATTATGGCTAAGGGTTTGCTTACTTCCTTCGCTGCCTCCCTTAATATAACTGGATAGATCCCACCCATTTCAGGTGCCTTTCTTATGTTTTTTAACTTCAACAATTTCTCTTCCACTTTCTTGTCCGTTATTACAAAATCATTTAGCTCTCTGTTGGAGCTTGATAAACTTCTGGAGTCCCCTTCCCTAAAGAATTCCTCATGTGTGAATATATAGATGCAAAATACTCTTTCAGTTTCTCAGTAACGTGAGCAGGATTATCAACAGTCAAATAATCGATATCGAGTGGACCAATCTGATTCATCCCCTCCTTCAAATGTATACATAAGTAAAGAAGTCTTTGCTGTTTTTCTTTGCATCAATGGATTTACGTTACTAATTATATATAATTAAAATTCGAATGTTCTTATCGATATACCAGTTTCGTAGCAATAATACTACCACGCTACCAAGTATGCGTTATATGTATTACTTATAATGTATTATACCGTTACGCTTGAAAGTTAAGTTAATTATAATATATAACAAAATTACCCAACTAACCACAACTTAAGTGATTCGAATGATACAGAGGTTCTACGTATATTTAGTACTAAGCTAGAAAATCTCTAGCTAAATTAAAAAATAAAATAACGAGCGTGACCTAGGATTATAAAGCTATTTATAGAGTATGATTTAATACGACAATTATGTCAATAAAACAGCAAAATTCTCCAAAAACTTATCGTTTCTTGGGGCTGAAAATGCTTCGATTAACGCGTGGATACTCTCATTCCAGAGAATATTAGTTCATGAAAGTAGCTTTAACAGGTTATAATTCCGACCTGTAGCGTAAGAAAATGTGACCCGGTAAAAGATGTTCCTTATATATTCACTTTATCATCTCATTTCTACCATTGGAATTTGCACTCAGCCATCTTCCTGTGTTCATAATGCTTTCTTTATCCTTGTGGATAGCATATTTGGTAATGACCGTCCTTCCCACAAAAGGTGGAAAAGACCAGAGTTCGAATCCTGTCAAACACGCAAGAAATTTTTATGGGTCTTTCTATCAAGGTAGCTGAGTTAGTCAGTGTCAGACGAGGACAGAATGGTTTTCAGTTCTGTAAACAACAAATCGACCACAGAACACACGCAATTTAGAAGTATTATATACGGCTCAATGCCTAAGTTGCTGATGCTCCTAAAATCTTAAAACCAGCTTTCTTTACCGTTACAGACAAGCAATAACGTTGGTGTAATCTAGAACAGTTACAATGATCGAAACTTTCAATAATAGAGCATGTGTACGTGCATGACATACTAATATACGAACATTGTCCATTTGAATAACAGTTTGCTAGCTTATTTACCCAACCACACTTCTATTATTAAGGGAACTTTACTGATACGCTTTTAATATGTGAAAAAAAAAAATTATTCGCAACATGCATGCACCTTTGATGACTGGCTCCATAAACGATTTTAGCATTTATGTGCACTGTTGCCTCATGGAGGAAATCGTTTCCTCGTATAGATATATAATAATCTAAAGCTCTTGTAAGGATAAAACGTCGAAAGATCAATTACATTGATCTGCTGATGTAGAAACTTTCTAAAATAATGAAATACATGATAGAAAATATATGCAAAGTAGTTCGGTGCCGAAGTAACAAAGCGCACGTTCGTTAACTGGGTATTTATTATTAAAATACATTCCAGACTATTTTTTATACAAAAGAAATCAATATTTGCCGGATAAGATGCAATAATATTTAAAATTCAGCGTGCCGGGTTTGAACTGACGCAGTTGACATTATTTTGAATATTATATTAGTAATACATATTCTACTAATCAAAGTAGTTGGCTTTTTCGACGAATTTCAATATTCATTGTAACACTTTGTTAGCCCAGAGGTACGGGTATGTAAAGTGCTCTGATGAATAATTTCTAATTTGTTTTGGAGTTAAAGGACTTCTTTGTGAAATGTTTTTATCCTTTAAATTAAAACTTGTTGAAAAACTGCTAGTGCATTACCAGGCGATATCATTTACCAGCACTATATTACCTGTGGAGTCAAAGCTCTGTACAGCTAAAGAAGGAATCATGGGATATTACGGATTATTGCGTGACACTGCCACATACACTGAGTGATCACTGAATTATGACCATCCCTATGAAAACTGAATGCGACCCGTTCACCACGTGAGGTATGAGAGTGCACAGTTAGTCGACCTACGTAGCATAGATAAGGTGTCAGTGGGTCAGTAGGTAGTAAAATTCCGAGCGTGATGGGTAAAAGGAAGGATTTATCGGACTTTCATAAAGGACAGATTGGGGTGCTCGAGGAGCTGGTGCCTCAATTTCCCAAACGGCTGAACTGGTGGGGTGTTTGAGAGCCGCCGTAGTTAAAGTATACCAGGACTGGCGTCAAAATGGTCAAACAACGACTCGACGGCAAAACTGCAAAAGGTCAGCTAAAGGTTGATTATAGAGGTGAGCGCCGGATCCGACGACTCGTACAGGCGAACAGGCGCAGCACTGTTGAAGAGTTGACTACCCAATACAACCAAGACTACCCCATACAGTATAACATGAGCCAATCCGGAACAATATCTGGCATGACCATGCGTCGCACGCTCGCACGTATGAGCTATACCAGCAGACGACCCCTATGGCATCCTCTCCTAATCAAGGTTCATCGGCGTAAAAGACTCGCCTGGTGCAAAGAGCATGCAAGTTGGACGTTAGAAGACTGGAAGAAGGTGTGTTGGTCGGATGAGTCACGTTATTTACTCCACACCGTGGATGGTCGTATACGGATGTATGGTGTGGGGCATGTTTCACTGGTAGGAACTTGGACCCATGGTGTATGTGGAACAACGTATCAGTGGTCTCCGCTATCGTCAACTGCTTGCTGACTGTGTACACCCTACTATGTTACACTTTTTCCTGAATGACGATGGTGTCTTCCAAGATGACAATGCGCTGAGACATCGGGCACTTGTTGTAGGAATGGTTTGAGGAACACAGTTCTGACCTCCAGCATATCGATTGGCCTCCGAACTCCCCCGATATCAATCCTATAGAGCACTTGTGGGACACTATGGAAAGGCATATCAGGCGTCTGGATACACCAATCACCCCCATACCTGCATTGCTGACCGCGTTACACACAGCTTGGTTGGCCATACCTCCTGAATGCTTCCGACATCTTGTTGAATCAATGCCACGTCGGATAGCTGCTGTACTGAGGTCAAAAGAAGGACCTACGAAGTATTAGGTAGGTGGTGATAATTCAGTGATCACTCAGTGTACGAGAGCTACTGCATAAGCAGACATACAGTATAACAACATAACGGATCGGGTAAGAAAAGAGAAAGCTGAGTATGAAAAATCGCTGCGAAAAGAACTAAGAACGGGGACAATGAGTTTTCTTAAGCCAATTCAAGGAAGACAGTAAATCGTATTGGTCCCATGTAAATCTGAAATCGTGAAATAATTTCTCTATTTCACACCTAGAGGGAGTCTTAAATGATATCTAGCTAGTGGAGTCCTTCAGGAATCCACCTTGGGATCCTGAGGGACCCACCTTGTTTTTGATTTTCCTTAAAGATATTGATGACGGTATACAGGAAAAGCTGTCAAAATTTACTGATGGCAGTGGAAATTGACTGACGGCAATGGTAAACAACCCGGACCGGGCTTAGACTGGTTATACGTATGGTCCGAAAGATGGAAATCCTGCTAAATGTACGAAGTGATATACGGATTAGGGGACACGAAATTAAAGGTGGTTAAGGATGAGAAGGATCTATGGATTATGATATAAGCTGACAGGAAGTATTCCTTGCGGTATAAGCAGGCGTCCAGGAAAGCGTAGGGTGTGCTATTAATGATCTATGATGGGATCATTGCTAGCAAATATGTTATTATTCGTCTTTATAAATCGATGGTGAGACGGTGGTTTGAAATACTAAATTCAGGTCTGAAGGATTCACTGAGAAAGGACAGAACTTCTGCACAAGGTTCAACTTGAGTGGTTGGGAGCGCTAAGGGAATCCCTATGAGAAAAGTCTTAGATGATGGCGACTGCAAATCTAAAGACTAAACTGAAGACTAAACATCTGAGTATGATCTGATAGATGAGAAAAAAAATATAAAATTTTCGGATGCGACAGAAGATTACATCTCATGAAAGTCACCTGCGGGCAGCGTGTTGTTCATTCCAATGATCAAGAACAGCAACTTTTTCCAATGATTAAAAAGGGGGAATTAAACAGTTTTAAGAAATGTGAAAATTGTCACCCAAAACTTCTGCCGATATTTATATATGCATATTATCGCTTTTACTATACAAAGCGATTACCTATGATTCTGCAGTATTAAAAATTAGATTACGAAAACCTAGATTATAGAAAATCAGTACGAGTACTAGTATAGTCTAATTTCCTAATATTCTTATTTAATGTATATTCATAATATTCTTATTTGGTATTTGGTATGTTGAGTGTCTTGCGGCTCCTGGGATTTCTCCCATCACCGCGGTGTTCTCTGTATCGAGTGACAGTACCCTGTCAAGCCAGAGATTTAAAGTGTGTGGATCGTGTATAGTGTAGTCTGTTGTGCCCATTGTTCATCTGGCTTATTGGCCATCGGGCCCCTGATGGGATCCGACGTTGCCCATACCTGGAGCCCATACCCATACGACGTTGTCCATACCACGTGGAGGCTAGCCAGGTGTTACCAGTAAGGAATCAGTACTCTGGCAGGTCCTGCCACCTACTTTCCTCAGATTTCAATGGCTAGGACCTATAAAAAAAAACCCATGCGCGGTAATAAGTATTATTACCGTGCATGGGTTTTTTAATATGGGTAGCAGTAATCCCAGATAGCGTCCCAACTATCTGGCGCCACACTCCGGGTAGTGGAGAATGAAAAAGACCTGGGAATAAATAACTATGTAGTCAGATATGAAGTTTTATGAACAATGTAGACTGGCTGCCAGGACAAATCATAAAGAGTTTTGTCAATGATATATAAGAACTTTGCCAGCAGGGATAAGGTGGTTGTTGTTGTAATAGGGTTTTAGGGGCATCAGCAATTAAGGCCATATTACTCGGTGTATACCGTCTGTAAATTGCATGTGTTCCGAGTTCTATTTTCTGTTTTATGTCCTCGCCTGAGACTAACTCAGCCACTTTGCGAAAAAAAGCCTATAAAAATTCCTCATGTCATCGACGAGACTCAAACTCAGGTCTTTTCCACCCGATGTGGGGAGAACAGCGATCATACCAACTGTGCTACCCACGAGGGTCAGGGATAAGGAGGTGATTGTCCCATTGTATAAGGCAATGGTTAGGCCGCATCATGAGTACTGCATACAGGATGGAGGCCTCATTGTATAAGGCAATGGTTAGGCCGCATCATGAGAACTGCATACAGGATGGAGGCCTCATTTTAGGAAGGATGTAGAACTGCTGGAACGGGTGCAGAGAAGGACAATGAGATTAATGGGGACCGAAAGGATGGTCTTACCAAGAAAGGCTTCAGTTCTGGGAACTGAAGCGTCTAGAGCAGTGGTTCCCAATCTTTTGTAACTCAAGTCACACTTTAAGTTAAAAGACGAATATTAAGGGTACACCGAAATAGTGATTGCCATCGAATTCAATTACACTTTTCCGAATCTCGCGGCATACTGGAAAAGGGTTGCGGCACACTGATTGGGAACAACTGGTCTAGGGACTAGGCACCGGCGAGGTGATCTGACTGAGGTTTCAAAAGCTTTGAGCGGATTGAGCAAGCTCAGTGCTGATTGGCATTCTTCCTCTTGCTCAGACTACACACATGAGGGGGCATAAATTCAAATTGAGAAATGATGGTTGCAGGATAGATGTGACAAGGTTTGACTTCAGCCATCGAGTAGTTGATTGTTGGAACAAACTTCCATCTAGTGTTGTGGAGGTGGACAGCTAGAATAAATTCAAGGAAGAAGTGGATAAATTGTAAGAAGGGATGGACAGGTGCAATGGAAATGTTGTTGTTTTTTTTGTTTGGATGATGCATGCTGTATAATCTTGCCTTCCTGCATCATTTACTACTACTATTAATAATAATAATAATTTTGATTAATTTGAAGGAAAGGATATGTGAGGTTGTTGGAAAACTTCACGGAGACATTCTAAGAAATTTATAGCCGAAAACAGATACTGAATAGTAAGGAAAATGGTTTTATTTGTACAGCTGGCATTACATCGTATTTTTGTTATTATTTTTTTTTTAAATAAATTTTTAAAATCCATAAGAGCAATTTGTGTGTAATGAGGGTATATACAGTATCTGACTGTCCTGTAATTCAAGCACTCATGAATCCTGTGAAGCACTATGTGATGTGACTTTTCTTTGCAGGTATATCTGACGATCGTTGACCACATTCTAATGAATACATTCTTTATAAATGCTTTGACTCAAGTAGGATTTGCAATCTAAAGTTTTAGGTGAACAGGAATGAAGCGCACACACGAAAACAGTTTCATCAGCTTTGCGTACTGTGTCCGTTAACACTCTCTTCAGCAGTCTGTCGACATTTCTGAGGAGATAAATGTTGACAGACTGTAATTCAGTCCACAATAATGTAATTGTGGACTGAATAATGTAACACTATCGGCAACGCAACATGTGCTTCCGTAGCCGAGTGGTCAGGAGCGGGAGTGCAGTAGCACACGCTCTTTGAGTAGACCGGGGTTCAAGCCCCTGATTACTAAATACGGTCGATCTGCCCACCCGCAGTGGACCAGCATGGCAGATTATGGTCCAATTCCCTCAGCATGAATTGTTAAGGAGGCTTCCATCCTGCAGTGGGTTGATAATGGCTGCAATTTACTTTTTTTTTTATCGGCAACGCTGGAATTACATTCCAAGAATCTTTCTTTAATACAAAGACGGTCAGTTACCCAAGTTGGGGCAGGGAAGAAGGTTGTATTCTGTGTTTATACACTAATAATGATGATGAAGAACTTTAAACACGACAGGATTTGTTTTGTGCCAAAGGAGCCATGGCAACTATATAACGATGAACATTAATCCAAGAATTTCGGAAATCGTAGACCAGGTGCACTTTACCCGTTCGCGCAGTTTTGCTCTGAAACTCCTAACTGCTTCTGGTAATCTATCACTGTTGTAACTAATTTTATTTAAATCAGTTCAAGGTATATACTGTATATTACCTTAAAAACGGCCTCGCTGTTATTTTTCTTATTTATAACGGAAGAAACACAAAGATTACTTGAATTGCCTCAGTTATACAGCAGGTTTAGCTAAAATCAATAATGTATAACAATAAATATTCAGCATACATAAACAGATAATGACATTAATTATAATTAAAAAGGGAAATTTTTACTTAAGGTAGCACCTTTCTTGTGGCCAATATCAAATTGGTAGGTGCTAGGAAGGAGTGTATACACTCAATATACTATCTCACGCTAGCAAGTCTATCTTTTATTTGAAGAGCTTCGACAGGATGAATATGTTCACTTTGATTATGATTAGTTTCCAGGGGATACGTTTCAAGTGAGCGTGAGGAATGCTTCTAGAAATGGTAAACGGCTTTCCGAGGTAGCGGTTCATTCACCTCAGAATCCAATATTCCACAGATAGGAGTCTTCTAAGATTAACGGTGGAAGGCATAAAGAGCGACTGGAGATAGACATTTCACTACATAGTGCGTTACGAAGTTGCAACACAGTATCCTAGTTACTTTGTCGCATTTATAATGTAAGGAGAAATGTAAGTTTGTCCTCCTATATCATACCAAATCCTTGCATTGGGCACTGTCTGAACGGGAGCCCATTTAGAATGGCAGTAATGTTTACCTTCAGTCTTTTCATGTTGAAAGACATTTCAGCAATCTCGTTGGGCTTAAGAGAGAAACCAGTGTTATTGAGATAGAAGGCTAAGTCTTCGAGCTGTCTAGAATCATCCTTGAAAATCAGTTAAGCATTTAGATGGTCACTGGAGGGAATGAACATCTTTAGGTTGTCTGAATACGAAACTAAACTGTCGACTCCTTTTCGACAGCAGCGGCGAAAAGAAAATCGGAGAGGATGTCACCCTGAGCGACTCCTGTGTTCAGGGTGTAGGTTACAGTTATATTGTCTTGAGATACTTGTGTTTCCCTATTTGTGAGAAAATTTTCAATTGTAGCAAGTAGGGAGGTGGTCATGCAATATTTTTAGAAGAGTTTTCACAGAGAGTCTGTCAAAAGGTGGATGATTTCAAAAAAAGTCCATTTTACCTCCACTATTCAGTGAGCAAAGGAACACCAAAATTTTGAATTCGCTACTTTTTTTTCAGGCTGATTTCCAAAAGGAGCAGACTTCATAGTGTCATCCGTCTGTCTATTTTTTTTTTTTGATTAAAACTTTTTCATGACCTCATACATGAAAAAGTTTTAGTCATACTGATATGAAATAAAATTTGCATGACGGTCACTTAAGTATTAGACATAGTAAGGAAACCACAGGTTTTTGCTACTCCAGCTAAAAAAATTTTAAAGATTATAAGATACAAATTATGAATTTCTCTCCTCACGTAACTATCCTAACTGACCTCTTAATTTCTTCAGACTGTCAGCCTTAGCTACCTTGAAACAGGCAATTTGTTCCAGTAATCAAAAACTCGCTGACAGAAAGAAAACTTCCTACAATCTAGGCTTCACCTCTTCACCTGTAATTTGAATTTATGGCTTCTAGTTCTGGAATTCTTTATAACAGAGAAAATTCCGCCTTCATTCATTTTACTAATCCCTTTCAGAGCCTTATAAACCTTAATTAGATCCTTTCTAAGATGCTTGGCTGTCAAGCTCTGTATCCAACCTAATCGAAGTCTTATCTTGTATAATCAGCCTTTTGCCGAACTCACCACGAGAGTTGCTCTTCTTTGGACTCTTTCAAGAATTCAATGTCTTTTTTAACCTGGTACATCTGAAACGATGTACCAGCTTACATAAAAAAAAACCAAAGAGCTAAGCCAGTCATGACGGTGAGAGGTTACAGAAAGGTTACCAATCAATTTTGGGCTTGTTCAAAAAGTGGTCATCAGGTCATCTGACATTCTACTCATCAGGAGTAGAATGTCAAGAAACGCATTTAAGGTAGTCTAGATGACGTAGAAGAGGATTTTTAAGACCATGAGAATAAGAAGTTTGACATCTGGGAGAACTTATCGGTGGAACATTATAACACTAGAAGAAGAAGATTAAAGACAAACTAGGACTCAATAAAGATCTACTGATAATGACTTGAAGTGCGTTTACAGAAATAGGGAATTTTCCTAAGATAAATAAGGGGAAAAGTGAGTGCAATGCTTTAACTTACAGTGGTTGGTATCATAAAGATTGTATTGTAGCCGAAAACGAAGTTCAATTTTTTGTGATATTTGAACTGAATAAATATACAGCACGGGTTGAAAAGTAATTATGAATACTTTGTGTGTGTGTGCTCAATAAAATTATTGATATAGGGGTAAGAGAGCATTGTTGAATCATGTTCCAACATACTAAGGTTCATTATTAACGTAATACAGATATTGTGCCCTTCTAAGGAACCGATCTAATAGAAGATGGGTCTACATTATCTTAACTTTTATTTACTTCTATTCATTCCTTTGAAACTCATCAAAGTAGAATTTGATTTTTTTAAATGAAAAAGGATTGCGGCACAATTTGTGCCAAGGCCCACCAAGCACCAGTATATAGCAAATATAGTATACAGTACGTACTGTCATGTACAATGTAAATAACTATAACCCTCGGTAGTCGTGAACTGGATACATGTGCAATGCTTGGTTGCTAGACAAGATTTCAAAATATATTTATTTTTTATTAAAATAGGCAAATAAAATCTAAACCAAATCGTTTTCATTAGAAAACATTTTACTCTCAAACGGTCTACGTTTCAGTAATATTTTATTGTATGCTTAATCGAAGTTATTTAGATTTTATTTATATATATATTAATAACAAATAAATGTACAGTACTTTGAAAACCATAGGAATCAAGGATTATTCAGGAACATACAATGTAATTCATATGGTCTTTTTATCCTTCATTATGTCTGAGAAAGTGCGTGTAGGCCGATCTGTATGGTACATAGGCTGGTAAACCCGAAATAACTCAGAAGGGAATCCTAATCCTCTCTCTCTCTCTCTCTTCATGAGATTGGTTAACTACAATCCTGACTGAAGAGGTATTTAAGAATTAGACCTCTCCAAATAATGAGTGATCAATAGCGAAATCATTATTCTATTCTAGAGGACAAATATAGATTAAAAGTGTATGTTAACAGTTATAAACAAGTGTAATGAATTTGAATAACTTTCTAGTTCCTTTAATTAATTATTATTCAGTAATTTTTTTCTCATACAGAATTATTCTGGTGTAATAAAAAAATGGAACAGTAAAACACAACTGTCTGCCGTTCTCGTGATGGCAGACAGTTGCTAAGGGTTTAATTGATGAAAGAATTTTAAAACTTATGAGATGCAAGTTTGCTTTAAAATGGGGCATTCGTAAATAGCAATTGAAAATGAATCAAAACTTGAAAATAAGTATTTTTTCTTATTGTTGCAAGGTGATCAACAACGACTTTTACTTAACGCTGAAATCTGGAAGGAGTTACGTTCAGATTAAACAGAGGTACCTCCTTCCAGATTTCATCGTTAAGTGAATTAAGTTCAATTTATAATCAGTTTTATTTTGGTTTAAAAACAATAAGCGCGCTTCGACTGGATTACATTTTAAGATGAATAGAGAAAGGTTTACGCGCGTTAGCATATACAAGATAACGCGCATGCGCAATGCGTCTATTGTCTTCACCATGTTTGTGCGTCTGTTCGTCCACGTGTAATAACTCGGCTCCTAGTGAATGGATTTTTATGAAATTTTATATTTGGGCCTTTTAAAAAGAAGACTGGTTCAGCCATCCCAAATTTCATCAAAATCTGACGAACAGAAATCCGACAATTTTTATTTCTTTGTCCGTCCGTCCGCATGCATTAAGTCGACTCCCAGTGGATGAATTTTAATGAAATTTTATATTTCTCTCTGTTAGAACGATTTATTGAGCTTTCCCACATTTTATTAAAATCGGATGAACGGGAATCCGAAAATTATTATTATTATTTATTTATTTTTTTTTTTCATACATATCACGAAGCCTATTGAAGGAAATAATGTGACGGATGCGCAGATATGAAATGTTCTCAGTTCCTACATAAAGTCCTTGCTTTTTTGCACACTTTTTTGTTATAAATCATGGATTATTACTATTTGCTAAAGCTTGATATGTAACGCACCGCGTACATTAACTAACTTGTTCAAAAAACTTACATTTCGTATTTTAAAATTTTTTCATTTATACTTTTAATGTTCATTTAACCCAACAGATATTGAGATAAGTTATTTAAAAAGAAGTTCTTGCTATTTTTAACATTAGATTAGTCAGACACAGTAACTAGCAGCCATCGGGCTATGATTAATATCAGCACTTTTTCGTTTTTTTTTTTTTTTTTTTAATTTTGTAGTTCCACCATTTCTCCATGTTTTACTTTAATTTCTTAGTAGCAGTTAGCACTTTAAGTATTATGTGTTGCATTTAGTAATCCATCTTTGTGTGTGGTATAAAAGTGGTTTAATTTTGAAACATTAATTGATTACACCACGTTTAATTTATAACTTGATTAAAGAGAAGTTTACATTGCCGAAATCAGCCTTTTAAATACTATCCGATTTTGTTTCTGAACATTTCTTGCAAGGTGAATAATACGAAATTATTTTATACAAAGCCAATGTTTTTTGTAGATAGTAGGAAACTGAAAACGTCAACAGTTTTAAAAAGAGATCTTATTCTTATCTAATTTCTGTCTGCCGTTCTCTTGAAATGATGTAATAAAACATTTGGAAAATAAGTGAAATTTGTATTGTTTTCTAGTTTAAGAAAAATAGCAGATTATCTTTATGATCGCCCTCTACTTCAAATATTATTGGATAAAATTAAATATTTTTGAGTAATTTCTCTTATTTAGATGAGACAGAATTTCTATGTCCAATCAAATGAAATGACTTCTTTTTGTGTCAGGTAATTTCCGAAACAATTCTTTCCAGCATTCAATCAAAGAGACACAGTGGGGGCAATTTTGTTGACTCTGTAACGCATTATACACTGAGTGGCTAGCTTATTAGGTACACCCACATCATCCAAGGGATCAACTGCTCTATCACAAGTAGTGTGACGTGTTTGTACCTGCCTAAAAAAAAAGGTAGATAATTTAGATCGATTTTCGCATTTATTGTTTCCATCCTTGGCTTTTGGAGTTCCATGGGCTGCATCTATATATTTTCATTAAAAAGTCTGAATTCATTCATCTTTCACCATTCCAAATTTAAGATGGCTTCAAACTTTTTCCGAAGCAGCAGTTGTCAGTTCGTAATTGCTTTTAAATCAGAAGGAATAAGAAAACATCAAGGATAAAATCTAAATTAATGAATCTTTGTTTGTGTTTACAAGTACACATAGTACACTGTTCTAAATTCCATTATAAGCAGAAGAGGCCCCAAGCAATTTGTTTGAAGTGGCCATTCTGAACCATTATCATTAGCGTATAGCTGAGTGGAAGCCAAACAAAATTTAACGAGTTCTCAAAAGCATTTAGATTAAATTATAAATATTAAAGGTAAGGGAAATCACCGGTCATTATTTTATCTCTACCAGACGTTTATTTAATCACTAATTCATGATTTACGCCTTGACAATCATGAGTTAGTATTTAAACTAAATGCAGCTCTTCGGTTTATGTAATGGTATCTTGTTTAATTAGACATATTCTCAAGTGGGATCCGTTTCGTTACTAATATTTCGAATGCAAAGGAAATGTTCTGAATAATAATAAAGAAAATCTTTTGGAATATAGTTAGTAAATAAAGATGACTTTACGGATAAAGGGAACTAATTGCGAAATCACATTAGACTAAAATTACAACCAATGGCTACGTAATGAATGCAGAAGTGAGAGAAAAACGTAATACCAAGTAAACGAGCAACATGCACACAGAAATTTCAACCACAGCATAAGGAAGGCCCTTTAATCCATTATGCATAGCACCTGATGGATTCAGGTTCAGAGAATGCCGCCATTTTGCTGTATATAAGACATAAAATACAAATACAGGATGGGGCACATGTTTGTTTACCATCTCGAGAAGAGATGGAAATTACCGAAAACAGTTTGAACAAGTAATTTTAAATGCAATATTAATAAAATAACACTGGAACGAAATTGGCTAAAAGAATTGAGTACAAATTATTTATCGGTAAACTAATATGTGATATACCTTGTATAATATATCGTATAAACGAATAAGCAATATAATAAAATAAATATAAACTCATAACTAGCCGCATGAGGAACTTAATGTGAAAAAAAAAATAGTCGCACACTTTTTGAAATATCTCATCCTCGCCTGTTTGAATTTTTTTTCAATAAAATTTCATTCAGACATTGAACATCATACAAATTTCATATCATGAATGGTGGGGGGGGGAGTGATCATCCTTCACTGCTACTCTCAGATTGAGCTCTTATGATGCAAACAGGGTTATTCAGTAGGTTACGTTTTTTCTCTTATTCAGGGTCACATTTTTTTCTCTCCTCTGGAGTGCCCCCCCCAGAGGAATCTGCCCTACCTTTTGGCAACATCGAGATAATACGAGCTTTACTGGGTCTGACCCACCTTCCAGTGGTGTGGGACGAGTTCCCAGAATCATCTCTCCTGATTCTACTGGGTAGCCAGGCGCCCAGAACACACACACACACACACACACACACACACACACACACACACACACACACACACACACACACACACACACACACACACACACACACAATACACAGAAACCTATATTACTCACATTGGCCCTTTAGCAGTGGTACTGTTCTTCGCAGAGATGCGAGGCGGAGTTGAAGTTCTAGGAGAGGCCCTCTACAAAAACACATGTCCACATGTCGAGTTTGCCTGTTAACGAAAGAGATTGATTGTCTTTCGATGTTGTTGCCGTGGACGAACTCGCAACCTTTTTTGCGGATACATCTTTCTGTCTCCTGCATTATTTCTGTACCCTTGAGACGACACTTCCCGACACGTTGAACGATCTAAGCAACTTCCACGTGTGCCTAGCCCATCCATACAACACCAACCCTAAAAACAAAATACTTATGGCATCTCCATGCCACTTGTACAGTATTATAAAATACTGTATGTGTACCAATCAACACGTTCTCTTGTCTAGTAAGAATGAAAGTTAAAAATACCATTTAAACCTATTTCTAAAAGGTTAGAATTTTAAACCAATTTCTAATGTGAAAATGCCATGTTAGGGGCCTTTATGCGTATTTATATACATTTCCTGAAAGAGCAGGTAAAAATTTATATATGGCTTATGCATCTCCAGGCATATGCATCTTATGCTCTTATGCATCTCCTTAAACGTGTAATTTTCCTATCTTTTGGAAACGGATATATTTACTAAAGGTGTCAGTTGGGACAAAATCTGCAGAAATGAAAGTTGAGTTCGTTTCAATTGCTTTAAAACCTCAATCTACGAATTACATTACGTTTTAATAGAGGCAAATTACAAAACTTTAACCGAGATTTTTCACTTATGTGAGTATAAAAAAAGTTTATTTCAAAATCACTTCTATATTCTATAATAAATAATGATTTAAAAAATATTGTTGGCGATTTATAGAACCCTTGAGTCTCTTCTAAGAAAGTAGGCAGGTAGAAAACCAATTCGCAAGCTTAGTAATACTCAAAAGTCCGAATCGATTACCATGCCTGAGGCAAAATTTAAAAAAAAAAAATTTTTTTAAATTTTTCTCCTTTAAAATTCTCCTCTAAGTTGTCAGCGACCCTCACCTCCCGAGGGATTCTCAACCATAGTTGAAATTCCAATCAAAGAGGTAACATTGGCTAGTAGAAAGAGCTCATTGATGTTGATGAAGTAGATACCACCAAATCATCACCTTAAGTTTTCTAGAGATAATGCAAGAAAATATCGAAATATAAGATCTGATTCATAATACCTAGGCGGACAGACTATCGCAGTGCAGTACAACTGACAAATCAATTCAGAATCGACTTACCTTTTTATGATGATTTGGGTGGTGGTATCTGCTTCAACATCGACGAGTTCGTTTTACTAGCTAATGTTACCTCGTGCATTTCCAACAAACATTTCCAGAAGAAGTATGCATCAAGATACAAAATAATACAACGAACGGAGATCAATTCATAACATGAATCGATGAATAGAGAGAAACAGGAATAGACTACCTCGTTAAAATGTTTCAAAAATTGTTTCTAACTAGTCCCTCAGGGTGTGAGAGATTTGTCTGTAACTTCTGGAAGTAAAAACATTGTTTATTATATTCATATATTGTTTGTTTCTATTGTTCAAACGTTGTAAGTGGCCTTTTATTGATGTATTTAAACGACACTGTTGTCTACGAGTTGTTTTCATGCCGTATGTGGTGTCTTTTCCATGGCAATATTCCAGTGAAATCGGCTGATAAAGGTTCAATTGTGAGGTTAATAAGGAGGATAGTGGGGGGGGGGGCTTTCCCCGGAATCTCATGCGATTTTTAGTTCCAGGGATATTTGAAGAACAGCAGCAACCGTGGGTTGTGTGTACACCATACGTTTGAAAACGTATCTCAAACAGTATCGCGAATATCGAGTTGTTACATTATTTTGATTTATCAGAGGAACAGAAAGTGTTGAACAGTGGCCTAAGGTATCTGTCTGTCCATGAACTTCATTTTCCGGATTTTCTTAGAATTTAACGTACGTGCTCTACGCTGTTCTGAAATCTTCAGAAGGTGGCCACTGATGGTCCAGGAATGCTAATTGCTATGCGATCTGACGTGGCCACTCGTATTCGGTCCAGATTCGTAGGTAAATGAATCTACGTTGCAGTTCCCGTACCTGTTTTATTACTCTATTTAGCATCTTGGCCTTGATGTATTTTCAAGGTGGTGAATAATATTTCAGGGATATTTGAAGAACAGTATCAGTCGGTTGCGCGTACACCCGTAGATCTGAACTTTGCAATTGAGTGTTATCGGCAATCCTTCGTAATTACGGCGTCGGCACTTGTTAGCCCTTTATAATTAACATCATGCGCGCTGTCATCATTAAAACGGCCCACTATTTTGTTTTGTCTTTTATTAATGTAAATATTATTATTTAATAATTGTATTTTTCAAATTTCTTGTAACTTTAACTATAAACTGTCTGTCAAAAATGACTACTTACCTAATAGTGGGTGTGGGTTTTGTCCACTGCTGGACAAAATTAACAGAACAAAATGCTTTTCATGAATATTTTATTGTGAACACTGTCGCTGAAGGCGAATATTTGATATAATAAGCATTTTGGCATTCAAATTTCGAGTATCCAATAGAAATCGATCGACCATAGTACAGAGCCGCACATTATGCACATTATTCATACCTATAAAAAGAGGGTTGCGACGACATCACTTCATTCTCGTTTTTTGGCTTGCTCAGTGGGATAGGCACATCTCCAGTACTCAGGATGGTAACTCGTCATCATTTAGGCACTATGAAAGCAATTTCAGAAGACAGGAACCATTACAAGAAGAGCTGGCAAAGGTCGCCCGGGGGCTACATCAACTAGAACAGACCTCTATGTGGCTTTAAAAGCAAGACGGAATCCAACGATTTTCTGTCATCAACCGTTTCTTGAGATTGCTGCGGCCACAGGTGAAAAAATTTCCAACCGCACTGTGTTAAGAAGGCCCAATTCAAGTGGATACTACGCAAGGAAGCCAATGGTTTGCATCCCATTAATCCGAAACCACCGCAGAACTCGTCATCATTTAGGCACTATGTGCCAAGAACATGCACAAATGTACATGTACAAACTGGTGCCAAGAACATGTACAAATGAAGTACAGTTCTGTTCTCTGATGAGTCCTGTTTTAGCCTACAAACAGATTTTAGACGTTATTTCATCTGGAGACAACGAGGAATGCGGTACCATCCCTCCAACATCAGAGAAAGGGACACTTACGGTGGAGGCGTTGCTCTCGTGTGGGGCGGAATAATGATCAACGGCCGCACCCCTTTCATGTTTTTGATAGGAGCACCGTAAGTGCGCAGAGGTACCGAGAACAGATCCTCGAACCCTATGTGCGACTTTTTAGGTGTGCCGTTGGCCCAGATTTTATTTTCATACACGAAAAAGCCACTGCACATAGAGCTCAAGTGATAAAGGTATATCTTGAAACTGAAGATATCCAACGACTGCCGTGGCCAGCACGATCATCAGACTTAAATCCGATCGAACATGTGTGAGACGCCCTTGGGCGTCGCACTGCACCCCGATACAAACTCCTCGATCTCTTGGTGAGCTAATGTCTCCGTTGGTAACGGAGACAATAAATCCCAACTAATGGGATTTATTGCCACAGAATCTTATGGACACACTTATATCAAGCATGGTCATCACAATCAGGCCTATTTAGCCGTTGGAGAGGATCATATGCCGTACTGATGTCATGTGGCCTTTCTGATCTCTCGCTGTCTCGTCATTTCATCGTTATTCTATTGTACACCACAATACCAAACCTTGTCTCGCTTCATCGCGAGCTGCACAAGTTACGTCTCGTTTTCTACGTGTTCTGTTAATTTTGTAGAGTAGTGTGATAGTCGGTGTGTGTGTGTAATAGCGAGGCATGGACTCTACAAAGTATTGCATGAAGTACGTTGTACTACATCGCTAGGATTGCGGTCTGTAGATTTGCGATAGTCAGTATTGGAGGATCCAAACGCCGGATCTGTCGATCCACGTAATCCCAAAAATGTTCTATGGGAATCGTATCCAGCAAATTCGGCAGCCAAGGTATCACCTGGAAGTCACTTTGGTGTTTGGCGACCACTCTCTAACAATGCCAGCAACGTGACAGTGCGCTTTATCCTGCTAAAACACACCTCTGCCATCTGGGAAGACAGGCACCACGAAGGGGCGTACCTGATCAGCCAAAATGGATAGTTAGGTTTTAGCATTGAGAGTGTGGTCTAGAGAAAACATCTCCCCATACCAAAACACTGCCGTCACCTTCCAGTTTCTGTTAGACCAGTTGTAGTGATTCCCCTCCGGAGTTTTTCGCCGTATCCTCTCTCTTTTCACCGTATCCTCTCTCTTTTCACCGTATCTCTTCCATCTGCCGTCCACCTGGCATACAGGAAATATGATTCATCGGAAAAAACAATTTATTTCCAGGCTTCAAACTTGAGCCGTCATTTGGCGATGAGTGGCCATACTCAGGTATACCTTGACCGGGAGTCTTCTCTGGCGGTCCATACGGAGGAAGGTTCGTTAGGTCATGGCCTTGGAAATACCGCTCGTCATCCCCCCGGTTAAAGCCCATGATCTAGCCAGCTTTCCTGGCTGGGACCGCCTTCTATCTATCGCAATACTATATGAGTAATTTCAAGTATAACGTACTACCACTAGTTGGTTATCATTCCTGGCATATGGAGACGGCCAGGGATCGTCTGTCAGCGTACGTAATGATACAAAACAGCATAAATTATCTGTCAGCGTGCTGATAACATAATACACAACATCAATATAATACGCCCAATTTGTAGGGTATATCAGTTAATTAGTTTATATTTCAATGACATACTCCAAATTGGTGGTATTAAAGTCAGCCGTTTTACCCTTTTCCGTCTATCAGCTTTCCCAAGGCGAGACAGCTTGTGTTCAACACGACCATCGATAAACGTGGACGCTCACCATTGGCCCGGCGACTGTTGCTCTGTCCACCCTCCGTCCACTTTTGGAACACCTTAACACAGCCTCTGCAAACAGCCTACACCTACAATATTCGCAATTTTCGTAATACTTTCACTCTTCAACCAGTACCTGACAATCAACCCTTTTTCTAAGTTCGTTAGATCACGTCCCTTTCTCATATCGAACAAATATTTCGTATGGAACACATTCCCCGAACCTGCAGTATTACATTTACTAACTCTCACCGCAACACATGTGCCACCAGGCGGGAAGGAACTGTCTTTACTTTTTTTTTGTAAACAGCCATATTGCTTGGTTTCACTGCTTTTAGCAATCCGGAATAAAGGGATATGATATTTGGCTGGTTGCGTTCTCTACAATATGCCCAATTATCGCGCTTGGAAATGCATTGAATGGAGCCAACATCAAATCAAACTAAAGTTCGTGAAAGAGATTATTCAAGCTTGTTTTGATCCGACCGCCCGCATGTATATTCGAGGTTTTCTTAGAGATAGATAAAGGCAGTCGATTCTCGGAAAACTGATGCCAATCATCTGACGGAAGTAATTAACGTCGTTGTAACTAAGCCACACTTTCTCAGTTGTAAAAGACCCTAAGGAAACAAATACTATAAATTACTGGAGGCGTAATCCCATGCGAATCGGGAAACTCGTTGTTTATATAATTGTTCTCGACGGCTACTTATTGAAGGCACACGTGCAAAACCGTTAGAAGGAGTTTTCAGAGAAAATAAAGGAAGAGTAATATATTTGAGAAAATAACTATTTTATTTAAAATATTAAGAAGAAAGAGAGAACCAATAGTACATGCTTTTAGTTCTACTCAATATAGTGCTTCTAGTATTTTATTTATTTTTATGAAAAATCCCACTCTTATAAGGATTGATTTACTTGTTAACAACTCCAGGATAGCTTCCGTGGACAATAACTGAGCATCACAGAGAAGCTATCTTTAAGGAGGCAGTAATTTTCTCTCTGCCAGAAACGTTTTCATTCTGCAAACAGGCAAACCGACCGCAGAATCATGCTATTTACAGATACATTATACTGCCTCTTCATGCTAATAATCAACTTTAATAACTTTGAACAAAATATATTTATCTTGAACTCGAAATTAAACAGATATATGATTATAATAGCTGTTGTGGCAACTGATGGTAACTGTGAATCTTCAGTATATCTAAGAAATATTCCATCTTCAGCTAAAAAAGAAAACACTGGCGTGTAATTTACGAACAGTTAAGGCTAATAACAGCCTTATGCAATATATTGTTATGCTTCAATAATATGTTCTGACAAACAAAGCCAATATCAAGAAATATATAAAGCAGAATCAAATAAACAGAATTCTGGTCCTCTCATAACAGAACACATGCTGGCCGAGTGAACTACTCGTGAAAAGTATCGGTTATGCGCATGTACGTTACATCGCTAGATGCTAATACTAGTCATGTTTTTTACATCTGCTTAAAGGTTACCATCTAAGGAAGTGACGGTGGTCCAAGTCCCTCCGTTTCCGTAAACATATGAAAAACCCTTATGCGCAATCTGAAGTAGAAAATTATAGCATATATTTTCAACTCGGCCCAGTCAGCTGTCAAGGATTGATTTACTCGTACACTGCAGGAGGAACACTTCTGTAACCAAGGCATCAAGGAATCTCTCTCATTACACTTGAACCATTGTCTAAACAATCTCAGTGTCTACGTCGCAAAGTAGCAGCACTGGTGTACTTGAGGTGTCTAGTCATCCCCCCCCACCTCACCCCAATGAGATGTCAACTAGGGCAGCAACGGTCAGCAGGACGACCGTTTCAAGGTAACCATACAATCTGAAAGATAGAGATCAAATGCTTTTCGCAAGACTGCGTCTTTATTTAAATGTGGCATAAAACATGGAGAAAATCCCACTACAGCTGTAGTATGTATTTATTGAAAATCTCAATTTTTATCCCATATTAGAGAAGTTACAAAGAAATACATCAGTATCTGCTATGTAAGTTTTAATTTTAATCTTAAGAAAGGAATAATTAAAACTTAAAATACAGAGCAGATCGAATATGCGAAGATTGATACCTCCCAGAGGAGCTATTAATATGCAGGCTGTTTCAAATCAAAGGTACTTTAAGCTATTTGCCGTCTGGACTGTTTTTTTTTTTATTATATTTGGGCAGACATTTTTGAAGTTAATATTAAAAGTAGACGAAGTATTACCGGTTAGATTTTACTATTTCTAAATTAAAATTTTGCTTAATCGACTGCTTTTTTCCTCAACGGGAAAGTTGTTCCCTGTCCTTGATTTAGTCTTAAAAGTACTATCGGTGTACTTCTGAAACGAGCGTGAAGGAAAAAATAATAATGACAATAACATAAAGGGAATTAGCATGTGGGGACGTGAACACGTGTGTATGTGCTGAAAAGCATACATCATGTACAACGTTATGTTTGTTCTGTTCTGTTCTTCATATACGAGACTCGTACCCGTACTTTAATTAATTGACAAAGACAGGTTATTTACAAAAATACATGTGGATGCGGTAAATTAGACATCGGGGGGGGGGGGGTAGTTAGACTCATGAATGGAGAACACCTAAAACGTTAAAAAAAAATAGGAATAAAACTTCTGGAATTGCAGAACCCGCGTATGTATATCTGCAAATTTTTTAATTAAAAAATTCACTATCACTTAGAATGAAAGGAATTTTATTAAAAGGAAAATAAAAGAACTATTTAATTAGAAACCTTTATAATGTACAATCGTCAGAAATAATAGTAGGCATACTGAAGATATTTAGGTTGGACTATTCGGACACCAGTTATAATCGTCTTACATGTGAAACTCCTATAGACTAAATATTTGTGTCAAAAAAAGAGTGACAGTTTGCTTACTTGATATGACGTAAGTACTTTGCTGAAATGTATTTAAGTAATATTAGTAAGATTTTTTTAGGAATATCAGCGACTAAAGCCGTATTGCTCCGTGTATATTGTCTGTAAATTGCGTGTATTCTATGGTCGGCTTTCTGTTTTGCTGGGCGAAAAACCCCAGTTTCCGGTCCTGAGACCAACTAACTGAGCCACATTGTGAAAAAGGCCCATTAAAATTCCTCACATCATCGACGAGACTCGAACTCAGATCTTTTCTACTCGGTGTGGGGAGGACAGCGATTCTACCAACTGTGCTATCCACGAGGGTGTATTTAAGTAGTTATACGTATATTGTATTGCAGTTATGGTTCTTTGTCACTTGTATGGAATATATAATGCTAAAGTTATATTACCATGGTAATAAAAATAATATTATTGTGGTTTAATATGTGTGAATAATTCACATTTTTTTAATGGAAATAACCAAAGAAGACAACAGCTTGTTTTTAAAGAAGGATTCAAGACGACTCAGACAATTCTACTAATATACTGTATGACGTGTAGTCTGGAGAGATAATTATGAAATAGTTTCGTATTCCCAATTATTTAGGTAAGACTACTCTTTTATACTGCACTCCCGCTCCTGACCACTCGGCTACGGAGGCCCGTAGCCGAGTGGTCAGGAGCGGGAGTGCAATAGCACACGCTCTTTGAGCAGATCGGGGTTCAAGCCCCTGACTGCTAAATACGGTCCATCTGCCAACCCGCACTGGACCAGCGTGGCAAATTAAGTCTATTTCCCCTCAACATGAATTGTTGAGGAGGCTTCCATCCTGCAGTAGGTTGATAATGGCTGAAGTTTACTTTTACTCTTTTATTAACATATCCTGCTTATTCTAGTGAAAAATTTACTTACCAGTCTTATCTCCGGCTCTTTTTGCCTCATACTATACACCACATAATTATTCTCCAACTCTTTTCATTCAAACTATACACACATTAACTTCACAAATGTTTTCTAATCTCACATGTGTTAACTTGGGCGAGGGCATGGCGTCTTTTGATTTTGTCCCATTTCATACCAGAAAAGAAATTAAAATCACCCCATGCATGTGGGTTATACTCGTATGATCAGCGATGTTAGTTTTTTTTTTTATGTTTATTTTGTGCCTTTCGCCAAAGCAACTAAGGCTATGAGGCATCAGCCTATTGTGTTAAGCTGTGTGTATCGCATGGTCAGTTTATTTTTTTCCCTTCTTCTGGATGAGTTTCCGAGGAAGGGGAAAAGTTGCTACAACTATTGCTGGGCCATTTTATCATATTGTGACAGAGCTAACATGCTATAGTGTAAAAGAAAACAATAAAAATTCATCCAGCCGTGATGGGATTCAAACCCAGTCCTTTTTCGCACCATGGAGACGAATTGTAACCATTGTGCTACCTCTGGGATCTATCAAGAAGTATTGATACTAGGTACAAGTGTGCTGTTTTCATTTTCTGCTAAGGCTGGTGAAATTATCTTTTCATTTCTTGTTATACAGTAAAATCCCATTACAACGAATTACTAGACGTTGCATAAAACATTTCTCTGTACCGAAATTTTATTCTAATGAACACTGTCAAAATCAAATCGTTGTTAAAAAACCATTATGTATTCAAACAAGTTGTGCTGAACTTTTCTAACAAACAAGGAAGAAGTAATCCGTTTTATTTTATTTAAATAACGCCTTTTAAAAACAATAATAAATATAACGTCAAATACCTACTATAAAACTAAAAGTACTTGTCAGTGAAATCATTTAGAAAGCATAATTTATTTATAATAATGACATGAAAGAAGCGTATGAAATTTTCATAAACCACACATGCAGAAATGGATTGGAGCAATATCATTCAAGAATGTGGAAAGAGTAAAGGGTTCGATACTGAATTACCAACAAGTGTAGCACGCTGGTTACGATTCCTATCCTTTAACACACCGTGTGAAAAGACTTGTTTAAATTCCCTCAAGAGGGGAGAAGTTTTTATGGAATTTCTTCATACCGTGTCCGAGTTAGACCGTCTCAGAAGAGGGGTGCATGGTTCAGCCCTCCCCCAGAAGTTCGGATTTTTCATACAGAAAAACAGGCAAAGCGACAGTCGAATACACGTAATTTGCAGACACAGTACACTAAAGTTTCATTGTAAACTTACTCCCCATGGCGCAAAATAAAACACAAGTTGATACTGAATTCTTCCCAAATTTTTAAAACTTCCATTTATTTTTTTGATTCAAGCGGTTGCGTTGATGTTTCTTCATTCCTTCCTTAAAATTTACATGTGGATGCACTCGAAGTGTTCCAAGAAATAAGGTTGGACAAGACTGATGATAGAAACAGTTGTTCTTTCGTTGTAAACCAATATATTTTATGCATAGATGGAATCTGAAAATAATTCATTGTACTGAATATTTCATCAGAATCTTATGATGCACCATTAATAAGGAAGTCGTGCGGGACTTGAAAATATATTTATTGTATTTTAAATTATTCGTATCATAGGAAAAGGAATTTACTTTCCCAGTGCGTGCTCTAACCTCTTTGCTTCCAAATTTTCTGAATTGTAATTTTTTTTAAAAGTCTGTATAGTACGAGTACTGTATATATTGTCGTTATATAAATGGTTAATCTTTTCTGTATCTTTAATATTGTACTTTATCTCTTTTTTATTCTTACTTTTTGTCCTCTTTCTACCTATATCCATCTTTTTGAGACCTGAGCGTGTCCTCCCTTTATATTTTGTAAGAAGCAAGATTAATGAATAAAAATATTAAAGAAAATGCTGTCGCAAGTTAATTTTCCCGTGAACAATACATATCATTATAGCAAATTGTAAGAAGGAAATAATAACTAATACCTCTGAAACAGTTCCTCGACAAGCTATCAAACTCGATATTATCTCTTAGTAATTCATAAACTAGCAGCAGTGATTGGGATCACATAAAACATCACCTGTCACTTTTAACGATCTTAGAGGGAAACCGTTCCAAATGTATCCTTTCTCTTATTTAGTAGCCCATCAAAATGAAAAATGATTGAAGTACGTCTGCCTTAATGAAAGATTCAAACCTCCTCGTGAATCGCTAACAAGCTGCTATTTTTCGACCATTAGCCATTAGTGTGGTGCAAATGGTTCAGCCCCTGACATACGAAACTATTGCTGTAGATTCTGCTGCTCGAATTGTGATTAACTACTGATGTTTTCTCTGAATTCGTTTGTACGCAGTTGTGTTTCCTGGGAGACGTTTCATGGACTCGTTATTCACATATCACTCGACAAGATTAGCTGTAAACATTAAAACTCGCTGCTCGTTTAGAGATAAAGAATACAGAGATATGAGATTAGAAATAAAGAATAAAGATCTTACAAAATATAAAGGGAGGAACATGCTCAGGTCTCAAAAAAGATGAATAGAGGTAGAAGAGGACAAAAAATAAGAATAAAAAAGAAATAAAGTACAATATCGAAGAAACAGAAAAGATTACGCATTTATATAACGACAATATATAAAGTACTTTCGACAGTAAAAAAAAAAATTGTTATCCTACACTCAGCGATACTGTACACGAAAATACTGACATAAAGATCTTTCCTTTATAAAAGGTACTCGACAGGCAACTATTCTAAAGTCAAAGTTCTCGGTTAAAAGTCTAAGGGCGCGCAGGTATCGCACTTTTAATCATCTCCGATAAAGCAGCACGGTTTTGTATTGTATTAATTTTGTGTGGTTTCACAGAGAAACGGGCAAGTAAACAGGTGAAAGAAATGCCCTCTACTGGCACATCAATAAAATCAATGGACAGTTCCCCAATAATCAAACAAGCAAAGAGACGGTTCTAAAAATAAACATCCTATTATAAGCGCATTCATCACGTGAACTACATACCATTGACGTTTCCCCATCACCCCAATCTGTGTACGTGAACTTTCCATAGGAAATAAAGTACAATAAACATCAATAAAACGGAATTCTGTTGTAAAATGAATCATTTTTCGACAAGTTTTACTCCCAACGCCACGTTCGTCGGCCACTTCAGAAACTCCGACTTTTCCTTTGCCGATCGTAACCATACGTTGACCTTCTGCGCACCATATGCTACGTCTACAGCGTCCTTTCGCCAAACATGCTACTTATCGGCGTCGGCTAACCCTCGTCAGGTAAGGGGGAAATTAAAGTCAAATTGTGCGCCACCTAAATTAAACACATTCAGCAACGTCGTCAGATCCAACCACCAGAAATTTCTGGCAATCAAATAAACAAATAAAAATTGACATAACTTACATAAGAGAGTGTTGAAAGTTTCCTCGTTCTATGCCGATATTTTCCGTTCACTAGAGGTAAACTCTACCTGTTGGTTACCTTGACAGCAATGTTAGGTAGATACCAGTGCGCTGTGGCAACCGACAGTGTCGCATCCTATAACGGAATGGAGAGAGCTCACCACGGTAGCTCAGATAGTAGAGCATAGTCTTATTGATCTGCTCACGTTAGCTTGGGGAAAGGACGTGTGTTGTCATCCCTTTGGAAATAAGTCCAATCGGCGCATGTCATGTCTTGATATCGTTGCTACTAATTCGTATTACACGTTGGGCATTATAACTACTAAAACATGTTCCAAAAATACGATTTTTATTATTCTTGTGTACATGTGACCACTTCATGGTAGATAGTTACGATCTGGATGAGAAATGATTCGATATTCAGCTGTGTCGGTCTCCTGTCAGATGCGATAGGACATTGATTTGCATCGTGCCGATGGAATTCGTCTATTTAATAGAATCCTTCTCAATGACATTTCTTTACCAGTGTAAAATGTCTGTCAAATAGCTCTACAAAAGTTTCAGCCAAAGGCATTTCGCACAAAAAACCAAATGCTTATCCGTATGACTCCAAAACATTATGACACAGCAGGAAAAATGCCCTATAGTGTGACCAGCATATCTATGAAGGGTGGTACCAAGTAACGGAGCGTAATTTGTTTTCTGAAAGCGATGTTTCCGGGTAGAAGCAGAATGGGGTCATTCAGATAACAGGTGGAGCAGCTGCTCTTTCGTTTACTATCACATTCGAAGTTATATTACCGGTGCAGTTGTAAACATTCCCTTCTTGTATTTACAGCAAGTTTCATGACAAGGGACTCAAACTGAATATGTTGAACACCCTGGCAGAGATCACGAGGCATCGACAGATATAAAGAAATGTTTGGCCGAGTGTAGGGAAAACATTGACAAATACGACATACATAAAACGCAATTCTGATGTTTATATAGTTATAAAGAGTATATGTGGTGTAAAACCGAAATTACCGTTCAGGTATTTTGTACCTGTCACAAATCGAAATCTGACACCTCTTTAATGCTAAGCAATCTTTTTTCCGAATTTTTCAATTTAGGAAAAAGAAATAAGTAGCAGAAAGATAAATAAATAAATAAAAGAAAGGAGGAATAGGGTAGATAAACAAGTTGTTGTTCGTTTTCTTTTTATTAAAAGATGTCTTATGAAAGGGTGTAAACTGGCACAATGTTGTACTATTCCGTAAAATTATGACATTCTTTCTGTAGCGAAATTTCATTCTTCATCGATTACCTGACTGGCAGAATAAAGCCAGCATTAATGATGTCAGTGATGACTACGTCGTGCGTCATAACTAACAACTCTCTCTGACTATTTCCAATATTTTATACCTATCAAAATATTAACTCTACACATTGCTTATTTCCTATCATATTAATATTCTGAATTAACTCATTTGCAAATTTTGCTCACTTCACGCTCCGTTTAATAGTTTTTAGTTATAAAAACATCAGACTTACAAAATGAAACAAGTGCATCACTTTCAACCTAGCTAACAGTAGATTTTAACAAAATCTAATTTTCCCAATTTTAACAAAAATTTGCTAATGCGCGATGAAATATCGCGCATTAGCAATATCGGATCATGTCTTTGCAGACATTTACAATCATCTTACAGAGGCCGAACGATGCCGACCGGGCTAGCCGGGTGGGTAAAGTGCCTCCCTAACCATCCAAAGGGCGCGGGTTCGAATCCTGCCTCAGGCTTGGATCAAAGTACTGCAAAAAAACAAAAGACCTTGGGAGGTGCATTATGGTAAATTCAATCTCAATTTATGGCCGCACCTTGTGCTTTAACTTTTTTTTTTTTTATAAATCGTGCTATCGTATTTGTATTCTGTTTTACACTAATAATAAACTGAACATTTGTTTTGTTCTTTGTATTGAAAAAGGCTTATTCGAAATAATAAAGACAGTCCAATCAGCATGGAGGAATCTGTTCCATGTACCACAGGACTAGCGGTAATTCGTTCCTGTGTGTGTGTGTGTGTGTTCGGGCCTAAGTTGTAAAATGAAGCATATCTTCGAGGCTTATGATATCACTTATGGACTAGTAAAAAAGAAAATTACTACAACATGCTATTTTTGGTTCCGTTATGAAGACGTTCACAATGTTGACCTTTTCCAAGTTCGTCACCGATTAAGAGATATTTTTAGCATCCCCACGACAGCCCTAGGAAGTGACTACAATGAGATGAGATCAAGAGAACTATAAGTCGCTTGAGTTTTTACTTCTTTTTTCACCATAGAATTTGACAGCTGATGCAACTGCTTATGTCCTTTGTCTAAGTTCGTTGCTCTGACGTCGTCGTTGTTATGGAAACTATCACAGACATTCGTTTGTGTGTAAGGGCCAAAATTCGCGTTAGAAAAGGCCACCTATAGATAAAATCCAGCAAGTAATTACGCTTTTTAACCCGCCTAGAGTCTACCTCTAATATAGGAGTCCCAAAGGAGAGAGCCCATATAATCGCCGGGAAATGGCAGGGTGACTATCACTTTAAGAGTGTTAATAAGAAAAATAAGTGCAGTATTCCAGTTCAACGAGCGAAAATTTTTTTTTTCACAACATGGGCAACTTAGCTGGTTCTGAAATGTGGGTTACATTGTTTTTATCCTTTCCAAAAACTCCTGTTTTCGATCCTGCAAAAAAGAACGCAGATGTAATATTCACCCATCTCATAGCCTTAGCTGCCTAGGTGCTAATTATAAATAAACAACCATCTTGTGTCATACGCTTCGAAAAAAAAAAGAGATTCAAGTCAGGATTGGCATTTCCGAACAACTGATTTTAATCTTAATTTCCGAACAACTGATTCTGATTTTAATCTACTAGAAATTAAACACAATAGCCACAAACATGAATAGAAGTGAAGGCTCTGTATAAGCATTGGCAATTATCCAGAACTTCGAGTTTCTAATTGGAAGTAATAAAGATAAGGATCTTTATTGCAGTTACTACGTTAGGCCAGCAACAACCAACCATCGCGGCTTGGCAGCCAAGTTTTAACAAAACGTAAATTACAAGAAATCAAGTCTACCCAAGCGGAGGCGCACATCTAGGTGTTGGACCGTAGACTGTCAGAAGCAGGCAAGAGGTTGAAATTTTGTTAATGAGTGTAGTCGAAATAACCCATTAAATTAAAAGGTAATATAATAAAATGGAAATAAATAGAACTATAATGATAGAGAATAACAAATAACACAGTAAATGCAAATGGGCCTGTGGTACTGGATTCCATGACTTAAAGAAGAAAGTAACACAGTATATATCCAATACAGGCAACTCTCGGTTTACGAAAGAGTTCCGTTTCAAGATGTTGTTCGTTGTACGTTTTATTCGGTAGGTGTATCTTGCATTCCTGAGCTTTTACAATACGTATCGTATAAATTATCAGCCATTTTAAAGCATTAAAACCATATACTAAACATCGAATGGTCTTTACAATACGTTTTATTATAATGTATGTATGTGTTATGGTTTATCGTATACGATACGTAACGTAAAATAAAAAAGAATAAAAAAAAACAAGATATCGTACTTGTTAATTTTAATTAAAAACATAGAGTTACAAAATAGAAATAAAGAAAATGAGCACTAACATAATATATGTACTATACATACATATGTATTCAACTTTTATTCGTCAATGTCTTCATCAGAGTTCAATATTTTCCACATAAGTGACATAGATGCAGATGAGGTAGATGGAAGGGAATCTGATAATGAAGAAACAGCTGAGTTTTCCACTTTTTTAAAATATGTTTTTATAGAAGATTGCACAGTTAGATTCTTTTTTTTTTTCTTCAAAAATCTCACTGTAGCATGCTAGACAGTCATAAACGCCTTTTTTCACTTTTTCAATCTTTCCATATTTGCGTATTCTTCTCCAATGCTTGCCAACCCCCTCAGAAATTTATCTAAAAGCTGCAGCCATTTTCTGCCTTGTAAATGTTCTGGGAGGATGTGAAATATCAGGTTCTTCCGTTACTTCACAATTTAGATGTGTCATTATTTCATCGGTTGTTAATTCCTCAAATTGCGAGTCCAAAAGCTCTCCCACGTCAGTAACATCAAGGTCTAGGTCCATTTTATTGCTCAGTTCAACAATTTACTGATAATTATAGTAATAAATACATTTTTTAAAAGTTTATTTATTTAAATCTTACAATTATGTTCACTATATGTTTTGCATTTCGTTTTATAAGGAACTCTATCTATTGGCGACTTTAAGAAATTTTGAATGATTGTGACGTTCGTTATAGCGAATGTTCGTAAACCGAGAGTTGCCTGTAATTAGAATTTTAATGACAAAGACTGGAGCTTTCAGGGCAAATGAACCCCTTCCTCGGCAAACGTATTCAGATTATAACAGAATATCCTGTTATAATTTGTATACGTTTGCTGAGGAAGGGGTCCATTTGCCCTGAAAGCTTCATTCTTTGTCATTAAAATTCTAATTACTGGATATATATTGTATTATTTTCTTCTTTAAATAACACAGTGGTAAAACTAGAAGAAAATATTTTAAATGGAATAAAATGAAAAAGGTGACACAACATGTTCACCCAGCAGATCAGACTCAACTGGAGGACAGCGCAGGACTGAAGGAGTTAGGTTACTTAAGCTATCTCAGTTAGCAGCAGGATATTGTAAACTCACCCGCCATCTCGAACGTGGATTATATCTACAACCAGCACAAAATGACAAATTTGGTCTACTTAAGAACTTGAACTTAAGTTATTTCAACAAGACAAAAGTAAGCGGCAAAAGATTTTAGATAAATTTCATTAACTAAGACTGGAAACCCATTGCAGAAGAACAGCGAGAGGGAAAACTGTGGTCTAGAAATTTTCAGTACTTTTATATAAGAAAAACTTGTGTCTATGTCTAGAGAGACAATGATTTTCAGACGTAGTAGTTCGATTAATGAAAAGCAATTTAAAAAAGGAGTTCACTGCCAGGACAACTCTTAATGAGTTGCCCTGGCAGTCAGTGAGTACCTTCTTCGATAACACCAACAGATCTCTAAGCTAGAGGATTCTTCAAATTGAAGAGAGAAATCTTATCAATCTACAGAATATTGCTTTGGAAGTGTATTCTTTCTTTCTGGGAAAGGTTTATGAGTCAATATGAGATGTACTGTGAGGCAATATGAAATGAATCCTGTAGGAAATGGATTCAACTCCTGCATTTTAAAACAATGGGTCTCTAACCTCGTTTTTGATTCAGAACTACTGTACACTATACATTAAAAAGTATTCGGATTCCCTTGTAACACAATCTAAGGAGATTCGACAGGTCACATAAGTAACAGGAGCACTACATATAAGTAGCAACTAAGATGAGTAAAATTTCGGAGCATATTATTTCGGTTTTGCGCCAAAGCAAATCATAGCCACGAGCAGTCAGTGTACTGTGTCTGCAAATTGCGTATATTCTGTGATCAGTTTTTTTCCGGATAAAAAGTCCGAGTTTTCATTAACTAACTCGGCAAAAAGATTCTATCCAGGATATTTTCCATTAGGTGTGAGGAATGATATATAAGAAGTGAATCAGTCTAGAAAGATTCTAGAAATATTCTAGAATCTTTTTAGAATATTTCTAGAATCTTTCTAGAATATTTCTAGAATCAACAACTAACAAAAAAAGAAACATTCTGAAATGGCAGCAATATTGTATAAAAACGATATCTGAAGAGCATGATCATGTAATTCCGATAGTTTTCTGCAGCAACGCCATCTAAACGTCTTTTCAGTGAATTCGCAATCCTTTAGGGATTTCAATAATTTGTGATTCTGCTCGGAAATCCAGCATAACATCAGCGAATGTAAACGCTTCTTAGAGTAATGTTACCTATCATTCTTGGATCTGAAATAAAAACAAAGAAGTCTTATTGTAGAAGACTTCAAGTTACAAATCGTCAGTTAAGATCATGCATCAGTCTTATCGGGTCTGTATATTGTTTATCATCTATGGTTGGCAAATTTTAGTTGTTCCGTCAGTGCAGTACTTTGCAAATGGACGCAGTTGACGTCTCTGGACTTAGACACCAATATGTTTCTCTCCATAAAAGGTACTGAAACAGATTGTTTTACTCTCCCTTTTCTATTGCATAAGGTTTCCAGTCATTTTAATTTAACTTTTTGGGTATCTTCATAGTGTTTCCAACGCTGTCCTTCCAAAATCTGTGGAAAAAGTCTAGTTTCGAATCCCATCGAGGAGAATTTTTTTATGATCCGTTTCTACATGTGGGTAGTTGAGTTAGTTGGTTTCAGCCTAGAGTTGTATGATTTTAAATTCTCAGAAAGCTAAAGACCTAGAGGCAATGTAAAATAGGATCCCCTTTAGCCTTCGAAACAAACTGGATTCGTGGTAGCATGGACTCAACTGCTTCCCACAATTGCAAATTGGATAGTTGCGAATTTCTATCTCGAAGAGCTTGTTCCACTTCGTCACAAAAGTGCTCAATTGTACTGATATTTGATGACTGGAGAGGAACATCGCAATAGGTTGAGTTCGCTCTCATGTTCTTAGAACCGCTCCTGTACAATTCTAGCATTGTGACATGGCGCATTATCCTGTTGGAGGAGCCCATTCGAAGATGGATACACTGAAACCATAAAGCGATGCGCCTGGTCGGAAATAAAATTTCCTGCTAACTCGTGGCATTCAAATATCGTTCCACTGGTATCTGGGGGGGGGGGCAAATTTGCACCCCGCAAGCATTCCCTCGGCACCACTACACTGCCATTTCCTACCAGCCTGCATGGGTTCATAGAGTTATCCTGTTTTCGCCATATTATATTGAGCTTGAAACAGTAGGAATCGGTAAAACATGTT
Source organism: Mastigoproctus giganteus (assembly GCF_048544385.1). Lineage (NCBI taxonomy): Eukaryota > Metazoa > Arthropoda > Arachnida > Uropygi > Thelyphonidae > Mastigoproctus > Mastigoproctus giganteus. The sequence continues at coordinate 200,257,750 of NC_143580.1, forward strand.
TCCAGTCCACTGTCCAGTGCTGGTGTTCCTGAGCCCACCATAACCGTACCTTCTTTTCTTTTTTTTTTTTTTTTGCTTTCTTTTTTCGCTTTTTGGATTGATATTTGACCGACTGTGGCTTTCCTGTTACCCTGCACAGGTTTAATCATCCGGCATTGGCCTCTTGTATCAACGAACTATTTCGGACCACAGGATGGCCTTTGGCTGGATTGGATGTTATTTGGTTACTGGACCAATCTGGATACAGCCGAGACATAGTCATACTTGAAATCCCAGCAGGGTTGCATTTTCCGAGATACATGTACATAGTGCCTGACGCCGACTACCGTACTACGTTCAAAGTGGCAAATCTTGTCTACCTCATTCTTGCACGGAATTGCACACATGCAGCATCCTTACGTATCATCCCACCTGCTTTTCGTGTTATAAACGTGTTGTTAAAGGAGCACTCCACTAATAAAGTGGCCATTCAGTATATATTACTTACATAATCTGTATTTTTGCATACACTTGAATGCTTTACTGTGCTCTTTGTATGTATACCAAATATAGACAATAAAGAATGATTTTTCGAGAACTGAAAAGGAACTGGAAGAGAAATTTATCCTGTGTGGTCAAGGTACTAGGAGCTGATCTAGTCTCTAATCATATTAAAAGAGGCAGCAAAAGAGGTCATTGCTATTATAAAGAAAGAATCCATGTACGCAGGCGACATCCTTATGTATCAGACACAGACAAACATCTCTGCTATTGGTAAATGTGGCTAAAAGAACTACGGTCCTATCATTTCGTTTTTAATTAACGCTAAATAAGTTTTCTTCCTTCCACGATCAATACTGTTGGCGAAAACCAGTCAGTATTAATGCCCATTCAACTTCTAACTCAGCGAACTTTATTTTCTTCTTTTGTTACATAGTATTTCCATTTTATGAGAGAACTTCCTTTTAATATGCAAGGTATTTCCTAAATATTGCAACCTACCTTAGAAAACTTCATGTCCAGTATCGGAAAGTTTTTTTTTCTATTTTCCAGTCCTTACTCCATTCACTCCAGTACTATTTTTATTTTGTTTACCGTTTAAATATTGTTTCATATTTGGGATAACCGTAAAGATGCAACTAAGTTTTGCAAACAGAGGCGTGCCCTCAGGGATGCATAACCAATTACACGCTTAGAAGAAAATCGAAACGTTCGCTCTTCTCATTTATCTATGCAGCCGTTTCTTGATTAAGAGTAATCCGTGATATTTAGAGCTGATGCTATTTCCATGATTGCAGCAAAAACTCAATAGACAGAAGTTAGAAATAACCGAGATGGAAGGGCAAGTAATATCTGTACGCCGCAGTGATGGCATTATTTTATTTAACTACTGGAATGAAAGAGTTTTATAACTACATCCGAGTAAATATATTGTAATACTGTACAACTCCTGACACCATTTTTTTTCTTTCAGAAGGAATTTATATTCTGTGAAAACAGCGTCTTTGAATTCTAAGTCCGCCTGTTAGAGAAGGAAAGGTGGAATATTTAGAGATCATAGACAAGTTCTAGGTCAGCGGAAACTATATTAAAAGACATAAATCATGATTTATAACAAAAAAAAGCAAAGACTTTTATGCGCGAAACGAGAAAATTTCGTTTCTACGCATTTGCCACATTTCCTATTCATTCCTCCAACCATGGCAACAAATATAATGTCCAGTGCTTCAGCTACAATATAAAATATAACCCATGAGATATGAATTGAAAAAAAAGTAAATAAATAATAACTGCCAGATTTCTATTAGTCCGATTTTAAAGAAATTTAGGAAAGCTCGACAAATCTTTTTAAAAGTCTCAAATACAAAATTTAGTAAAGTAATAGTATTCGCGATATAGTGCAAGGAAGCCACAGGCTTTTGCTGTACTGGCAAAAACAAAAAACAAAAAAAAACAAATAGATAAGAAAATACAAATTATATGCTTCCCTTTTCATACAGGTAACTATCCAGTTGACCTTTGAATTTATTCAAACTCTCAATCTCAACTACCTGGGGGGAAGGGGGGGGACTTGTTCCAGCCATCAAGGACTCGCTGGCTAAAAGAAAACTTCCTACAATCTGGTCTAAACCTCAAACCCTGTAATTTGAATAGTTCTGGAATTCTGGCCTCTAGTTCCAAAATTCTTTATAACAGTGAAAATTCTGCCTTAATTCATTTTACTAATCCCTCAATTCCTTATAAACCTCCCCTCTCAGTGCTTTATAAACCTCAACCAGGTCACCTCTGAAGTGCCTGGTTGCCAAGCTCTCTGTAGCACATATAATCGGAGCCTTTCCTCATACGGTTGTCCTTTTGCCGATCTCACCATTCCAGTTGCTCGTCTTTGGACCCTTTCACGAAGCTTCATTTATTTTTTCAGATAAGGTCTTCATAGTATTCCACGTGTGGTCTTACAATTGCCTCATATAGTGGGATTATGACCACCCTACCTCTATAGGATAACATTCGATAAATCATCGATTGAACACCGTGGGCTTTCCTGGCTGCCTGTTTACACTGTTTAGAAGCCTCATATCTGCCCGTATCGTAACTCCCAAATCCCTTTCTTTGTCTACTGTTTTTAATTCAACTCTACCAAGTGTAGAATTTATTTTGGGGTTGCCCTTCCCCAAAGGTAAGACCTTGTATTTAGCAGCATTAAAACTTAGCTGCCACTTTTCTGACCATTCTTGAAGCCTGTTCTTGTCATCCTGAAGGAGCGCTGCTTAGCACTGATCATTAACTACTCTACCAATTTTTACGTCGTCTGCAAATTTCGACATCACGCTTTCTATCCCTTCGTCGATGTCATTTATGAAAATGAGAAACAACAGTGGTCCATGAACCGAACCTTGAGGGACCCCACTCCTGACTTAACATCAATCTGAAGGATATACTTTTATCACAACCTTCTGCTTTGCAGCTGCCGAACAGTCCATTTAGAATCTTACCAGTAATCCCAACTTGTTGAAGCTTATAGAGTTACCTCTTATGAGGGACCAAGTCAAATTTCTTTAAAATCATTCCACTGGGAGTCGAGTTATTACATGAGGACGTACAGGATGGAGACTGTAGGGCATTATGCATGTATGCTAAGCGCCTAAAAAGGAAACATTCATCCCAGACCTTATAGAATTAGGCCTAATTCTATAAGGTCTGGGATGAATCTGCCTAAATTCTATTAGGCAGATTTCTTTCTGCCTAATAGAATTAGGCAGAAAGAAATCCAACTAAACATCTAGCTTCTACATATCTCTACATTTTGGGGGTAGGGGGTCCACAGAAAGTTTCTTTGTATTTCAAATCATTTTAATAGAATGCGAGTATTTAAAAGGTCATTACGTAATTAATGAATTTGTTTGTTGCGAGTATTCATTAAAAATTCAACTCGAAACAAACTCATTTAGTAATTAAACAATTTATGAAAATATTAATTCAGTAGGCTACTCTTATTACATTTTTATGTAAATTATTAACCTTCTTTTTATCTGATCTCGTATGGCATAAAGTGTTCGTGTACGACAATCAGCAGCTAACTCAATTACTTCATTGCCGATTTTACATGCTGCTATTATTTATTTCAAAATCCCATCAAAATCACACTGTGGAAAATAAAATAAGTTTACCACGGGTTACTTGAAGGTAGAATATTAAAGAATGGTCTTCATTAATGGCATTCTTACGTTAAGTGTATAAAAACTGAATTTTCTATCTCTAAAATGCATGGTTTTTTTTATTATTATTTCACTGCAGTTTAGCTGATGATATCAGAAGTCGTTTATAATGCATCCTAATGGACTAATCGATATGTTTTTTTTCGGAATTTTAGAGGACTGCAAAGTTTAACAATACCATGCCTTATTCTATAGTAACGCGAATTTCATTGACAAAAATATGTTGTCATATGCAGTCATTGAGAAAAAACTCCATATTTGAAATGTTAATATCGCGTGTTGTAAAATATTGAAAACTTTTATATAAGCACCACCCAGATATTTGACTCAGTTCAAGCGGAACTAAGTATGCTGAAAGTTATGGTAGTAGCTAAAGCCCTGATAATTCTATCTCCTGCACGTGACTCAAATCACTCAAATACTCTTAGCATAGACCAGAGTGTTCAACCTTTTTTTTTACCTCTCATGCGGAATTTTAATAGTAGTATTTGCCATACAGTGCAAGGAACTCACAGGCTTTTGCTGCACTGACTAAAAATTAATTAATAAATAAAAAATAAATATATAAATAAATAAAATAAAAAAATAACTAAATAAAAATAAGGATTAGTTATTTTATCATTTTATATCATTTTAGTTCGAAATTGATTATACACTTGAGTTGGCATTGCATAACACCTAATTAATACTTCTTGGGACCATCTTTAGCCCGTAATACAGCCTGTATATGTCTTGGCACGGACTCCAAAAAGTGCTACAGGTTGTTCTGTGGTAGTGCTACCCATGCATTGTACAATGTGTTCAGCAACGCCCACATTGTCAGGTGGATGGTCGTAGCGTCGAAATTCCTTTCAGTAGGTCTCAAACATGCTCAATTGGGTTGAAATCGGTTGAGCTGGAGGCCTTGGGAGCATGGAAAATTCATTGTCATGTTCCTAAAAACTGTTAGCAACTTTCTGGGCCTTGTGGCATGGTGCGTTGTTTTGTTAGTAGACGCCGGAGCTGTCTCGATACACTGCCATCATGAAGGGGTGTACTTGATCGGCGACTATAGAAAGGTAGGCGTTCCCATTGAGCCGTTGATTAACAGTGATCAGAGGACCCAGGACATACTACAAAAACAGTCTCCAAACCATAATACCATCTATGCAGATGACCTGGTCATGCTCTTTTCTGCCAATAACAGAGCCCAACTAGAAGCAACTGCCAACCAGTCCATCTCCACCCTTCAAGCTTGGGCAGAGCATAACAACCTAAAGATCTCCCCAGAGAAAACCAATTCGATCCTACTAAAAGGTACCCTTGATTTGAGAAGACCACCGCAAATCAAGGTCAATGGTATTACAGTAAAACTAAAAAAAGAGCTTTAATATCTAGGTTTGATCTTTGACAAAAACCTTTCCTTCACTCCTCATCTAGATCAACTCAGGATTAAGATCAGGAAGTATGCTGCTCAAGTCTCAAGAGTTGCCAGGAAGGACTGGGGCTTAAAGAAGAGAACGCTGTCCCTCTTCTATAAGACAGTTTTCATCCCGGTTATCACCTATGCCTCTGGAGTCTGGTACAAGAAGGCCAATACAGTAGTAAACAGATCGCGCCTAGGAACTGTCCAGCGCTCTCTTCTCCTTCTGTCCTCGCGTGCCTGTCGCACTGTCAGCACCCATGCGCTCCAGGTCCTCACTGGATCTCTTCCACTGGACCTGGAGATTGTTCGTCTTGGGTTGCTCTATCAGATAATCAAAGGAAGAGCAGTTACCTGCGCAGGTTTCATCACTGACCCAGCAAATAATAGAAACGCTGAAAAGAAGAGACTTAATGAACATCTAACAGACACCTGGCAAGAAAGATGGCAGACCTCAACTAAAGGCGCTGTCACCAAAAGATTCCTCCCGGATGTCAGGGCCTTCTACCCCCTCACACCTGTCTGGTTTTCACCGGGACTCTATGCTACCTACCTCCTCACTGGACATGGCTCCTTCCAGAAAAAACTACATGACTTCAGAATTTCAGACTCACCCCACTGTCACTGTGGAGAGGATCAGACGTGGGAGCACCTTGTCCACAGCTGTGAAATCTATGAGGACTTTAGGAGGATCCTAATAACGAGACTACGCTTCAACTACCAAAATCAAGAACACCTCACCCTACAGAATGAAGAAACTTACAGAGCCCTGACTCAATTTGCTATGGACCTATTTACCAGGCAGAAAGCGCTACCACCACCTTAGCATCCGAATCAATATGTCATAACAACCATGACTGCCAACTGTTGCTGCGCATCATTGAGCCATGGATGCTAACGCCTTGGACCAACTTACACAAGACTTGACCAACAAACCATCCGGAGTACAGAACCCAACTTGATCCCTCACATCTCAAGTAGTCAACTGGTCTCCTCACTTGGTTGGGACAATACTAGCAGTGCAATCAAAGACAGGGTCCACACATACCTTGACAAATTCCTCATCATTGATTCCTGGACCAACTTCTCCCGACCAGACGTGACACATCTCATCAAGAAGAGACCTACCATCGATCCCTGGACTTGACCATCATATCTTGGACTTCTGGTTTTGACCACCCCACTATTCGTTATCATGGACTACTGGACCAGCCTTCAGTCTGGATGCGACACAGACTCACCAAATGAAGTTCCAATTGACGACACCTGGACTAGACCTTCCTGAACATGACCCATCCACCATAGTAGCACTCACACTGCTGGATTTCCACCAAGTGTTGGCTCCAACTGACTGGCCGTGCTAGCTGTACATACCCTGCACCTGCGGGGTATCTCTTTCTCTCTCTCTCTTTATTATTATTATTTTTTTTTTTTGTGGCTTCTTACTTCTGTTTCCTTCCATCTGTCCTTTTACCCCCCTCCCCCCTATTTTTCTCTTACACAATGATTTTTTTTTTTTTTTTGTGGTGAGGTGGTTTTTTTTTTTTTTTTTTTGTCCACCCCACTCCTTCCCTCTGGTGAGGCCCTGGGCATGCCACACTGTCATCAGGGGCCATCTTCCCTGTCGGCCCCCTTCTTCTGTTTCCTACCCTCCAGTCTTCTGCCTACCTCCCTTACTTTTCTCTTGCACAACGTTTTTTTTTTTTTTATATGTGTGTATGTATATATATATATATATATATATATATATATATATATATATATGCCCACAGGTCTAAATCTAAATACATCAAAATTATTTCCCGACCTATTTGGCCCTAGAACAAGTTATCAGCGAACAACCCTACGCTCTGTTAAAATTACAACCGTTGCTCAAGAAACAGCGATCATCTCATTATCAAATCTGGACCTAGCCACTGAAATCCCAGGAAAGTAGGTGGCAGGACCCGCCAGAGTACTCTAGCATCAGTGGTGCACCCGGTCAGCCTCCACGGTGTGGTAACGTCGGGTCCCATTAGGGGCTCGGCGGCTAATAGACCGGAGGAACAAAGGGCACAACACAATATGCAGCACATGACCCCCACATACTTAAAATCTCTGGCCCCATACAATGTATACCCGCGGAGATGGGAGAAATCCCAGGAGCCGTTAGACACTAACATACCTTACACCTTACACCTTAGACCATAATACCACCGCCTCCAGCCTGCCATACACCAAGGGTGCATCCAGGTGCCATGGCCTCATGTTGCTTTCTCAATGCAGATACGTCCATCAACATGATAGAGTTGGAAATGGGTTTCATTAGACCAGGCGACAGTTTTTCATGTCAGTGATTTAGCGTTGGTGCTGACGTGCCCATACAGACCGCAGTTTCTTGTGTCTTGCAGCGAGCATGGGTACCCGTGACGACCATCGACTGCCATAGCCTGTACGAGCTACTGTAATTGGTCTTACTATTCCTACGTTAGTAAGAATAGTAAGCTCTGCTGTGTTACGAGATGAGACACGACGCTCACCATGGGCATCGACCACACGTGGCTGTCCCAGTTGTAATCTTTGACTTGTTGTTTGACTGCTGTTCAGCCAGTCACGGTAGACTCGTGACACCACAGAACGGGAGCACTTAACCGTGTTGGCTGTTGTCGAGATACTGGCATCTGCACATCTTGTCCCCATAATCATTCCATGTTCGAAGTCGGAAAGCTCTCCACGCTGACCCATTCTTTCCCGCAGACACTGAAAAACTGGTCGCCATGCGTGCGAACTACAATCTTATATTAGCCGTTCCCGACTTGGAACCTTCACCAACGTCACAGACCAGTCCATTCCTACAGACGGGAATGTTGCTAATGCAAAGGCAACTCAGTGTATATTTACGTATTCAGCTTTCGTTAGCTTGAATGAGAGTGTGGGTTGTAACCTGTTTCCTGAGCACTAAAATTCATGAGTGTAAGTAATTTTATTGTGTATATTACTACAAGCAATACCTTGGAAAAAAAGTTAAGTGCTGCCTTCTTATATTTAAGGCTAGCAACATTGAACCATCGTCCCGTTATTAAAAAATAAATACATAAAGATAAAAAGAAAATAAACAACGCATATAATCCGGTGACAATCAATGGACGGTAAGTCATCGATTGCAAGACATTATTATCATACTGAATTAAAATAAGCTGATTAGAAAGAATGGTAAGTCAGTGGCAGGTTATGTACACAATAATAATAACAACGTGAATATGATAATTGTTCTGTTTGCTTGAGGATATTACGTTTACTCATTATTCTAATTATTTTCCACGGGCTAGCAAATTACTTAGGCAACTTTAAACCTTTTAAAGTTCAATAAGTCAACATGCACCGCATTTAAATTATTATTAAGTAACCTTGAGGTTGGTAATATTCATATGATTTCACGTGTAGTTTTGCTATTGCGGTATCTATGAATGAAAAGTATTAAAATAGAAAACATGGCATCAGCTCATCATAAGAAAAACTTTATCTTCAAAATGAAGTTCAGTTTTTTTGTATAATACCATTGGAAAAGAGCATCACTAGTCAAAAGGAAAAATTTACCACTCAACTTGTTAAAGATGCAATGGATTCGATATTAAAAAAGGAAAAAAAAAAGTCTTCCTTTAGAAATTCTGTACAAGGCCCTTTCAGATTTTATGGATTTTCAAATTTTTGAATTTAAAAACAAAATTTAATTAGCTTTTGGGTTTAAAAGATAACTGAAATTGTTGTCGATTACTGAAAATGATAAAGTATACCCAAACAAAAAAGGTTGAAGAAAAAGAAATCATGGATTCTTGGTATTTATTCTTCCAACACCACTGAGGGAACTTTAAATCTACATGAAGGAAAATAAAAGGTTTAGAAGCTGTCAGACAGAATTTAGTTATGTTTTGTTTTCCTTTCTATTTTATGCAAAAACAATAATTTTCACCATTACAATTTCCTAATTACATAAGCAGATAAACGAATTTTCTAATTTGTTTGTCGATACTTGAAACTTCTTAGTAACTGTCATTTTTATGGTAAAAGAGTTGAAATATCATAGAAGATTACTAAAAAACATCGGAAAAAGTATATTTTCTGAATGGAAAAAATAACTTATACCCCTATCAACATTTAAGGTTTTATTAATCGTAGATTTAAGGTTTATGAATATTTAAGGCTACCTTAAATCGACTTTTATAACAATGATAATTACTTAGAGATTGCATCGTGTTTCTTGATTTTTCTCTGATGAGTTGACAAAAACACTAAAATACTTGAAAGAGTACAAATTTTATTTACACCACTACTCATTAGTAACTATTAAGTTTGGTTTTAATCTTGGAAACTCAGGTTTTTCATCCTACAAAACAGGCAAGTCGATAACAGACGTAGTTTACAGACAATATGCTGATGCCAAAGTTGCTTAGATGCAGTTTCTGAACAGTCAACCGTAATTTTCAGTGTAGAAGTGCATCTTTGCAAGTGTATATAAACCAAAATTTTAACTAAAATGTATCACGCGTTTCAAATGTTCGCTGTATGTATAAGATGCAGAATAGCTTTGCATTTTTGTTACACAGAGGAGGGAATTATGAAAAAAAAAAGTATGGCAACTTTAAGGATTCAATAAATAAATAGAATAAATCCCGTTTAAATTCATTGTGATTGGCACGCATTATAACTAATAAACAATACCAGAAAATTATCAGAACGGTTGGGAAAATTGCATACAATCATCACAGGAAACGTAGTGGAAAAATGGCCATTGCGAACAGAATAAACAGCACTGTTCTGCTAGATTTCATTATAATAAAAAGGAAAACAAACAGTTGGAATTGTTCATTACGTCATATTGGTCTAGACATGGCAGCATATATTTTGGCTACCAGATACACCAAAAACATGAGGGAAAAGGTTACAATTACGTGTACCTCAGGTACACATACTCTTGCTTACTGTCTAATCTATTGGCTTGAAAATTTAAAGCACTCCAAAAACTAACAAGAGAAGGGCACCACTGAAGTTGTATTTCATTGTTTATGGGCATCTACATTTTAGAACTTGTTGAACATTTTAAAATAAATCTGATCCGTTTTCAAGATGTATTAAATTATAAATACCCCAGTTTGTTTTCGAAGATTATCTGAAAACTATCCATAGCTGTTAAAAAACACTAGTGCCATCTGTGACCATGCCGACGATGAAGGTCAAAAAGTAAACAAACATCGGCGTATACAAATGATGAAGCCCCGAGACATTAAGTCACGCACAAAGGGAAACTGGGGAGAGGTTGCGTGCATTTTTCTAGTATAAAATGATATGTTCCGCTTGTCTCATTGGCATCCAAGATATTCAAACCACTAGACAAAATAGCACTGCCTCTACGTTAGTGTCACGTGATTGTTGAATATTTTCGAACGATTGCTCTCAGTGAAAAGGTTATAATAAAGCGCACAAATATATCTTGTATCGTATTATCTTGTCTCATTCGTCTACTTTGCTCATTATCTTCCTACAAGTATTTATCACGTTGTAAAGTATCGATTCGGGTATTTTTGTTGATATAATGCCACAGGATAGAGAAGATAAACGCGGTCGAAGAATGAAGCTAACGACCTGGTCTCCTAGTTTGCCGATGTTACTCTAATCAGCATGCTTTCGTACTTGACATAACATTGGAAGGATTTTTTGCTCACTTATTACAAACAGTAAATTCTCATTAGTGAATTTAAAGGGCTTCTTTCTCGGTTGCAAAAGGTCTGTCTTCCAATCCTGAAAGTCCATAAGAGCTCTTCACGTGATGACGTGAAGAACTCTTATGGACTTTCTTACATTGTAATTTAGTCGGGCAAGGGTGGCATGAATTTTTTCGCGCGGCAAACAGACAAACCGACAAGAGAACGCATTCGATTTATAAACATGATATGCTATGGGCATATGAACTACTTGTTGGGGTAACCGAAAATTAAAAAAGTTTAACTGAAAATGTCTCTAGTCGTCTCCTACAGTCCACGATGCCTATCAGCCTCTATCAAATCATATCCAACATTCTATTCTGCTTCTTTTTCTCGGTTTACGATTTACCTACCGAAGAGGACAAAATAAGTCCGAAAAAGCCGCGGGGGCTGGCAATTTTTCTCTGTATTGAGTGAATAATTATCCTTTTATAGTATGGATTGTTTGGTGCCTCTAAAGAACTTCACACAAGGTACAGGAGTAGGCTTTTGTTATAACTTGAGATGTGTAAATTTAAAGTTAGAAGGAAAATTTATACTTTATGGCTGGCTATGAATAAAGACTTATCAAAATGAGACTGACATTCCATCTGACGACAGATCTTGGGGAATATCTGGTTAATGCAGTGGTTTTCAACCGGGATGCCGCGGCGCCTTAGGGTGTCGCAACAACATTCCAGGGGTACCACGCAATTTGGGTTTAAGTTACTTAAACTTATTTTTTTTTTTTAATTTATATGTTTACTTAGTACCTCTATATAAAGAATAAAATTATTATATACTGTATATATATAATTTATATTATGGAATGTAATTTTTATAACTATATTATTGTAATAACTGTCATACAACATATATATTTTTTAATATTAGATATATACGAGTATATATATATACACACACACACACACACACACACACACAGGGAGAGAATCGGATCTAATGGGCAAAAAATTGAGTAGGGGTGCCGCAAAATAAAATAAATTACTTAGGGGTGCCGTTATTAAAAAAAGGTTGAAACCACTGGGTTAATGGAATAAGAGTTTTACAGTTTGTGCATCACTGGACTAGACCAACGGAAAAAATTGCTTCGCATTTATTCAGTAATGCAGTATTCCAGTAACTTTTATTTTAAACAGAAATTGTCAGCGTGGGTAGAATTATCCAGTTATGTTCAGCAATTCTTTTCGTGCTCACTGCCTTGCCTTTGTAACCACTGTAAATGGTTCTGGTCGATTTGCATTGCATTCCTTAAGCCAATTGATCTTAAAGAAAAATCCATTTACAGAACTACAAATACCTCTGCTTGCCTTTCCATCAGATTTGAACTTATTCGAAGAGTAACAGCGTTCACAATCCTTTCAGTGGGAGCTGATTCCACAGCCCGATTTTTAAGGAATTGAAATCCTTCGAAGAAAATCATATCTAGACCAAGCATCGGCAACCTTTTAACAGACGCCGCACAAACAATTTTTTTTTTTTTTGCATTCAATTTTGAAGTTTTTGCATTGATATGCAAAAAATCAAGAGGATGGCAAATATCGAGCGCAAAGCAAAACTTTTGTTCGTTATTGCATTTACATTTAACGCAAAAGAGAGATTTCTGTATATCCAACCTGCGCAAAAAATACAGATAAGCTTTAAAATGACAACTGCCGAGCAGCGATGTCGGTTAAATATTCATGATAGAGGTTAGAAATCGGAAGATATTTTATTTAAATCCATACATTTAAATCTGGGAACTAAAGTCGCTTGACAAAAACTACGGAAAATATTTGAATTTTGTAAAAGTAGAAACGATTTTCTGAATATTTTAATACGATAATTTAATAATATTTTAATATTCAGAATGATTAATATTCGGAATCGGATAAATATGGCAAATCGAAACATTATTTAGGATGCTCATTATTATTAGTAATGAATTGCACATACGGAACTGGTTTAAAAATTCTTGGTACCGTATGTGAAGGCTCTTTAAGCTCATTAATGCTCATCAGCTATCAAATGTTTTGGTTCCAAAGTGCCTGGAAGATAATGGTTGCAAGCGCTATGCTTCCACACAGTGTGGTTAAAGCCTGCGTTCGGATCCCATTAAGACGGGGGGAATTTCTATGGGTTTTTACACCGTGGCTGAGTTATTCACTTTCGGGAGGTTTCGCGGTTCCCTCCACAGGAAAGTAGGATTGAATTTTCATCCAGCAACAACCGACCATAGAATACATGTAATTTACAGGCACAATATTTATTTATTTAATCAGGTAAAGAAAAGTTACATCCACCCCTTGACAACAAACAATCAAATGCCAGGAGGGTAAACACAACTATAAAAATTAATACGATGGGATCAATATTGGGTAAAATAAAATATACAGAGATCAAGTCAATAATTAATTACAGAAGTTAAGACAGATTAGGTTCGACATAATACTCTAAATACATTCAGTGTCTGTCCAAGAAGTGTGCGGGGATGCCGTCAAGATGCTGGCCGCAGGCTGTCAGGAACAGGAGAAGGAGCGCATATCACCCTCCAACACAGTAGCCATGTAAAGCAATGGTGAAATGAAAGATCTAAACTTGCAAGATTGTGTAGGTATCAGCTAAATCTTTGGATCTGCAGGCTTTGTCGATGCAAATCGTCTCAGGGTTGATATTTAGGTCGTTGAGGAGTCCAATTGTGTTTTCTGGGAATATACGGCTGAGCGAGCTGATTTTGTTGAGGGCAGGTCTGATCAAAGATATTTGCCGGTTAGTTATTCTGCTGTTCTTCGTGGGCAGGATGATAAGGCTATCGATGTTAGGAGTATTCAATCTACCCGAAATGAGCTTGGAGAGAGTAATTATGTTGCGAGTAGTGATGATTTGCTTCCAAGGAGTCATTACACGCAGTGAATGTAGTATACCCCTAGAGATAGTAAAGGGGTGTCCTGAAGTCCTACTGAGGGATTGAAGAAGCCAATACTCAATCCCCAAGAACTGCCGCAGGTATGTTGGAGGGGCAGAGAACCAGATTTCTGATGTGTAGAGTGCCACCGGTACCACACAAGTTCGGACAAACCTAGTTATTAGCTTCTTATTGCCGTAAACGGCCTCCGTAGCCGAGTGGGCAGGAGCGGGAGTGCAGTAGCACACGCTCTTTGAGTAAACCGGGGTTCAAGCCCCTGACTGCTGAATACGGTCGATCTGCCAACCCGCACTGGACCAGCGTGGCAGATTATGGTCCATTTCCCTCAGCATGAATTGTTGAGGAGGCTTCCACCCTGCAGTGGGTTGATAATGGCTGCACTTTACTTTTTTTTTTTTTTTTATTGCCGTAACCAACCAGTTCCTGTCGAGCAGACCAAAGGGTTGGGAAGAATTTTGTTTCTTTCTTCCTTGAAGCGCTTCAGAAAAGACAGGTTCGAATCCAGACCAAACTTAGATCCTTTTGAGAGTTGACAAGTTTAATTTGATGTCCATTTATAGAGATGTGCATTGGATTTATTCTTCTCCTCTTTGTAAACGTCATCTGGGCAGATTTTTCGGCATTTAGCTCAAGACCAATGCATTGAAGAAATTTGCTTATCTGAGAGATTTGTTTTGTTGCAGCTCTTTGAACAGAGAGCGTTTGCTCCTGCTGATCCGAATGAATGAAGAGCTTCAGATCATCGGCGTGAGATATGATGTTTTGGAAGTTTGCTAGCAAAGGTTCCAAAGCCGCTGCAAACAGCGCTGCTGACAAAACGCCACCTGTGGAACCCCTCTAAAGAAGTAAAGGATCGTGAGAGCCCATTGTGCTCAGCAAGGAGCCGTCTTTCCTGCAAATTTTTTTTTGAGTACAGTGAGGAGGTTATCGGAAATCCTGAAGCAGTTCTTCAGGATATGAAGTAAAGATATCACATCTTTACTTCATATCCTGAAGAACTGGAAATCCCATCATATACAGATTTAACGTCAAGAAAAATTATGTCGAGCTGCTTTCGAGAATTCAAAGCTTCCTGTATGTGAAACAGCGTTTGAAGGAAGGAATGAGATTGGTGGTAGTAGATCTCCAAGAGACAACGTTGTGAAGGTGACGTGGTCTGTGCTGAAAACAGTGCTCAATAAGTTGCGCTAGGATTGTCTTTTCAAAAACTATAAAAAGCGAAGAGCCCACTGAAATCGGACGAAAATCCTTCGCAGTTTTAGGCTTCGAATTCTTCGGAATGGATTTGACGCAGTAGTGTGTCCAAATTTCAGGCACAGAAGATGTTGGCAAAATTTCATTAAAGATATGTAAAAGAACATCCCCAATGAAGACACAGGATATTTTAACGATGAACAAAGGAAATCTATCAGGCCCGACGGTAGCTTTGTTCGGTAACTCGTTTATTACTTCACAACAGATTTTCCTTTGTGATATTAAGTGTAGACAGGGGAGTCAAATTGCGTGAGGGGATGGGGTAGGGACGATTAGATTCTTCCTTTACGCAACTCTCGCCAAAGTATTGTCTGCCCATTCTATGAAGTGGCTCTCATCCATCTGAATATTCTTGCAGTGGCCGCTTCGAGCATACTAATCTTTTAGCTATATATCTATAGTTGGCTTGTCGTTTTTGCTTCAGAAATGTTGTTTGTTGTTTGTTTGGATTTTTTGGCGCATTAGCAACTAAGGCTACAATGCACCAAGGCCAGATAATATCTAAAAATTTAAGCTCTCGGTGACCAAATTAATTAGGCCACCATGTCCAGATATATAATAACAAATATCTAAAAAATACATCAAAGAGATAACAATAACATAAATTTTAAATACAATTAAAAACCTCTATTGATTTAAAATAGCTAAAAACAGCAGACACGTTGTCATTGTCGGATAAAATCTCACTGAGTGTATAAGGCTCAGTCAGATGATTAAAAGCGGTAAAGCGGGTGCTGCTAAAATCTGGACAGTCAATTAAAAGGTGTCTGATCGTTAAAATTGTGCCACAGGACACACACATATGAGGGTCATCAGCCCTCAGCAAAAACGAATGAGTCAAATAACTATGTCCTATGCGGGTCCGGGCGAGAACAACTTCCTCTTTACGATTCTTGCGCAGACTGCCACGGTTCAATTACAGGCTTTATACGATATAATTTATTCGCAGTCTGTCTATTCCACGAATCCTGCCATTGGGAATGTATCTTTTGGTGTATTATTTGCCTGTATTGCTTCAGAAAATATGCACGTTTCTTTTTAAAGTTAATAAAATCGTGTGTGGTTCCTGAACTCATCCATTTCCTGAAGGCACGCTGCTTACCTAGAAAGGAGGGCTTCAGTTCTCTTGAGAACCTTGGTTTTGTCCATTTGGAGATTTTGATGGTTTTTGAAGCTCCTTGAATAGCCATTGCTGTCAGGTGGGAAGCAAGGCCATTAGTGGCTTCATCGATCGGCAGGGTGGAAAGAGCATCCCAGTTGGTTGAGGTGAGAAAACTTATAATGACATCTTGCTTGAAGAAATTAACTGAAAAAAATGGTTTTGGTGAGGTTTTCATCATCATCAGGATACATCGACGGGAACGTAAAGCAAAGGTTGGGATTGTGGGCATTATATTGGCAGCACGATGAAATACTAGGTCTAAAGCCTAGTTTCCTCCTTGTAGGCTGTGATTCAAGAAAATCCAGCCACAAGTTATCGATAAAAGTGATGAAGTCTCGTCTAGTTTCAGTGTGTCTTGGGGTGAGCATATTGAAGTCCCCTAAGAAAGGTTGGTTCATCAGAGGTGAGATGGGTCGCGAGCTATGACTGCAATTCAACCCTGGAGTCTTGTGTATGATCAGGTGGAAGATAAATTAGACAAATTTGGATTAGGTGATTTCCACATGTAACATTAGCATATAAAGCTTCAAAGCGTTCTGTACTGCTGATCTTTGGCAGGAAAGTGAAAAATTACGATGATAAATAATCACAACACCTCCTCTTCTTCCCGTACGATCATTAGTAGCTGAATGATAAGGTTCTCAACAGGGTATCGAGCTGTTTATTGGAAGGCATCCAGGTTTCTGTAAGGCAAATAATCTCAAATTCCTCGAGGAACAAGAGTGATTGCAGGGAGTGTAGCTTATTGCAAATGCTCCTGACGTTTAGTCTTATTTGCTTTGGCGCTACACGCACCTATGTAGTTAAAATATTTCATGTTTAATACTCCTAGAATTGTTACTCGTTCGAAAAATAATCATTTACAACAAAAATTACGTATTTATTTTATTTTTTAATATACGACAGAAAATCGTATGGCAACTTCGTGTGGGCTACTGGATAATGAAGGCTGTAACATAATCATGGCAATCTATTCCTACGAGCAAGTTCAGTCAGAACATATAATCTCCGAATTAAAATTTACGCAATCTCTTTAGTCATGACTAATTACGGCTCTCCCGGCAACCAAGATTCGTTTACAGAACATTCCCAGTTAATCATTAAGCGTGGTTCTGCCCTGATTTCCCAATGGCTTTGTTATATAGTCTTCGTTGCAACAAATTAGAGAGCATCAGAACTAAAAATCAACTAGATCAATTTTATAGGATGAAAGTAGAGAAATTATTTAGTGAAACATTTGAATTGCAGCGAGTAACTGATTTCCAGCACATATATATATATATATATATATATATATATGTTCGTGAATTGCGTGTCTGGTCGATTTGCCTGTTCCTGGCAGGGGGAAGGGGGCACATTGCTATCTACACCTGAGACCTACTAACTCACCCATCCACGGAATGAAAAAAGCCCATAAACGTTCCTCGCATCATTGACGGGAATCGAACCTGGGCCTTTTCCACCCAATGTGGGAAGGATAATGACGATGCCACGAAGGATACTGACAAAGGATAATGATAATGCGACGCACGCAGACTTCCAGCATTTCAGTTAAAACAGGAGGACCATAAACAAATAGATGCCATGGAACAGTGATTAGTGATACGATTTTTAATGGATATTCTTGTCCAGGCATCGAAAGTAGAGAAATTATTTAGTGAAACATTTGAATTGCAGCGAGTAACTGATTTCCAGCACATATATATATATATATATATATATATGTTCGTGAATTGCGTGTCTGGTCGATTTGCCTGTTCCTGGCAGGGGGAAGGGGGCACATTGCTATCTACACCTGAGACCTACTAACTCACCCATCCACGGAATGAAAAAAGCCCATAAACGTTCCTCGCATCATTGACGGGAATCGAACCTGGGCCTTTTCCACCCAATGTGGGAAGGATAATGACGATGCCACGAAGGATACTGACAAAGGATAATGATAATGCGACGCACGCAGACTTCCAGCATTTCAGTTAAAACAGGAGGACCATAAACAAATAGATGCCATGGAACAGTGATTAGTGATACGATTTTTAATGGATATTCTTGTCCAGGCATCACTTAACGTAAAACTTCGCTCGTAAGCAAGCACAACAATCTAGGCGTTATTTTTGACCAAAAAAATATGATTTGTTGCAACTCAATAAGTTTCTACAATAAGTTTGGAGATCCGAAAATACTTTCTGTATGTAAAATATCTTAAGACCATTATCATATATCTACAAGTGCTTGTTTATCCAACAATTCTGTATTCCACATAAATCTGAACTTCTGCTGCACTAATCCGGAAGAAACCTGTTTATGTCATGAAACACTGGTCTCTGGTTATTAATTAATTAATTAATTTTTTAAATATTATTATTTTATTTATTTATTTTGGCTGATGCAGAAAAAGTCCGTTTCCTTCCATAATTTTACCGTCCTAATACTAAATCCGCCTGCGCGTGTAGCACAGTGGCATCGTCACCGTCCTTCCCACACCGGGTGGAAAAGGTCCTGGGTTCAAATCCCGTCAGTGACGAGAGGAAATTTTATGGGTCTTTTTCACAACGTGGCTGAGTTAGTCGACCTCAGGTGAGATGGCATGGCTTTTTCTTCCTGTGACTCGAGTTTTTCATCTAGCGAACATCAAATCGACCACAAAACACATGCAGTTTACAGACTATATATACCGCGCAATATGGCCTAAGTTGCTGATGCACCTTAAACCCTACAAACAACAGCAGCAAGGAATTTTTATGTTTTTATTATTTTTTTTGTTATTGTTTTATTTAAAACTAGTTGTGGAGTTGTTATTTATGTTAATTTGATAAAGCAGGATTTTTCTTACATGAACTCCGAAATTGCTGAATAACAAGTGCAGGTAAGAGAGAATTCTGCCGCTATTGTCATCTTTGATAGTATTGAGTTTCGTATTCCTTTTCATATCGCTATTCACATTTTCTTTTTTAGTTGTGTAGGAGTATAATTACTATTAGAAGCGTTTTTCGTAAGGCTATTAACTAATTTATAACACTATGAGTGAAACTGTATAGTGTAATATAATAACGTAATTTTGTTGTGTGATATACTATATAATAATAATAATGTAAACTCATGTATATATATGTATATATAAATATATAATAATGTTATCTAGTGTGCATGATGCATATTATTGCAGTTAGGTATCTCTTATTTTAGTAATTCCAATTAAACTGAATTTAAAAGGAAATCATGCTTTAGACTAGACCAGCAAAGCAAAATGCTCAAAGTAGAGTCGCGGGAGTTCTATGGCTTAGGGTTGAACAGAAGGGCGCAGTTCTCCTAGGAATCACGGCCTTGCAAAATGTGCTATTTGTTCGATGTTCGCTGAACCTTCTAGAGCAGGATATGATATAGCCAACAGAAATGTCTCTGCGTGTGTTCGGTGCAAAAAGTGTGGATTGGTCGCAGCGCGGTAGCTGTAAATTCTTTGGCCCGTGTCAAGATTTTGGGACTGGATTTAAAAACTTGGCCAGTAAACATTGAGTAAATTGATTTGTAGTGTTATGGTTGCTGTAAACACTTCCTTCACGGTGACATTTTTTTGATCATTTTGATTAAAAAAATATTAAGTTTATAAATAAGTATCTCTTATTTTACCACTTAAACATAATCTCAATTTAGTTTTTGAAAAGACAAAAAAAAAAAAAAAAAAAACACACAGACTCTTCATTTCATTCAGAGGCATCCCCTGCAGTATATGTTCGATCGTTGTCTTGCTGAAAAACGGCATCAGGCACCCCAGTAAGAAAGGGAAGAACAAGGGTTCCAGAATCTCGGTGACATAGCGGCTTGCAGCCAGACTGCCATTGACGAACACCAGCGACAGACTATCAAATCTGATCGCTCCCCACACCATAACACCAGCAAGACGTTCAACAATGTCTCTAGAATCATTAATTCACCACGTCGTCGCTGCATGTGTATGCGACGATCATCGGGCCCCAAAGCAGAAGCGGGATTCATCGCTGAAGACCACTTGACGCCATTCTATATCACAGGTGGTGTGGCCACGGCACCACTCCATACGCTGTTGACGATGGTCAGAAGTCAGGGGTTATCGACATAAACCGGTATGCATAGCAGCCCCCTTCTGCCAAGGTTCGACGGTTATAGCCAGCTGATGTCGCAGCTCATTGGATGGTAGCCAGCGTGGCTGTAGGTGTGGTGTAAACTTGTCGATGGATAAGACAATCTTCCCGTACTGCAGTCCTCCATCCTGCTCCACTACCCATTCGATGAGTAGTCCTACCTTCCCCCAGCCACTATTGCTAACATCTGTGGACTGTGATATTGTCACGGCCCACACGTTCCGCTACGCAAGGAAGCGATCATCCAGCCTATCGAGGCCGATAATCTGTCCCTCCACTGAAGTCGCTGAGTTGCTGACATCGGTGTCGAACGTGACGTCTGGGTAGTTCCAACAATCTTCTTGCACTGAAGTCGGTTCCTGCGAATTCAGAAGCCTGTTAACGGCGTCACACGCCCTTTGCTTTTAACTACACGATCTCTGCGTTCGTTTTTATATCGGCTGAACCTTCCACCAGATTGGTCCCATATTCTGCGTAACTCATCCGCCTGCTGATTTGAAAGCACTTCCGATCATTCCTTCTGGGTGCTGCATTGAGTGTATAAATAAAGATTATTTATTTAATTTCCAGATATAAATTAATTCATCCTGCACACGAGTTTTCTTCTTGATGTCTGCGTTCAAAGTGAGTTGTATCCCCATGAAACCAGCTTGTAGACGCGTAAGGCAAAGTCACGGTTGATCACGTCTAAGGGCAACTTTCTTGTGAATAGAATATTTTTTTTAATTTTAAATTCATTTCACTGTCCTCACAATCACTGTTGGACTGATCATGCTGATATCTAGAACTTGTCGATGGATAAGACAATCCAAATGCTCTTGTCACGGTCTGCTGATGTTATCTGTCTTACCTGGCTCCAGCCACATCAAGAGTCTCTAGTCGCTACTGGCTACAAGGCCTACTTCAAATCCAGATCTATAACGAGGGGTGAACGAGTAGCTCTGTTTGTACGTGACATAGCAGTTCAAATCATCTCGGTCGCCTACTAGGATTCAGAGCTTTATGAGGTATTACTTGTCACTTTAAAAGTCCACACAGTACTCTTAGATATAGCAGTCGTTTACATTCCACCTGTCCCTAGTCTAGAAATGGTAAATAATGTAGTAGACTGGCTTCTCAACAAATTACATGTGTCAGCCACCCATATAGTATGTGGAGATTTCAACCTTTCACCACAGCTCAATAACCTGCTGGACACTACGTTAAATAGACTACAGCCATGCTCCACCTCTCTTATCAATGACCAACCTACAAAAGGTGAAAATAGACTTGACCTAATTCTGTATTCTGGTAAATGTATAATTGATGTACCCCCGAAATGTTCTTTCCACCCGATCATAGCCCAATTGCAATGATCATAATGCTACCGTATATGGACTTCACTGCCAAGGAAAAAATTTAGAGCCAGCTCGTCACTTCGCCAGCCTTCCTGGACCCAAATAAATGCTTATTTGCTACCAGCTGTATCCCGTGGGAATGTCTACTCAAATGTGATGCCTTATTTGCAACAACTCTATTAACCAGTTGGATCAACTCTATTACAGAATTTGCGGTTTCCAAAGTAGTAAGGATATTATCAAGATCGAAAACCTGGTGGAACTCTAGCCTAACTACATTGTTTAAACTTTAAACTAAAGCAAACTCTGCACAGAAAATGGAAACTGTCTAATGATACACAAAATAGAATTAACTCGAGGGCCAGAGCAATATTTAACAGGGAAAAATCTAGAGCAATCAACCTCTACATGAAAGACACACTCAACAGGGGAAAGCTAGCTCGTTGCACACATAAGAGTGTCACAAATCAGGGACTTGACAAAGAAGCGTGGATGGACCACGTCAGCAGATTCTCCAGCATATACATGTGTCTCAAGTCAGGGAGTTTGAGTGGGATCAATTAGTTGACAATGAAATGGAGTCTGTTCTTATCACTAAAGAAGCACTAATACAGAGTATTAACTCCCTCAGGGCAGCTAAGACAGCTGAAGTTGAAGGAGTCCCTCACTTCATGGTAAAGTGTACCTAATTGAACCACTCTAAGCAATTTATAGCTCTATCCTTGCTTGCCGAGTTTTCCCTGAGAACTCGAATAAGTACGATGTAATTCCAATGCCGAAAATTACAAAGCCTAACCTCGTGGAGAATTATAGGCCTATATCTACTGCATCTACCCTGTTAAAAGTACTGGAGAAAGCTCTACTGCCAAAGTTGTCGAATCAGATACTGGCCGGGCAGCCTCAACAAATTCACATTATTCAATAACTACAAGATCAACCATTACTAACCTCCAGACAGTTCAAGCCGCAAATACTAAATGCTTTCCAAGCCAGAAAGGAAATTGCAATAATTTATGCTGATATAAAAGCAGCCTTCGATAGTCTGGATGTACATGCCTTACTTCATCTGCTCTAACACGCCTTCCAATTAAAAGGAAGTTTGCTGAAGTTCCTACAGGCCTACTTACTTGTCGGTCCATTTATTACCACACAGACAGTCAGATCCTCCAATGCCAACTCCATGCAGGAGTTCCACAGAGCGGAGTCTTATCTGGACTCCTCTTTACCGCCATGATGATCCCGTTCTGCAAGGATAGGGATGATGCATGCACTTACGCAGACGATATTAAGACCAATAGTGCGTTGTGTGATCAGATTAATTATAAGCTTCTGGGCTTATTCGTGTACTTAGATAAATTTGGCTTGTCCCTAAATCCGCAGAAGACTGGTGTACTGGTATAATCATGGTGTACTCGTTCAAAAAATCGCTTACGCTCGTACACCCGAAACTTAATGGCAAACCTACCCCAGTTGTTGAGACGCGTAGAGATCTGGGAGTAACATTTGATACTAACCTTACGTTCAAGTCGCATATTGACCTGATTGTAAAGAAAATGAACTACTTACGTTGAGCAACAAAACAGCACCTCTTGAACGTGAAACAGACTACAACAACCGCACGATATTTAAGAACCACAGTGTATTCAGCCATTTTGTATGGCGCCGAATTGTGGGCGTCAGTCATCTGTACCCACATTAGGAGAATATATGCGAGTGAATTCTGGCTGCTGAAGTGGGCAAACCATAAGCACCATCTCCGTCAACAGCTAAGAACCACGCAGCTCTCTGAGCAGATTAAACTGCAGCGTTCACCAGACATCATTGCCTGGAAACGATTAATAACCACAATCAAAATGATGACTGGCACGATATCATCACCATGCTTCTGGCAGCTTTGTGAGTGGCACATCCCGCCATCTGCATTAAGAGGTACAAAATCCTTGAGAATGAAGACCAACAGACTGAAGATGGCCAATAGGTTTATAACCGTCAGTGAGTTAGAATCAATTCAGTGCCTAACACATATCGGAATTGACCTACTAAGGCTCACAGAAGATTCGAAATATAGGAAACAAACCGCAGTGTGGTTCGCTGAGGCTACTGTTGCCTAGTAGTTGTGTGAATTTCTGTCAAGAACTGTACGCAATTGAATAGTGCATATCTGACACAAGTTGATTCAGTGGATGTGATGTTAAGATGAACTTTGGTATTACAATTGCCAGGACTCTACACAGAAATGTAGTGATGAGTAATGCAGTTTATATTTCATCTTTTCGTGTATATTTTATCTTTCTTCTATATATTTTAGCCATTCTTTTATTTTCGCCAGAATAACTGGCATTATAAAAGTTAGAAAAAAAAAAAAAAAAAGGAGAAAAAAAGACCTGGGAGATGGGTGAGTGTTTATTTGTTACGCGGTGGTTTTCCAGTTTTATTAGTCTTATCCGATAGTCGGTCGCTATGCGATAGAAAGCGATTTAACCTTCCCACTTTTCAGTAAATCCTCACTATTCAGCCCGCAAACTATACAACAGGAGTTTAATCTTTTATTGAACGTTAAATTAAAAAAATAAATAAATTTAACAAATGCATACAGAGAAAGGGAAAGGCGTCCATCTTTCTTCGAGGGAGGAGGGGGAAGCGAACCAGCTTCTTCGAAGAACTTCGCCAAACTAATTTTCTTTACAGCTGTAAAGGAAAAGCAGTAAAGAAAGGCTAGCCTCTTTCTCTACAGCTCACTTGCTAGCACTCCCTGCTTGTCTAGAGTTCACACTGATAATTACTATCGGGAAAAAAAACCCAATGATGAAAGAATAAGAAAAAATTCAGTTCAGTGGTGTTTGTAATTATTTGTAGATGAGAATTAAAAATAAAGTACCTATACTGTTCCTGATTTTTTGGGAAAGCCTTAACCTCTAAAGTTTCCTGATACGCTTTACGGCTATCTTATTTCATACCGACCGGGCTAGCCAGGTGGGTAAAGTGCCTCCCTGGCAGCCCAAAGGTCCCGGCTTCGAATCTCGCCTGGGGCTTGGATCAAAGTAAAATACAAAATCTCTGGGAGGTGCATTATGGCCACAAAAGCCAATGCGCTAACAAAAAAAATCTTATTCACCTTTAACTTTTTTAATATCAGTATATTATATATTTCATTATGTATATTCATTAAAGCCCTGATAGCTTAAACTGCATTTAAGAAGGAAACGACTTACGAGTTAAGTCGTTTGCTTTACTCGTACTTGAATACATAAAGAAAATGACACTCTTCCACCTTGAAGTCTGAAAATTTCAAACTGCAGAACAGCTAATATTTTCTTTCTCTTTTACGTAACAGATGCTGTGACAAGCAACTACCATCTCTCTCTCTCTCTTTCTCTCTCTTTCTCATAGCAGACAGGTTTTTTTTCCACTGGACAATGTCCCTTTCTCTGATGAGTCGCAGTTATGAGAGCTCGCTGCAATTTGCAAAGTGCTCCTAATTTAATTCTACCCAATATGATTTTTTCTGGGCTAGGCACTATTTTTCAAGCATTTTCCAGACAAGCGATAATAGTGAGGAGCAGCGGGGCTATCGTCTGGAAAGGTCATACCTATCGAACATTTAAAGTCACTGAAAACCAGGGCCGAGTAACTGAGTCATTTGACTAGTTTACAGCTCATGGCAACAAAAACCCGGCACTAGTTAAAAATATAAAGCATTGTTTTAGAAACACTTGGAAAAGGAACTGCAGTACAAGAAATCATTAATGGTAACAAAAATAAAACAGTAAACTTCAAATGCAAAAATTTTTGCGTTATTTATATATTTTTTAATTAATTAATCTAAATGGCATAAAATTTAAATTTAATTAATTCAAGAGTTCAAAACAAGAAAAGCCTTTTTTTAAACCGTAATGTGAATCTCCTGTGTGTATTCCATTGGCGTGCGAACACTGACTCTATCACAGGACCACAGAGAATGTTGTAATCTGACTGCTATTTCAGTCTCTGTTTCAATAATGTTTCAAGCAGTGGAGAGAAAAGGCAATTTAGCATGAGAGGTACTACAATTAAGCGTCGCAACTGGTGAGATTGGCAAAGGGACGTCCATATGAAAAAGATTTCGAATATGTGAAGTGCAGAATTTGGTAACTAGGCACCTTAGAGGAGACCTGACTGAGCTGAGGTGTACAAGGCTCTGAGGAGAGGAAGTAAAATGAATGAGGTTGATTTTTACTGTTATAAATGATTCCAGAACTAGGGGCCGTGAATTCAAATTACGGGGCAAGAGGCGTTTAGAGTGGATTGTGGGAAGTTTTCGTTTAGTCAGCGAGTTGTTGACTACTGGAATAAGTCACCTCAAATGGGTGAGGCTGACACTTTGGGTAAGGTTCACCTCATGAGACGTCAACTGACCACTGACATCGCATGTGTAAGCGAATTTACATACTACAGTCAAAATGACCCCTTCTGAAAGCCTTCAGTATTTGCCCGAGGTTTTTTGCGCCCCAAACGAGTTGTTGGATGATGCCCCTAAAATTGAATTTTTGTTTATTTGTGAAATCAGAATTTGTGTGAAACATGCCCTATATCTTTTAGCTAATAGATGTAGGTAACGCCTATTATAATTTACTTGAATAAATAAATCATCTTTATTGTCGGTAAAATATTGGCCAAAGTTTAAAATTGTCTTCGATTGGAGCAAACTCGGCGATGTTCTTTACAGACCACATCTTTTAGTTACATTATTTTATTCAATTCGCTGGCAGAATTAACTATTAGAAATTCCTTACGCCAGAACTCAGTACAAAATATGCGAGCTCTTCTCAAACATTGATAAAAGCATGATGTTTGCAAATGCATAATGATGGAACTAAACCTATTTAGTGGTGTTTGTGTACCACGCCAGTTCATGTGAAAGGCATTTAAATCTCTTAAGTCATCAATTTACTTGCCTGAGATTAAGTGATTATGGTATATTGAAGGAACGCACTAATGGATTTCTGAGCCTAAAGATGGACATTTATTACAGTAACTTGTATACATGAAATTTAATGTTTGTTTAAGGCAAATATAGCGAAGCTAAATTGATGCAAACAATTCGAAAAGAGTCTTCAGCTTAGTTATTAAGAAAAGAAAATCTTCATAGAAACTGCGGATCGTAATAAAGTTGAAACACACAGAGACTTCTGATGGATGCCATTTCTTCGGAGAGTAATTTATGTAATAATTTCAAGGAAAAGCTGACTAACGCTTTAAGTGGTTTAATTGGTTATATCGCATTCACAAAAAAAGACTTAAGAGAGAATCCTACGTAATTTCCGTGACGTATGATTTAAAATTAGCTCCTCGTTTTATTCAATTTGGTAAACTTCGAATTAGTTCGGCATTAAGTGAGCGATGTTTAAAATAAGCGAAAGATTAGCACAAGTAAAACTAAAACCAACAAGGGACTGAATTCGGATTTTTATGAAAATGGCTTACAGAGGTGTTGTTGTAGTAGGGTTTTAGGAGCATCAGCGACTAAGGCCATATTGCTTCGAATACTGGCTGTAAATTGCGTGTGTTGAGTGGTCGGTTTTCTGTTTGCTGGACGAAAAACCCGAGTTTCCGGAAGAAAAAATCGTGCTATCCTCATCTGAGACCAACTAACTCAGCCAAGTTGTGAAAAAGACGGCGATACTACCAACTGTGTTACCCACGAGGGCATGGCTTTCAGAGCACCAATAAAGACATTAAAAGAGTTCAATCATTCTTTGAAATCAAAATGACAGAAAAATAAATCAAAATACCATTCGGAATGACTAGCTTGGAAATCTTTTCACTGCGTAAAATTTACATTGGTATAATTTCTATTCAATGATGTGCTTCCGTTAAAAATCAGATGTTCCATTATCGTGTGAATAATTTAGCGTGAATTGTAATTGTGTTTTCATTTGCTGTGTTTTGTCACTCGACAGAGTTTTGCTTTTTTATTAATTTACGTTTTTTTTCTTTTTTAATTTTCCTTATATTCCAGATAAAAGAATTTATTCAAAGTGTACATGAAGATTTTATGTTTAAGGAAACATCTTAATCCTGATTTTTCATTTTATCTCATTGGTTAAAGAAAACAAACGACAGCATTTAAATTTTAATGTGTTTACCATTGCCTCGTTATCTAAGACATAATTAGAAAAATGGACTACTGTTGGAATCGTACTGTTTCATATTTTTTTAGAAATATTGAAAGAATTCTAAGAACTGCATTAAACCATTAAAACACTGTTCGGTATGAATGCGATAGTTTCTGGAACATGCAAATGCAATGCATATTTCATTTTTAAAAGCATTAATTGGAAAAAAAAACGCATAATAGAGTATTTTTCAACCTTTGAGCATAAGGGGCGGGGAAAATTATTCTCTGGGTAGGATGCATTTAAATACTGATGCCGAGTCCTTCCGAAAACAAAACGAAAATAGCAGTTTGAAATTGCTGTTTGAATCGTCGATTATCTGATGAGATGTTTTGTTGTTAACTCAAGGAACTCGGGCTTATTTTTTATGGTAGTGGGTAAGAGAAAATAGTGACACAGGCAGAAAAATAAAAATTTCAATTTATATTGACCGAGATCGACCTTTTACAAAATTTTGCGTCCTGAGCTTGAAACAATACAAAAACTCTTTTCTTGATGTAACCCTTCGACCTTCGCCAGTTCTATAAAATGGAACTGTTTCATTTCATCATAAACATTTCGATGATGTCAAGGAGATGGCGTTTCACTTTAATTCGAGTTATATGGTTTGCATTACGGAAGCTGAAAACACAGCATCATATTCAAACCGTACGTTGAAATCTATCATTCACACTTATATTTCCTCTTTAGTCAATAGTATCAAAATTCTTGAGACATAGTGTGCCTTTTTTTACTTGTTGTAGACACTGGCCAACAGCCTACATCGGAACTAAATTGCAAGACAAGATGGAGAATTCATCTCCTTCAATCCTATATATCAGAGAGTGGTGTCAATCAGCAAGTATCTGAACGGCACTAATGCAGCTCTTCCTTCTGAATAATAAATTACACTGGTCGCCACCAATTTCCTCCCTGAAATAATTTCGACAGATATTCTCGTAGCAAATATGTTCAAAAACTCAGATATGTGCTTAAAAAGTTCTCATCTCCACCAGTTTTCAAATATTGTAGATCAATGACCGAAAACGAAGACCTGTCGTTAAAGCTTCATTTCCTACATCCCATTTAGACTTTTTCCCTGAAAACTTGGGAACGGTCTCCGATGAACACGGTGAAAGGTTTCACAAAAACACTTCTCAAATAGAAAAAAGATACCAGGGGAAAATGGAGTCCAAATATGTTGGCAGAATACTGTTGGAATCTGGTATAGTAGATGCTAATGGACGATTATAAAAGGTAAAAAATGACAAAATAAGTGTTTTGTTATCAGATAAGCATTTTTGTAATAGAATAGGGTTAAAAGATCCATTGTTCAATATACAAAATATATACTGTATGTAACATTTTCTTAAAATATATAAAATTTTTTTTACTAGAAACTTTTTTACTTTAATCACTTCTCCCTTAAAACTGGTGGATGTTACAGCAATATGGTTGCCATATTTGAATTCAGCAACGTCAAATCCACAAAAATCACCCCTAAATTTTAACAGAGAGCGAAAAACATTTTTAAAAAAAAAAACTAATTCTCTCTCTGAGAAAAAGCAACTTCACTTCACAACTCAGAAAAACTGCACTGAGTTATTGTAATATTAATAAGCGAATTACATGTCTGTAAGAATATTTAATTCTTTCATGCAAAAATAGACTTAATTATTAAAACATATTTTGGTACTTTAATAAATATTTATTTAATTTTTAGAGCACTGATGAATGCATAAATCTAGTTTTCCAAACATACAAATTTCTCCCTCCTCTGTAGTCATCAGTTTCTCAAGTTCATGATGTGTTGTTCGTATAGAGCTTAACGACACAAGGGCTACTGAGGCCAAATTGTGTCTGACAAGTTCATGATAAAGGCTATAAAGCCTTTATCACACTTCAATATTCTCCTACCGTCGTCAATACTTCGCTGATTCTATCTGTCCATTTCGCCCTTTTAAGCATCTACCACACCCACATCTTCCTGTAAATATCTGTTTCTCCTTCTCAGTGCCATTTTTGAATTGTGGTTTCGCTTATGAGAAGATTCCCAAGATTTCAATATTATCCTCTTATGGTCCATTTTAATTTATTTCCTTTTCATCCCTTCCATTAATATTATTCTCATCCCACATCATTTTTACATCTTTTTTAAAGTTTTCACAACAAAATCTCTAACCCCTCTTCTTTATCAGATAACAACTCCACATCATCTGTCAGTTTATACAGTCTTCCCCACCCCATCTTTATATCATCCTCCTCTTGTCCTTTTATTTATTTATTATTATTTTTTTTGAGGTTAGGTATGTTAAGCGCCAAAACAACTAAGGCTATGGAGGCGTTAATATACTCTTCATATAACTGCATGCGTTCTTCGGTCAGGTTGTTTCTGCTAGACAAAACCCCGCCTTCTCTGTCTCCCCTCTTACTACCTCTACGTTTATAATGAATAATGTTAGAGAGAGAGAGAGAGAGACAGAGATCGCAATTTATTCATATAGATTTCGTGTACAACTGCTGCCATCTGTCGATAATACACAGAAATGAGTTTATAGCGGATGGAAGATAAAAAAAAAAAAAACACAACTGACATCGGACTTGTCACTGATCTGTCCTCAATGCTACAATCGATTCTTCATAGAGATTTTCATAACACCTACCAATTTCATCATTAAGTATTTATCGTTAATTTAAATGTTAAAACGTGTATTTCTATGTAACAAATATGTCTGAATATAATAAAAAAGTTTAAATGAGCATCTTTTCAATGATTATATATCATCATCTGAGTTGCAAACATGAGCTATAAATAGCAGACATGTCGAATATCACATTAGAAGCGTCAGGCAGGATGAGTGTTAAGATGAACAGTGGTTCGTACGTGATGGGTAAAGGAACGAGAAAAACATAAAGATGCAGCGTTATCGCAATACTCAAAGGAGCCTTCTATTCATGAGATACTGAAAGGAAAGTTAGATTTCGCCTTTCAACCGAGTACATTTACTACTCAAAGGATGCGAAGAGATTGGCAGCGTTAACAAAGGGCGAAAGAGGTGTTCTCCAATGGCTGCAGAAAGAACGTTGACAGAGAAGTTTGCTAGCTCATCTTCCAAAGTCAAGTAATCCGTTAGGGGTATGGAGGAGGGGACTTAAATTTCTTTATGCCGTTCTTAGTAAGGATCAACTGGAAAAGAATTCTTTGTTGCACAGTAAGGAGAATATGTACTCTCGGTTTCCTTTTCTTCTTAAAGTATAATAATCGGTCTTTATTAAAGTGTGCAATCGTTGCAAAAATGCTTACATACTCGTATGTGAGGGGGAGCTTAAAACTCATTTGAATTATTTACTAAAATCGTTAACGGTTTGCGATTAATTTGATTACCTAGAAGACTGGATTTTTTTAAAGGCAACTACCATATTGGACTTAAAATGAATTACAGTATCTGAAAATATTTTCTGAAACAAATTTTTTTTTAACTAAGGAACTTTTAAAGAAAAATATAAATATGCTTTAAACTCTTAAAATAAAAGCATGACAGGCAGACAAACCCAAGAAACAGATATCGAGTTTACTACATTATAGTGAGGGAGATGAAAAGATGTGACTGAGGTATACGACTCGTGAATTAATATATTACGAAAAACCTAGTAGCTACATATGCCATTGTATCAAAGTGGTATCTACAAAGGATTTTCAAATTGCACGGAACAAATGTAGGCGCATATTATATGCTCCAACCCGCCATTTCTTCCATCATGCAGTATGAATGATGTTTTTTGAGGTTTTATGATGGACATCATAGATCCAGTCTTTCTTACTCTTCGGTGATACTCCAAAACCGCAGGCCGGCCACCAGATAGTTCATCGGACCGAACCTATTGGTAATTATAATCATCTAAGAGACATCCCGATCAGCTAGTGTGTAATCTCGCTGCCTCTACTCTGCCAGATATTGATTGGAGGGAGTCCGAGTAGCCTATATGCTGTGGGGATCATTTTCGAGGCCACGTTATGGCAAGGAGCTGGGGGTATATTCTTGCCGCGCGTACGTCATAACCAGAAATTTCATTTTTATGCATATAGCATGTCCTCCCCACCTTTTCTTACTGCAGAATACATCATAAATAGTGAAATAGAACAAATTTATCTGCGAAAAGATCAAAACCTTACAAACACTTCCTCGTACATTTCACAAATATACTGTACGTGGTCTCAATTCCAATCTCAACGATGTCCATTTCCACTTAGTCTGCCAAACCCCATGTACTTTTTCTCACAGAATCCCGATTATCAGTTGATTCAATCACTGCTCATCTCAGTTGTCCGGATTATTCGCTGCATGATTCCTTTCGCTTAAAAGGTAGTACTTGTGCATATTTCGCTCTGATATTACCTGCCAGAGACAGTAATTTGGAATCTCTTCTGCGGCTTAAAATCTCTCTACCCTATTCTGTCAAATTCATCTGTTGCCTCGTTCTCCCAACTACACTAATCACTACGGACTCTTTTACTTGATTTCTTCGAAACTTGACTTTCTTCAGTCCAACTTTCCTAGCAGTGAGGTCATTTTCCTTGGTGATT
Organism: Mastigoproctus giganteus; assembly: GCF_048544385.1. NCBI lineage: Eukaryota > Metazoa > Arthropoda > Arachnida > Uropygi > Thelyphonidae > Mastigoproctus > Mastigoproctus giganteus. The sequence continues at coordinate 200,290,080 of NC_143580.1, forward strand.
TTAATGTTGGCAACTTCAGCTGGCTTCAGTTTTCTAGTCACACGGACCTAGCTGGTCGAGATTAGCATTAGCATTAGCATTAGTAGAGGCATTTGATGCAAGAAAGCAAGCTTATGCAGCATCAGCCAAAAAAAAAAAAAAACCCACTTCCACTTCACCCCTCTGTTCGTTCAAAATACCTGTCCAGCTGAGCCTTAAACTTATTTAGGCTATCAACCTCCACCACAAGGGATGGCAGTCTGTTCCACCAACCAACCACCCGCTGGCTAAAGGCAAATTTCTGCACGTCTATCCTACATCTGTCTTTCCTCAATTTGAATTTATGCCCTCTCAGGTGATTTTTCTGAGCTAGAGGAAGAATCCCATCAGCATTGAGCATGCTTAAACCATTCAAGGCTTTATACACCTCTATCAGATCACCTCGCTGGTGCCTAGTCTCCAGACACTGTAATTTGCAAAACTTAAGCCTTTCTTCGTAAGAGCACCCCTTTGTTCCATTCACTAATCTTGTTGCCCTTCTCTGTACTCGTTCCAGCAGCTCTACATCCTTCTTGAAATGAGGCCTCCAGACCTGTATACAATGCTGAGGCTTTTATAATTACTAATGATTTCGCATAGATTATTTATTTGCCTATCAGATATTCCTAACCACACAGCCTTGATCTTTTTCACACAAACAACACTACCAAGTACATTGTCGAGATGAATAGTCCTCAGATCACGACTTGTCTTTTCTCCAATTTAGCCTTTCTCTTGTGGCCATTCTCAACCTGATGTTGTTTGGAATTACAAGAATGCAAAATGGAATAACCTTCGAGATTTCTGTTCTTCTTTTCCTTGATTGTATTACTGTTTTAAATTTTCTGGTGTCAATGTTTGCTGCTCAAATTTTGTCAGTGAAATTATTCTAGTAGGGATGAAATCCTTCATTTCACACTCCACCTTAAAATCTCGTCCTTTATCTAAACCTTGGTTTACCAATAAATGTGTTAAGGCCTTTCAAGATAAGATGTTGTATAATGCAATTGGCTTACATCCAAATCTCCAGATTCATTTTCTGCTTAGACTAAAGCTCGCAACAATTATAAACCAGTTATTAATCAGTCCAAACTAGATTTTGAACAGGCTTAAAGTAAAAAACTTGCTTCTTGTCCAAAGGATAGTCGAGCATTCTGGTTTCTTGCCAGAGCTATTGGCCGCAACTTTTGCCCAGCTCTACTTCCACCTCAGTTAAAATCTAATGGTGTTATTGACACCTCAGCTAAAGAGAAAGCCGACCTACTAGCATTCTAGTTTTCTTCTAACTCTACCAAGGCTCACGTGGCTCATTAATGAAAGGAGGCTCGTCACAAAAGTCAAGTTCATGATCGATCTCATCTCCTCCCCCTCCTTCTGGGACAGCTGAGAATGAAGGATCCCAGTGGCGCGTCTACGAGAAACTCCCCAGCTATGCCATCTGCAATGACGCCGTCACCTGTATGACCGATTTCTTCTTCAACAGCTGCTATCTCGAGTCCAGGACTTAGATGTAGACTTCAATGAGTTCTGTCAAGATCGACAATATAGGAAAATAATACTTAGTGGGGTAGCCAAGGCTACTATTATTATAATATGAGTCTTGAGTAATGTATACTCTTCATCCAATCAACTATGTATATAATTATGCACGTCAATATATATCCTTATAGTGTGTATTTTTGAAACATGGTCTGTACACTCAGTTAATTTTCTATATATTTAGTATACTCAAGTGATTTCTTCATTTCTCTGTACTTTATTTCACTTATTTATTTTTTTTATTATTTATGTATTTTTTGGCTTATTGAGGCAATAATGACTCTTTAGTATATTGTTAACCTCTGGCCACTGTGCCGTAACGGGCTGTTGTAACTACTATTATGTAAATTATCATTCTAAGCGTTGCAATAAATATTCTTCTTCTTGGTAAACTACTTAGTAACATTTCCAGTATACTCAATTCAATGCCTCCTCTGGTCTTCCGTCAAAAGGATGTCAGAAGAATTTTGGACTGTCTTGATACCAAGAAAAGGCCAGGTCCTGATGGTATTTTCAACTTGTTCTCAACACGTGTGCTCCTCCCTAGCTGACTCCTAATCCGTGTCGCCTTTTTACACTTTCTTATTCCACTGGTGTTTTGTTTTTCTTTCTGTTTGAAAATTTGCTCATATCTACCCAGTTCCTAAAAAGGATGAAAAATCCTTCCCATCCAGTTATCGTCCCAGTGCACTTACTTCTGCTCTTTCTAAAATAATGGAGAAATCCATTAAACGCCAACTCCTAAACTATATTGAAACCTCCCATCTGATATGATCGCCGTTATGGATTCCGTCATTGTCGATCAACTGGCGTTATTCGGGCTTATGTTGCCCATCTATGGAAAATTCAATGGAAACGTTTGGTGAAACTCAAGTAGTTGCTCTTGATATTTCAAAGACTTTTGATCGTGTTTTGCATAAATGTTGTCTAAATAAGTTTCATCTTATTGTTTGCGAACTGTTTTTTGTAACTGGGTATCCAGTTTTCCCTCTCACCGTTCACTGCGGATGATGATAGAAGGCTCTCTGTCTTCTAACTTTTCCACTAATGCTGGTGTTTCCCAAGGTTCAGTTCTTTCTCGCATTTTTTTCCCACTTGTGTATTAATGACCTTCTTCCATTGATTGTAAATTATGTTCATAGTTTTTCTGATGATACCACATTGCATTCCACTTTCCAGTTTGAGAAACCTTTTCCTGCACAAACAGCTTTAACTTCTGAAATATCCACTACCATTTCCTTAAATGCTGATCTTTTATTCTCAGTGGTTATTCCCAAGTGGGGTAAAGATAACTTAGTTAATTTCAATCACTATAAAACTATCATTGACAACATTCAGATTTCTAGGCAAGATCACATCTTTATTAGAGATTACCGTGACTTCTAATCTTTCTTGACATAAGCACATCACAAATATTGCTTTCTATGCACCTAAAAACTGTGTTTTTTTTTTGTTTGCATTACTTTTCTTCTAAACACATGAGATTTGTACAGTATATTCACTCTGTACAAATCTCAACTACCCTACCATGGAATATTGTTTCCACATCTGGGGCGGTACCCCATAACCTTTCCCAGGCTTCTAGACTCCATTCAGAAGAGGGTAGTTAGTTTAATTAATGACCCATATTTTACAAAGTCTCTTCACTCTCTGTCTCATAGACGTTCTGTTTCTCCTGCATGCTTCTTCTGTAAACACTTCCATGGCCACTGTTCTTCTGAATTGGCTTCTATAATTCCCGTTCTCTCTTCCAAAACAGTCCGAACACGTGCCGCCCCCAGCCAACGACCATTTACTGTCCAACTTCAAACTCATAGAACCAACTTTTCATCTTCCTCGTTCATTCATTCAACTGCCGTTTTCTGGAACAACCTTCCTTTATACGTATTTTCTGAAAATTACAGTCTACAGAAGTTCAAGTGTATGTCAACAAATATCTTCTTTCCTCTTCTCAACCTCCAACCCAAGCATGGTACTAAGTACTACGGGTTCTAATACCTTTCGTGTTTGGGGCTTTCATTAAAAAAATCATCTGCAAGCATGTGGAGAACATTACATGGACAGAAATATTAGCTATTTGTCACAGACGCCTGTGCAAGAATTGTAGTCACAACATATCAATGAAAGCAGAAATTTCTGTCTTATTTTTGCAATGTACACGTGATCAAATCAATTTCTCAGCCATGTTCTGGTTACCGGTGAATCACGGTGTACAAGAAATTGCTTTCTCAACTCTCGAAACCAAAACACCTCTGCCGAAAAATATCCACATACAATTATCAGTACTCATTACCAACGTACCCTTCTTTGGTTGTGTTTTGTTGGTTGATTGATTGATTGATTGTGTGATGCAAGACAAATAAAAACAGTACTACACGTGTGTCGTAACCTATAAAGGGGCTACTATGTCAAGATCGTAAAAATGAGGTTCAGAGGTATATAAAAAGCAGCATGGTAAAAATAAATAGCAGAATATAAAAGTAACATATAATAATATTCAAATCTGTGTATATAAATTAATCAAGTATAAAAAGTTAAAAACGTCAGACGTATTTTCTCTGTCATCTAAAATCTTGCTGATTGTAGACGGTTCAGCCAGATTATTAAAATAGTTAAAAACGGATTTGTGCCAGATTCAAGATGGCTAATTATCGTGGGTGATTGCCTCCTGCTCTCTGTTCTGCTGAAGGGGGGAGGGGGGGACAGCATTCTCGAGGCATTTCCTCTTCGTACGAACCAGTGTCACGCTAAAGTTTTCGCCCCAGGCTTCTTTAGATTTCAAAATAAATATGTAGATTTAAAAAATAAAATTAGAAACTGTTCGCAGTCTGCTCGATGTACAATGGGCCTCCAGAAATGTTAGAGAGGGGAAAAATTCGCTAACAACTGATCTCTCAGAATTAGTGTGACGAGTGAGCGTTTCTGTTTTAAGTAACTCCTTCGTGGAGCACATGGTGATAGAAGTCTACTTCTGAAGTCTACTATCACTGAAACCCATTGATTTGTATCCAGGGGGTTTCAGTGCCCTGGGAACTTCAGACCATGGTTTGGGACACTGGTCTACACGCTTGATTTTGAAGGTCGAACAAACATGCTCATTAATTTTGAATCTTCGCATAGTTATATTTCCGTTTCGTATAGTGCTGCCATCTATTGGGAATTTAATCGAAAGCTCTTTCTTGAGACAAACTCATTTATGGAACTCATTTATAAGGCTGTTTAAGCTATTGAGTTAAAACTTAATATAATCAAAGATAATAAAGAAAAATACTTTCTTTTAGATGAACAAGTTTCCTGTTTTTCTTTTTTTTATCAATGAAATTATTGGCAAATTTGCTATGTTTTCTATAGTATCATCTGGAACTATAAGAGAACCTCTCAAAAGTTAAACTCTTTTTGTTTGTTATTTGTGTAGCGCATTAGCATATAAAGCCGTATTGCACAGTGTGTGTGTATTATGTCTGGACAAGTCTGTGCTCATATGATTTATATCTTGAAAAACTCATCCTTACAGCCAGAGATTGGCAAACTACAGTCCCAACTGAAGAGGTATTCAAGAGGGCGCTATACGATTATTCATGATTTGGGGTATTCCCCATAATAATAATCTGTAATTAACATGCCTATACGTATCTATTGAAAATCAACAAATGGAGACTGTTCCCGAACTCTGTACTTCAATTAATACACAGAATCGACTGTCACAAATTTGTCTCTAGCAATCCAAAAGACATGAAATTGCCAACCTGTTCGGCTTCACCCACTCCAGGGAAGTGTAATCTTAATATATGGCCTCCAAATTCAACCGAGGAATGGTTCCACATATCTCCCATTTGTTATAATCTACGAAGTGCTTTCAAGTTATAAGGTCTCCAAATTTATTTCTCACAAAATAATCGAAGTGCGGGACTGCTTTTAGTCTAACTGCCAGTTAGCTCTGAATGTCTTCAGAAGATGGCAGCACAATGCAGTATGTCATATTGATTGCAGCACCGTAAAGAGTATACAGTACTATGTTTATAATACGTACTTAAAATGGCATCCTTCACTCATCAAGAAGACAAGCACACAAAAAGACAATCGTGTCAACTTGCGTGAAGCAATTCTCGCTCGAGATGCTGCAGTGAATGGACCTTTCTTTTCCTCGATTGTCACAATGGTTGAGAGGTTTCAATCTTCAATCTGCACTGCGCTGCCACTTTATCAGGTACACCTACCTAGTAGCGTATTCAGCCTCCTTTTAGCCTTCAAAACAGCCTGAATTCGTCTAGGTATGGATTGAACAAGATGCTGAAAATGTTGTGCAGGAATGGAGTACCGTGCAGACATGAGCCGTAGTAGCCGCCGTAGCCTAGTGGTCAGGCGCGCGGGTGCATAAGTACACGTGCCTTGAGTGACCGGGGTTCAAGCCCGTGACTGCTGAATACGGTGCTGTTTCTTGTATTCTGTATATCTTGTGAACTCCTCTGACCGTTTGGTCGTCCCGGAGTATAAACAGAAAATTTATTTATTTATGAGTGTGTCACGCAATTCCTTGAAATTCGACGGAGGTATAGTCCTACAGTGAACAGCTCTTTCCAGCTCATCCCAAAGATGTTCAACAGGATTGAGATCCAGGGACTGAGCGGGCCACTGCAGCAAAGAAAAGCCATTGTCATGTTCCTGGAACTATTCCATAGTGATTCGAGCATTGTGCACCGGCGCATTATCCTGCTGGAAGTAACCATCTGACTGAGGATAAACTGTCAACATGAACGGATGCACTTGGTCAGCAACGATGTTTAGGTACGATGTGGCATTTAGACGTGAATCTATGGGTATCAATGGACCTAACTTGTACCAAGAAAACATTCCCCACACCATAACACTGCCCCCACCACCTTGCACAGTAGTCGTCAGACATGATGGCTCCATGGATTCATGTTGTTTTCGCCAAATTCTGAGCCTTCCATCAACATGATGCACCAAGACCTTCGACTCGTCAGACCAAGCAACTGTTTCCCAATCCTCGATAGTCCAGTGCTGGTGTTGCTGTACCCACAGGAGGCGTGCTCTCTTGTTCTTCATTGATAACAAAGGTACGCGATGTGGCCGTCGGCTGTTGTAGCCCATTCGCGACAAAGTGCGACTAGTGGTCCGTTGCGATATTCTGTTTGCTTGCACAATTCTAGCCATCCTCCTCTGACCTCTCTCATCAACAAGCGATTTTCTTCCACAGGAGTGCCGTTGAAAGGATGTTTTCTGTTCATTGCACCATTCTTGATACACCCTTGAAATTGTGATGCGTGAAAAGTTCAGTTAAACTGCCGTTTCAGAGATGCTTTGTCCAGCACGTCTTGCACCTACTACCATGTCACGTTCGAAGTCCGTTAGATCACTCCTTTTCCCCATTCTTGCTACGGTTTGTAGGCTGAACTGATACTAGAAAGGTTGTTCTGCTGCATTTATATCCACAACTGTGTTCATGTGAATTATAACGTTGTGGAACAAACCATTTGTGTGCACAGCAGGGGCGCACCTAATAAAGTGGCGGCACAGTGTAGAAACTAAACGTCAGTCTGCTCAATGGAAGCACGCTGATTCACCACCACCCAAAACGTTCCGCGTTGCTGCAAGTGCAGAGAAAATGATGGTTACTGTTTTCCAGGATACTAATGGAATAATCCTTACACTGTGTACCCAAGAGCACTACAGTGACAGGAAACTAATATGAAAAAGTGCTGCAGAAAAAGTTCCACCATGATATTTTTAATACTGTTCTTTAATTTATCAAAAAATCACATTCCGGTTTAGTTATATAAATTTGAATGTGATTTGCGAATTATTAAATAATTTCTTAGGTATTCTGATATATGCATATTACTGAATAATAAAACAAAGAAATGAAAATATTACTGCGAAGCTTTCTTTTTATCTTCGAGAAGAAACAAAGAATGATCAATTCTCGAAATGAAGTAAAGAACACTTGAAATGCATTTCACCAAATAAAACTCTCTTGTATGTGGTATCGCCGTCATTTGGCTCCAGTCATATCACCCAACCTAGACCACTCATTTGGAGAGGTCTGGGTTCGATTCCGGTCCCACCCAAATAATTAAGTTCGTCCGCTGTACTCTGTGTCTTATGTCTGTTAATTGCGTGTATTCTATGGTCGATTTGTCTGTTTGCTGTACGAAAAACCTCAGTTTCTGGGGGGAAAAACCTTGCTAGATACGCCTTAGATCGACTAACTCAGCCACGGAGTGAAAAAGCCCACTAAAGTTCCTCGAATCATCGACAGGATTCGAACCCGGGGCTTTTCCACCGGGTGTGGGAGGACAGTGACGATACCACTGTGCTACTCGCGCAGACTCCGGTCTATGACTGGAGGAATTTCTGAAGTCCTCTTCTTCATTCGAGGCTTTAGTCAGCTGATCTCAAGTGGTGAGTGTAGATTTTTTTTCTCCGCCCGCATAATGTGCAAATCGATCCATGAACACACTTGTATAGATGTAATACACTTAAGATTATGGACGCACCTTGAGGACCATTAGAACACACTTGTATAGATGTAATATACTTAAGATTATGGGCGCACCTTGAGGACCATTAGAACACACTTAAGATTATGGGTGCACCTTGAGGACCATTAGAACACACTTGTATAGATGTAATACACTTAAGATTATGGGCGCACCTTGAGGACCATTAATACCATTCTTTTTTGATTAATCGTTAGTTGTAGCACCAGGTATAGTTTCCACTTTCGGTATTTTAATCCTTTTTTTACGATACTGAATATTATTAACGAACTTGAACTGGATCGTTTTATGAATTTAAGTGATTTTATTAATTAAAATAATAATAACTAGGGGGCTTCGCCCCCTGCTCGCCCATCCCGCGTACGCTTTTTTCCGTAAAAGGTACACTTGTCGAAACGCACTGGTCGATATCTAATCAGGAAATGACCTATGTAATTATTTACCTGTGCATTTGTAGTGCGCGGCATTCTCAAGGTCGAATAAACTCCAGAACAGTGTAGTCCCTTCAACATGGCGGCAAGCAAAACAGTGGAAAAGCAGTGATTGACAAGTTGTGACTCCTATATTTCGACAAACGGACAGGAACAAAGCAGTGATTGGCAGATGCCACTGCTTTCTCCGCCCACTGTGCTCCTAAGGTGTTTTTCCCCCGATTTGACACTGTTTTTAAATTGGGAACTCGTTTTCCCATTTTAAAACAGCGAGACGGAGAGATAAACACCCTACCTAAGCTAAGTCCCCCTCCTCGACGACACAAAACAATCAGAAAAGGGAGATGCCTTCACCTGTCAATTATCGCCGTCTTCCTCGCTTTCATCGAACTACTTTTTGGTGTATACTATCCTGGACTTCAGCCACTATCACTATATAATTATTTACCTGCGTTTACATAGGTCACTTAGGAAAAGGTCATTTGCTTCGGGTTCCACAATACATGAGGAATATTGTTGCATCCGAAAGAGCAGGACTAAAATATTTACAAACTATACAAATATTTAAAATATTTACAAAACACGAAACCACAGTATTTACAAATATAGAATATCTAGTAAGTGGCATGTCTATCTAGTAAGACCGCTGCCAAAAATACGCTCTGCTTCTCAGCCCAGTCACTTCCGTCCTATTTCTTCTGCATCAAGCCTACTAAAGGTATTTGAGAAATCTCTTCTGAAAACGTTAACCACACAAATACAAATTTGTAATGCCACATCAGCCACCGCAGATCCACTATGCCACCCGGTCAAGATCCACCGCTACAAATCTAGTCAGTACCACTACCACGATCCTCGAAGCATTTGAGCACGGTTCGGAAATCACCGTTACTTATATCGACGTCCAGGCAGCATTTGATTCCGTATCCGTTCACGCGTTGATAAGGCTATTACGTGAGTATTACTTCATTGGCGGAGATGTGCTCTGGTTCATTCAGTCAATGCTTGAGAATAGAACGATTATTGTTCGCGATGCCAATCGACGCTACACCAGAAATATTACAACTGGAGTCCCACAAGGTGGGGTCCTCTCTGGTATTTTGTTCTCAGCCGTTCTTCTGCCTTTCGTGACGGGCCGAACTGATATTATTACCTTCGCCGATGATATAAAGCTGTTCACTGTTATCAACCCCGGAGACACTGCTGACTACACAAATGTCGTAATCGAACATAAAATCCAGAACCTTGAGGCCTTCCTCTCCGGTTTCGGCCTTCACATCAATCCTGAGAAGTCGAAGCAGCTCACTTTCTCGCTCAAACGGAACCCAACGATGGTGCAACCCAATATAAGAGGATCCGCGATTTCTGCTGTGCAGCAACACACCGACCTGGGCGTTATTTTTGACCAGAAGCTTTCCTTTATACCACACATAGACCGCCTGCAAAAAAAATTCTGTCGACTCCGGTGGATGCTTAAGCAACAACTTATGCATGTCCATGACCAGGCCGTTGGGTGCAGGTATATTAAGACGTGTGTCTATCCGGTCATTCTTTATGGAGCAGAAGTCTGGACCTCAACTGCCGCAACGCATCTAAGACGGATTTTTGCGGGCGAATTTTGGCTATTGAAGTGGGCCATATGGAAATTCCGACTTCCCCCTGCACGAAGGACCACCCAGATAGCAGCATCTCTAAACATCAGATGTCTTCCTGCCATTATCCATGAGAGAAGACTCGTCTTTTCTGTAAAAATGATGGTTGGCATTATTTCGCACCCAGACTTCTGGGCCAACTGCGGTTGGAGGATCTCGGTCCCAAGCCTTCGGGCCAATCCAGTCCTCCAGGCCACCCCAAACCGGTTAAAGTTATCCGATCGCTTCATACCCGTGCAAATGCTGCAGTACGTATACTCCTTGGATGGCGACCTCTACAAGTTCGCATTGGATAAAAAATACAGGCAGAACTTACTCCATCGACTTCCTTCTCAGGACCATGTCACAGGGCATTAGAACCTGCTCCCAAGGACCTGTCCATCACTCCCATGGATCCCTCACTACATTGCTCCAACTTTCTGTGCCTGCTCAGATGACTCCAACACTGTAAGAGGACTGCTCCCTGGAGGATAAATTAGCATGATAACATGCTGTTGTGTATTTATGTTCATATGTAAATTTTCCATTTGCTTTCATTTCATTACACTTGTATAATTAGTAATAAGATTATTTTTTCTCCTATCTCATCCTTGTTTATTGCAGTGTATTAGCCTTTGTAACCTTTATATTAGACTTTTACCTTGTGTTAACCTTTACTGTAAACCCCTGGCTTCTAGCCGTGAAGGGTATTGTGTACGGCATATGCATTTGGTATACAATAAAGATTTCTTCTTCTTCTAATATTCATTAATATACAAAAAACGTTACAATAGAAAATCAAATGTTAGACAGAGAATCACGTACACGAGGTTGGTGAACGTTATGGAGGCAGTTGTCAATAATTAATTGCATTTATAGTGACGTAATTGCCTCGCCCTCTTCTCCCATTGGCTCGAATAAATATCACTAGGAGGAACACTTTTTTAATGTATAGACAGAAATTACACTCTCTAGATATTTTCGCTTTTCCTAAATTCATCAACCGATAGAGAGATATGGGGAAGTGCGTTTACCGTCCGTAATTGAACAGCTTCACATAAGACTAAGATTTCATTTCTGTATTATCCAGTAGTCTGGGTCTTGTCCTGGGAGACATGGCGGGTGTGCTTCCTCTAATTGTGAGGCTTTCCTACACCATTAATCTCTACCAGAAAAACTATCTTTCTCATATGTTGGAGCGTTGTGATATAGAGCACCTTCTCTCTCTCTCTCTCTCTCTCTCTCTCAGTCGTTCAGTTAGTCCGTCTCACTCTCTACGGGTACAACTGAACTACATCAGTGCAGCTGTATTACATTCATGGTTCTATGCACTGTGATCAGTGGACCAAGTCCAGAAACATCCCTCACAATTGGGACTATAACAAACTCAGCAGCGCGCTCCAGACATACTCCAGCACGTCTATCACACAGCCAGGGCGTGCAACGCGACTCGTCGCTCGACAGGACCGATTTCAACTGCTTCACAGTTCAAATTCAGTGTGCACCATACAGATTTCTCTGTGGCTGCTCGCGACTCAAACTCAGATTCTGATAAGTGATAAGGCCACTAAGGCATTAGTATATTGTGTCTTCAATTGTGTGTATTCTTCGGTCGGTTTGCCTGTTTGCCGGACAAAAAAATTCGAGTTGCCGGGAGACAGAACCATACAACCTTCGCCAAAGGCTGACTAAATCTGCCATAATGTGAAAAAAAAAAAAAAAAAACGCATAAAAATTCTTTGCGTCCTTGATGGGATTCAAACCCAAGGCATTAGATATCTAAATCCAATACTAATTTGGAGTAAATCTTAAATTGTAATCTATGCGTACGAGAGGCAATTTCCACACGATGACTAAAATACTCTATGGTCTGACTGTGACATGGGGTAACCAGACGTCTCAAGGCACTTCGGCTACTGTCAGTCAGTATTTTACACCTTACCTGATCATTTATTTAGCTCACTATCACCCTTACACTTCCATTTATTCAGCATGTTGCCAATTTCAATCTGAGAATGTCTAATTTGAGCAATAGCACGCACAAGCATTTCCCCCCAGACAACGTCCAACTGGCATTTCCCTCCTAAGCTCTATTAGGTCTTTCCTGGTGTTCATCATTCAGCATGTACGCTTGAAATTAATTCCTGGCTAAATGCCAATCACATTCATATGCCTAAATATTTGCATATTCCGTTGCCACACAATTTTCTGCAACCAGAGTAGTGTCTCATAACTTTCGATAATATAGCACGCTACGAGTATATGTACTGTAGAGTACATTGTTCCATTTGGTAGTGAAATAAAAAAGTAAATCACTTGTATTCTCAGTGCTATCTGAACAGAGGCTTAATAAGAAAGAAAAAGGCTTATTTTTGGGTGAGTATCAGCCACCTACTTCTCAAGACACGGAGAGGTAGTAAGTCAAGGTATAACTTCCGTTCGGTTGCAGACTGTTTCTAAACAAACAAAATGTATTTTAAACAGATTAATTAAGATTTGCTGTTTAATATTCGTACGTAATCCTTAGGATTAACTCTTGACGCTTTCCTGATGTCATAAATGACAAATACAATCACAGCATCAACCTACCGGAGTAAAAACCATCGATGTACTGAAAACGCTGTATAGTCAACTGATTTTGTGGACAATCAAGGCTCTGTTGACGTGGTGAGATAAATGTTCTTTAGAACTCTGCCAAACATTTTCTCCAGAGCAAAGAATTTTTTTAAACTTCAAAGGAAGAAAAAGAAAATTCCTTTTATTGGTCTTATGGTCAGTGCTTTACAAGCAACCACACCACCTCCATTATAAAATTTGACGAAAATGTTACATTATCGCTTTTCTGGGCACAGACGTATATGTCAGGTCATAAGAGCAGAAGTTACGCTTTGAAATAAGTTTAATTTTTGCTAACATTTCGGCTCTTCAAATAGTAGTAAAAATAATTTTCCTCCGATTAAATAAACGCTTTAATTACTGTAAATTTAAATATGGGAAAAATTCAGATACCTCCTTCCGAAAAGTTGAAGGAACGAGGACAATTAAAACTATCTTCGTCCGTAACGTGGTTTACAAGAATAACTAAATTGTGAGCATTTTTGCAGTTAAAAATGAATTATCTACAATTTAAAAGGAAGAAAAATTTTAATTTACAATTTTGAACATTTCTGACCGTTGTACATTTAACCAACACATTTATATATTAGTAATACGTTGTTAAAAATTCAGGAGTTGGTTGGAAGGTAATTTTAATTCAGATATCCCTAGAAATGTGTTTTATTAGTAGCGTCTTGAACCGGTTTAGTGAATTAGCCTTTTCGATATTTATAGATGATTGTTCTAAGTTTCTGGGGTTATGCATTTTATGTTTTTCTGTTTGATGGAAAAGTGGTACCTTGAGTTCTGCTATTTCTCAAGTTGTGGAAAGCGTGTTTTCTGACGATACAAAGGTTGAAAATAATGTACTTCACTGGTTACGTCTTACGAATAAGAAATGAAATCCTTTTAGACAAGAAAATAAACAGAAGTCAAATTATATGCCGAATTATATCGGTAAACACCTACTTATGAATATGATAAAAATTAAAATCTTCTACATTGGTGCCATCCGGAAAGTTTTCAAGGAAACAGAATTCAGCGAAACTTCCAACTCAACTGCAGCATTAAGATGTTGATTTCGACGGAGTTGAAAATGTGCACAAACGCACACACGGATTACTAGAGCGGGAATGACACATAGAAATGGAGCACCAGATAAATCTCTTTCATCCCGACACTCTTGTATTGCGCCATCTTTGCAAGGTCTTTTCTTAAACTAGAGTAGATAATTTACTTTGGGGAGAAACCGCACTCCTTTCTTATTGATCCATCGCCCAACTTCTGTAGAGGGAAGGAGGGGATGGGGGATTCTGTTTAACGATGAAGCACTTAAGCTCAAGATCGGAAAGAGAAGTAGAACAGACGAAGTATCAACGAACCACTTTGCAGAGGTTTACAGAGCGCCAAAGACCGAAGAAAGCTGCACAGAAAGTAACATCCAGACAAAAGGATCGGAGAAATCTTTTTGCGGCTTTAAGCGGAGAACTCTGAAATTTCCTCTTACTTTTCTACACCGCTTAGCCCATTCTTCAACTCGGAGTTGTTTTCTTTTCTCTGTTCTTAAAAAGAGAAAGCGAACTTTCTTTAATATCTCCTTAAATCTTACAAAGTCTTTATAATTCTAATAAAAAAGGTGTGGAATGTTTATAAGCTCGGTTAGAAAATACAAAAGAAATAAAGACTTAGGTGAACATCAGCTATGACTTTTATACTGTTGTAATTACGGACATTATATTACATTTACATTCATTAAATTCCTTACACGTTGCTAACGACATTTATAATTATGTTTTTAAATTCTCTTTCAAACTAAGGGCTTAACATGCATTTTGATACTCGTCTCCTCTTTCATTATTGTACTACACTTCGTAACATCAAAGCATAAAGATATAAATTATTTTTATCTATCTCGTTTAGTAACATCGGCTTAGGAATGTACGTTGAGGGAGTCCTGATAACTTAAAAACATCTTCCATGGAGATGTGTGAACGTCTTAAAGTTTTTGTCCTTTACCTCTTTCCTATGTTTTATCCTTCAGGGGGTCTACCTGTACTCTAGCTTGTCTCTGTCAGTCCTTTGACATGCCTGTTGTAATGTAGGAGGATGTGACAAATTGAAAAGCTTTACAAGCAAGCTTCGTACGAAATCTTATTTGAATAATCCGATTTGTCTTCCTTAGATGTTCACAATTCACTTACTTATCATCTCGCGCATCTTAAATAGAAGATGCTAACAAAAGAGAGTGAAGTCAATAGACACTGTGTATAAAGGAGAAAGGGGATTCGCTGTGGGAGTGATGACAGTTGCTGTTGTTACTTTCTGTTTTTTCAAAGGACTACAGGTTTGTCGAGCGTGCTGGGGATTTTGTTACCGCTGCTTATATGAAATTACTTTTGAGGGAGGATAGTAACTGAAAGGTACTTCGGACTCATTGTGCAAGTATTTCAAATGCAATGCAAGCATTAATCGCAAATTAACATCTTTTACAAACGAGAGAGAGAATTAAAAAATCCAACAGAATCTTTTCCTTTATCTTCTGATTATTCAATCTCGAGGGAACTGCTAATAAACTCTCTCCATACTTAAATAATATTCGATGTATAAAGGAAAAACGTACTGACAAACTTTAAATACACAGCAATGTTAATGGCATTACATACAACACCCCCCCCCCCCCGGTGGAGAGTTTGATTAGTTTAAAACCCTTCGGGATACTTTAATTTTGAAACTCAAGGTTAGCACTTGCACGCATTTATATCAAGTTAAATGAATAGCAAACAGCACACATGGTAGTACTCTACAGAGTAGTCTCTACAGCCAATATAAAACGTCAAGTGGTATTATTCTGTCGTGGCTTCAAGATTAATAACATTTGCTGTTACGGTTTACAGCTGGCAGGTTTAATTTATGTTATGCTTGTAAAAGCTTGCTCGCCGAGTTCATACCAGAAATATCCACTACTGGTCCTAATGAATCCGGAAGTCTCCTCAAAATGCACATTTGTAATCCTAAATCGTGCTATTAAGACATGATAATCTTCACAACACAAAATGCAGTACTTCAGAGCACTTGTGTAATTGGTATTATCGTATGCGACTGGGTATTGTGGTAATAACAGTTTCATAATTAGCTGAGTGCCTTTGAAATTTATGAGAACCTGACTTGAAAGATTTAAATCAGATTTTCTAGCATTTTACTAGAATTGCTTCTCTAATGGTGGCCCCCTTTTTTTAGTTAAACTTCTTTTCAACTGATTCAATTTATTTACGCAAGCATACAGATACCTTTAAAAACATTAAAACATACAAATCATACCTCTAGTTAACGCAAATTTCAACATTTCACGAGGAAGTAAGAGCACGCAAAACTATTGTTTTAATGGAGCACTAATTTTTATGTGTGCTTCCAACTATATGACATAAATAAATTAATTTATTAAATGAATGAATATCGTAAAGAACTTCTTGTTCTCTACCACATTTTGTACTGCATGTTGAATGAATGTACATTTTAACTACAATGAATTTTCAAAGCTAGTGACAAATGGGCCTGGAGTACTGGGGTCCATAGTTTAACAGATATTTATTTAAAGTATACCCAGTAAAATAAAATAAAATAAAATATTTCCAGAAGCTTTCGGAACTCGTGTCCCTTTCTCAACTGACAGAATTTTTAAATACATTACAAGCAAACTGTGGCACGTTACTCATTCGTCATTGTTGTAGCACGGACGTGTGCTGCCTTGCGCCAGTGATCATCCATCAATAAAACGGTTGTCTCCAGGATTGGATGTATACGCATGCCTTTCTGGCGATTTAATGCCTTAGGGTTGTTCATTATGTTTAGTGACTCTAGCCATAGGCGGTGGCGAAAGTGTCGCGCGTGGTCCACTATCTCAAAGTCGCGCTTGGGGTCAAGATCGTGGTTGGTAGCCCAAAAATGTTCTGCAAGCGCGGACTGGTCAGTTTCGGCAAGCCGGATTGCTCTGTCGTGTTCCGTGAGGCGATCCTGGAGACGTCTCGATGTCTCACCTACGTAGCAACTGTTACAGGCCCTACAGGTGATACGGTACACTACATTGCTGCGTAAGACAGGTGTGACAGGGGTCTTCACACTGGAGACAAGTGAACGTAGGTTCCTACCTGGTAATTGTACACATTTTATGTTGTAACTTCTCAGGATCTTCGAGATACGTCCTGACACTCCTGGATAATACGGAATGTAGGCGGATGATATGCCGACTTGCTTCGGAGGTCTTGGGTTGGAAGTAAGTTCTTGTGCCTGTAACAAGCATCTGTTTAGTACATGGGATGGATAACCGCATCTGGTTAAGTCCGCCTTCACACGGGAGATCTCGTTACGTCTAATTGTGTCGGTGCTGGAATGGCTCCAGGCCCTGGAGAACAGGGTGCGGGCAGTGCTACTGAGATGGCTTGGAGCGTGGCCGGACCCGTAGTTGGTGAATTGACCGCACCACATGGGTTTGCGGTATACTGAGGTCTCTAGATGTGGGCCTACGCGATGCACTAGCACGTCCAGAAACGGGAGCGAACCGTCCACCTCTGATTCTACGGTAAACTTGATGAAATTGGATAGAGAGTTGAGGTATTCTAGTAGTACCGTTTCAGAACCACGTGGTATTATGGTAAAAATATCGTCGACATATCTACACCACGTTGTAATAGGTGTAGGTGGGTTCTGGTGTATCTGCTTCTCCAGATCTTCCATGGCGATGTTAGCTACTACGGAACTGACAGGGGCACCCATAGCAGTGCCATGTACTTGTTTGTAGAGTGAGTCTTCAAAGGTGAAGATGCTGCTAGAGAGGCATAGGTTGAGGGCGGTACAGATGTCATCAGTGGATAGTGACGTCCTGGATTGGAGGCTTAAGTCGCTCTCAAGGAGCCTTCTGGCGCAGTGCACGGCCTGTTGGACGGGAATCGAGGTGAATAAAGAAACCACGTCAAATGATGCCATGACAGAGTTATCAGGGATTGAAATGTCCTTAATGGTGTTAATGAATTCACTGCTGTTTTTAACGGTGTGAGATGTATTACCTATAAGAGGCGAGAGGAGGCTCGCGATGTGTTTGGACAGTTCATACGTTGGGGCACTGCAGCAAGACACTATAGGTCTGAGAGGAATACCCGGTTTATGGATCTTTGGTAATCCGTAGAATTGTGGTAGTTGGCAGCCAGTAGCACGCAGAAGATGGTGAGTCGCGGTCGGGATCTTCTTATCTTTAAGCCATGCGTGGACAAGTTTATTAACATTTGCTTCCAGACGTTTCAAGACTTTAACGGGAGGATCAGGTAGAGGTTCATATACGTTAATATCGAGTAATAGGGCCAAGGCTTTCTCTCGGTAGGCTGATCGGTCCAGCACAACAGTCCGGCGCCCTTTATCAGCAGGAAGTACAACGATGGAGTTGTCTTTTCTTATAGATGACAGGGCGGCACGTTGGCGGTGGTTGAGGTTTGAGCACGTTTTTCGAGTGTTGCGGAGGACTGCGGCAGTCTTGAATCGGATCTCGTTGGCAGTTTCTTCGGGAAGGTTGGTAATACTGGCTTCTATGCCCATAGCGAGCTGTGTGATGGGAGGTTTCGATGGTATAACGGCGAATTTCATACCGTTTGATAAAACACTCAGCTGCTCATTGGACAGTTGTTTGTTACTTAGATTCAAGACGAAAGAAGTCGTGTCGTCTGAACGAGTGTTCGTCTTTAAGGAGTTAGTTTCTATGCTCAAGTTTATGAACTTGCGCTGTTGGCGTAAACGGTAGGTATCCGAGGTCTGACTAGCCCGATGGCAGATGGTATGTATAAGGTTTGTAAATACAATAGGCGAGACCTTACCTTGTATGTGTTGTAACAGTCTGGACTTGTTGTAGTCAGCGTTCCTGATTTCACGGTGGAGATGGGATATCCATAAATTTAACGTGCGAAGGTTGAAGTTAAAGCAGGCACGATCCATATGAGAGTTGTGGAACGGGGCTTTGTATCGGAACCCTTTAGGTATAATTCGATTGCTTTTGCATCTGTGGGCGAAGCGTAAATGTTGCCTGTAGCGAGCTATTGAGAGGAAGCACTTTTGCAACTGTGCACAATCGTTGTAGGTATTATGGCCATAAAGTGATCGAATAGTGACAAATGGGCCTGGAGTACTGGGGTCCATAGTTTAACAGATATTTATTTAAAGTATACCCAGTAAAATAAAATAAAATAAAATATTTCCAGAAGCTTTCGGAACTCGTGTCCCTTTCTCAACTGACAGAATTTTTAAATACATTACAAGCAAACTGTGGCACGTTACTCATTCGTCATTGTTGTAGCACGGACGTGTGCTGCCTTGCGCCAGTGATCATCCATCAATAAAACGGTTGTCTCCAGGATTGGATGTATACGCATGCCTTTCTGGCGATTTAATGCCTTAGGGTTGTTCATTATGTTTAGTGACTCTAGCCATAGGCGGTGGCGAAAGTGTCGCGCGTGGTCCACTATCTCAAAGTCGCGCTTGGGGTCAAGATCGTGGTTGGTAGCCCAAAAATGTTCTGCAAGCGCGGACTGGTCAGTTTCGGCAAGCCGGATTGCTCTGTCGTGTTCCGTGAGGCGATCCTGGAGACGTCTCGATGTCTCACCTACGTAGCAACTGTTACAGGCCCTACAGGTGATACGGTACACTACATTGCTGCGTAAGACAGGTGTGACAGGGGTCTTCACACTGGAGACAAGTGAACGTAGGTTCCTACCTGGTAATTGTACACATTTTATGTTGTAACTTCTCAGGATCTTCGAGATACGTCCTGACACTCCTGGATAATACGGAATGTAGGCGGATGATATGCCGACTTGCTTCGGAGGTCTTGGGTTGGAAGTAAGTTCTTGTGCCTGTAACAAGCATCTGTTTAGTATCAAGCATCTTGCTGCAGTGCCCCAACGTATGAACTGTCCAAACACATCGCGAGCCTCCTCTCGCCTCTTATAGGTAATACATCTCACACCGTTAAAAACAGCAGTGAATTCATTAACACCATTAAGGACATTTCAATCCCTGATAACTCTGTCATGGCATCATTTGACGTGGTTTCTTTATTCACCTCGATTCCCGTCCAACAGGCCGTGCACTGCGCCAGAAGGCTCCTTGAGAGCGACTTAAGCCTCCAATCCAGGACGTCACTATCCACTGATGACATCTGTACCGCCCTCAACCTATGCCTCTCTAGCAGCATCTTCACCTTTGAAGACTCACTCTACAAACAAGTACATGGCACTGCTATGGGTGCCCCTGTCAGTTCCGTAGTAGCTAACATCGCCATGGAAGATCTGGAGAAGCAGATACACCAGAACCCACCTACACCTATTACAACGTGGTGTAGATATGTCGACGATATTTTTACCATAATACCACGTGGTTCTGAAACGGTACTACTAGAATACCTCAACTCTCTATCCAATTTCATCAAGTTTACCGTAGAATCAGAGGTGGACGGTTCGCTCCCGTTTCTGGACGTGCTAGTGCATCGCGTAGGCCCACATCTAGAGACCTCAGTATACCGCAAACCCATGTGGTGCGGTCAATTCACCAACTACGGGTCCGGCCACGCTCCAAGCCATCTCAGTAGCACTGCCCGCACCCTGTTCTCCAGGGCCTGGAGCCATTCCAGCACCGACACAATTAGACGTAACGAGATCTCCCGTGTGAAGGCGGACTTAACCAGATGCGGTTATCCATCCCATGTACTAAACAGATGCTTGTTACAGGCACAAGAACTTACTTCCAACCCAAGACCTCCGAAGCAAGTCGGCATATCATCCGCCTACATTCCGTATTATCCAGGAGTGTCAGGACGTATCTCGAAGATCCTGAGAAGTTACAACATAAAATGTGTACAATTACCAGGTAGGAACCTACGTTCACTTGTCTCCAGTGTGAAGACCCCTGTCACACCTGTCTTACGCAGCAATGTAGTGTACCGTATCACCTGTAGGGCCTGTAACAGTTGCTACGTAGGTGAGACATCGAGACGTCTCCAGGATCGCCTCACGGAACACGACAGAGCAATCCGGCTTGCCGAAACTGACCAGTCCGCGCTTGCAGAACATTTTTGGGCTACCAACCACGATCTTGACCCCAAGCGCGACTTTGAGATAGTGGACCACGCGCGACACTTTCGCCACCGCCTATGGCTAGAGTCACTAAACATAATGAACAACCCTAAGGCATTAAATCGCCAGAAAGGCATGCGTATACATCCAATCCTGGAGACAACCGTTTTATTGATGGATGATCACTGGCGCAAGGCAGCACACGTCCGTGCTACAACAATGACGAATGAGTAACGTGCCACAGTTTGCTTGTAATGTATTTAAAAATTCTGTCAGTTGAGAAAGGGACACGAGTTCCGAAAGCTTCTGGAAATATTTTATTTTATTTTATTTTACTGGGTATACTTTAAATAAATATCTGTTAAACTATGGACCCCAGTACTCCAGGCCCATTTGTCACTATTCGATCACTTTATGGCCATAATACCTACAACGATTGTGCACAGTTGCAAAAGTGCTTCCTCTCAATAGCTCGCTACAGGCAACATTTACGCTTCGCCCACAGATGCAAAAGCAATCGAATTATACCTAAAGGGTTCCGATACAAAGCCCCGTTCCACAACTCTCATATGGATCGTGCCTGCTTTAACTTCAGCCTGCGCACGTTAAATTTATGGATATCCCATCTCCACCGTGAAATCAGGAACGCTGACTACAACAAGTCCAGACTGTTACAACACATACAAGGTAAGGTCTCGCCTATTGTATTTACAAACCTTATACATACCATCTGCCATCGGGCTAGTCAGACCTCGGATACCTACCGTTTACGCCAACAGCGCAAGTTCATAAACTTGAGCATAGAAACTAACTCCTTAAAGACGAACACTCGTTCAGACGACACGACTTCTTTCGTCTTGAATCTAAGTAACAAACAACTGTCCAATGAGCAGCTGAGTGTTTTATCAAACGGTATGAAATTCGCCGTTATACCATCGAAACCTCCCATCACACAGCTCGCTATGGGCATAGAAGCCAGTATTACCAACCTTCCCGAAGAAACTGCCAACGAGATCCGATTCAAGACTGCCGCAGTCCTCCGCAACACTCGAAAAACGTGCTCAAACCTCAACCACCGCCAACGTGCCGCCCTGTCATCTATAAGAAAAGACAACTCCATCGTTGTACTTCCTGCTGATAAAGGGCGCCGGACTGTTGTGCTGGACCGATCAGCCTACCGAGAGAAAGCCTTGGCCCTATTACTCGATATTAACGTATATGAACCTCTACCTGATCCTCCCGTTAAAGTCTTGAAACGTCTGGAAGCAAATGTTAATAAACTTGTCCACGCATGGCTTAAAGATAAGAAGATCCCGACCGCGACTCACCATCTTCTGCGTGCTACTGGCTGCCAACTACCACAATTCTACGGATTACCAAAGATCCATAAACCGGGTATTCCTCTCAGACCTATAGTGTCTTGCTGCAGTGCCCCAACGTATGAACTGTCCAAACACATCGCGAGCCTCCTCTCGCCTCTTATAGGTAATACATCTCACACCGTTAAAAACAGCAGTGAATTCATTAACACCATTAAGGACATTTCAATCCCTGATAACTCTGTCATGGCATCATTTGACGTGGTTTCTTTATTCACCTCGATTCCCGTCCAACAGGCCGTGCACTGCGCCAGAAGGCTCCTTGAGAGCGACTTAAGCCTCCAATCCAGGACGTCACTATCCACTGATGACATCTGTACCGCCCTCAACCTATGCCTCTCTAGCAGCATCTTCACCTTTGAAGACTCACTCTACAAACAAGTACATGGCACTGCTATGGGTGCCCCTGTCAGTTCCGTAGTAGCTAACATCGCCATGGAAGATCTGGAGAAGCAGATACACCAGAACCCACCTACACCTATTACAACGTGGTGTAGATATGTCGACGATATTTTTACCATAATACCACGTGGTTCTGAAACGGTACTACTAGAATACCTCAACTCTCTATCCAATTTCATCAAGTTTACCGTAGAATCAGAGGTGGACGGTTCGCTCCCGTTTCTGGACGTGCTAGTGCATCGCGTAGGCCCACATCTAGAGACCTCAGTATACCGCAAACCCATGTGGTGCGGTCAATTCACCAACTACGGGTCCGGCCACGCTCCAAGCCATCTCAGTAGCACTGCCCGCACCCTGTTCTCCAGGGCCTGGAGCCATTCCAGCACCGACACAATTAGACGTAACGAGATCTCCCGTGTGAAGGCGGACTTAACCAGATGCGGTTATCCATCCCATGTACTAAACAGATGCTTGTTACAGGCACAAGAACTTACTTCCAACCCAAGACCTCCGAAGCAAGTCGGCATATCATCCGCCTACATTCCGTATTATCCAGGAGTGTCAGGACGTATCTCGAAGATCCTGAGAAGTTACAACATAAAATGTGTACAATTACCAGGTAGGAACCTACGTTCACTTGTCTCCAGTGTGAAGACCCCTGTCACACCTGTCTTACGCAGCAATGTAGTGTACCGTATCACCTGTAGGGCCTGTAACAGTTGCTACGTAGGTGAGACATCGAGACGTCTCCAGGATCGCCTCACGGAACACGACAGAGCAATCCGGCTTGCCGAAACTGACCAGTCCGCGCTTGCAGAACATTTTTGGGCTACCAACCACGATCTTGACCCCAAGCGCGACTTTGAGATAGTGGACCACGCGCGACACTTTCGCCACCGCCTATGGCTAGAGTCACTAAACATAATGAACAACCCTAAGGCATTAAATCGCCAGAAAGGCATGCGTATACATCCAATCCTGGAGACAACCGTTTTATTGATGGATGATCACTGGCGCAAGGCAGCACACGTCCGTGCTACAACAATGACGAATGAGTAACGTGCCACAGTTTGCTTGTAATGTATTTAAAAATTCTGTCAGTTGAGAAAGGGACACGAGTTCCGAAAGCTTCTGGAAATATTTTATTTTATTTTATTTTACTGGGTATACTTTAAATAAATATCTGTTGAATTTTCAAAGCTGTTATTATTGTGTTATTTGTAGCAACCCTTCGTTTGTACTATTCGTGCAATTGTATAATTCTGAATTACCTTTCTTAGTAATAGAAAGTGATAAATACAAAACCAAGTTTCCTATAAAACGCATCAATCTTATATTGTGAAGAAATTCATTACGAATTGCCTCAGTCTCACACTACAAATAAATCGCACTGTTCCCAAAGGAAAATTATACTGCTACGGCTATCTGGGTAAAAGCACGCATTACAAATATACAATAATACAGTAGACTGTCGATTATCTGGGGTGGATGGGAAATAAATTTGTCTGGGAAACCCTGGATAATCTTCAAAGTGATAGAAAAACTCGCACGTATAGTAAAAACGTAAGCTTATTTACATAAATACTATATTTATATTTATAACAGTATACTGCAGTTTGAAAATATTCGACATAAAATTTAATAAGTTCACATATCTATTATGAAAAACCAAAACAATGAAGTTTGTTTTTTCCCTTGGTTTGCCTGCAGGAGAATTGTAGAGGATAAATATCGAAGCATTGTCATGTTAGCGACAGCGGCGTCTCCTTGTTATCCTATTTAGTCGAGTAGAGACTTATTAGAGCTGACACTATAGCATCTTTATCATGTTTTTTGAAGGGCTGAAGTTTTGTTCAGTATAACGAACAATCCTTTTCCGTTTTAACACGATGGATGCAAGAGGACCTCTCCCCACCCTTCCTCCAATCCCAAGAAACTCTGAGAATAATGTTAAAATTAGTCCCACATCTATAATACTGAAATATGGTTAGAGTTAAGCTAGCAGACAGAAAAGAAAGGCAGGATGTGTTTCTGAAATATTAAAGGGATTTTGTCTAAAAGAAATGCAAAATGTAAACAAACAACACCTGTAACGGATTCCATGAATTTCTTTTTTGATACCCAACTTAGAATTGTAAAGAACATAGTTAATCGGAAACGTGGATAATTCGCCCCCAGATAATCGAGAGTAAGTGAAATCGATAAAATTTATAATGATTCTCTTTCCAATATGAAACTGATGGCTTTGTAGCAAAGTTATCTTTCTTGGTAAAAGTAGCAAATGATGCATTTGCACTAATAGTAGAACCGAATTTTATAAATTCCATTACCTAAAACTCTGCAGCTTTCCGAATTTGATCCTGCATGTAAGTTGTTGTTGTTTTTGGGTTCTAGAAACATCAGCGACTAAGGTCATATTGCTCCGTGTATATTGTCTATAAATTGCATGTGTTGTGTGGTTGATTTTCTGTTTTCTTTACGAAAAACCAGAGTTTCCGGGAGAAAAAAAATATGCTACCCTCACCTGAGACCGACTAACTCAGTCACGTTGTGAAAAAGGCCCATAAAATTTCACGTCATCGGCGGCACTCGAACGCAAGTCTTTTCCACCAGGTTTTTTGTGGAGAGAACACGCGATTCTACCAACTGTGCTACCCATGAGGGCCATATAAGTTGTACGACCCCTGGATCTACATGTGTTGTATCGTGGTCTTTGTTACCATGTTAAGAGGGAAATTCCTACAGAAATTTGAGGTATAGAGATCAATATTAGCTCTGACTGTAGAGGTGAAAAGAAAAGATGTTTGAATGAAGTAATCAATTTATGGCACACAAGATGGGATACCATACCTACTGGAAGAGTGATCAATTTGTTTATCCCGAATGAGACTTTCCTTAATGATAAAAAAGTTCGCAATTGGTTTACACTTAGTTTACAGTCATCATTTTTGTTAACAGGGCACTGGTGAGAAATTATATGCATTAGGACTAAGTAACACAGACCTTTGTTTTTGTGGGGCCAGGGAAGGCTCGCAGCACATACTATATGATTGTCGAATATATGACAATACCAGTACAGCGATACATGAAATTCTTGACAGTATAGCTCCAGGACAAGAATCTATATTTTTAACAGACTGTAGTAAGTTTCAAATGTTTCAGGTACGTATTTGCTAAAGCGTTTGAAGGGAGGTGTTTTTTTTTTTTTTTTTGTCTCATACTCTGAGACCATAGGTGTCCCATTACTGGAACTGGCCCACCTTCCCGTGGTATGGATCGATACCCACCATCATCTCTCCAGGTGACTGATGCTTCTGGATAGCCAAGCGGTCAGAATATAACAACAGAACAATATAAGACACACCAACCTACACTTCTCGCATTTCTAGCCCTTTTAGAGTGGTACTTTTCTTCACAGCGATACGAGGCGGAGTTGAACTAACGTTCTAGGAGCCGCCCCTTACATAAACACATGTCCACATGTACGACGGCTGTTTGCAAAGTAAAGTAGATGTTTTGGAAAGAAACTACTTATCCCAATAAGGGAAACGAAGCGTGAATAAAGATACACATATGTTGTTTCTTTTCTTCTTGTTACAGGATGTTGTACATTTTGATGACCTAAAATGACTAAACCAAAATGGCTTCCCAATGTGAAACGTGGACAAATGAAGTAGTGAGCGCAGATTATCCGCTTTGTTTTTACATTTTAAAAGGACTAATCCCACTAATTCAAGAGTCGTGTCCAAGAAACAAGTGTGTCTGGTGCAATCACTTTAAACAGTCGTCTTTCTTCACACGACAGTCTTACCCCCCCCCCCGCAACAGTCAAGTCATTCAACCTGTGTCAATTAGAGGATAAAATATATGCAAAATTTAATGCACAGAATTCCTTGTGTCAGTGTTTACATCATGGTCAGCGTCTTCTCAGAAAGCAGCGAATTTTGTTCGCATCTTTCTGAGTGAAATAAATGAAATGACTAAAGTATGTGGCCACCTGATCCACGATCTACAGAGTATTTCTTCACAACCAGAGTCATCAGAAGGGAGTTTATAATATATTTATTGTAAAAGCTCGTTCGAAATTCAATAAATACTAAGATTTACTAACTCAAGTTGGTGAAAGCTAGAAATTCGCAATTTTATTATTATTACTAAAGCGTTTGATAAATCCCAGGATATATACAGTTTTCTGTGGTAAAAGTTCGAAATATCAACTTTTACTGAAAGATGGTTTTGGTTGATGATGATTTTTAAAAATGAACAATTAAAAATAAGTAAAGTTATTATTATTATTTAGAAGGTTACCTTCACACATTTTAGCGTATTATAGAAACAAACGCCATAAATAGATATGATTTAATACGTTATATGTTAATATTTTATTTGTGGTACTTCGAATTACATATTATGTTAGATGATCTGCACAAACATTTCTTGCTGAAACATTTTCGTGTGAAATTGCATATTTGGAATCTTTGCTCTCCACAGACATGAGGTACATCTCACAGCAAAAATCTTAAGCTGATTTCTTGGATATTATTATATCTTCAAAAAACACAAAGATCATTAAAAATCTTTCTTAAAACACTAATATACAGGACAAAACAGAAGAGATTTTTTAAAATATAACAGTTTCTAAAATATTATCTGCTAGATACTTGGTCAAAAAAGACAAAGAGCACACCGGTGAGCTCATTAATATGTTAGAAAAGATTCTGGTCTGTGATTTCTACTATCTCTTACTAGCACAGATAACTGATTAGATTTAAAAAAAGGACTAGGCAGCCTAGTGATAAAACAACCGACATACGTTTTTTGGAGAGCCTTTTTAGCGATCTTGTAAAAGTTGTGTGAATTCAGCGATTATTATTATGCTTTAAAACCTCTAGTAAATGCCAAATCGGAAAGATACTGAAAGGTCTCAAACGTTTCTTCTGAAACTAAGAAGACTATCTAATCCATTCATGAAGAATCCATTAAGATAAACAATTTCCAAAAAAGAAGGAGCGGGAATTTTGTATTGCATGAATAAATAATTCCCTGAATTCGATTTATGATGATTAATAATATAAATGCGAGCTTTCACTCTTGGCTGTTGGGTTTGAATCGTAGACTCGATACAATACTCAACGTTGCCTGACAAAGAATGAAATGTATGCATACCTTCGCACCTAGCGAATGCATGTGTTCCCACACCGCATATAGAACCCTTTTCGGGAAAACAAGGATGTTTGATTTCGTCGGCAGAAGTTGTGAAATGTTTTCCTTGGAACAAAAGACACTAATGAGGTTTTCATCACACAGTGGCTGAGGGAATCGGTCTCGGCGAGGGCTGCGATGTTTCTTTCATCCGACAAACATACGCTCAAAACTTAAACTGGTGCAGATACGGAACCGCTAGCTCTCCTCTAGATCATCCACGTTTTATAAAAACGTGACCCATTTTTATAAAACAGCGAGCTATTTCATAAAAATGGGTGACAAAATTCATTACACACAGAAGTAAAGATTTTTGCCACTACAAATCCTTACATACAGAAGTAGATCTTTCCCTTCCCATTTCAAAATCAAAAATTAATCACTGGCGCTTCAGACTCCGCTCTTGATATTAGAGGAAAAGCCTACATAGCAAAGTCAACTTGGTATTCTACCTGTGAAAGGTTACCGACTCCTGGAGATTATTTTAGCATGGCCGATGAATTCAACGAATGAAATCGGTAAATTTTTAAAACCAGATCTTTGCAATTCGTAAATAAAAGTTCACGCTGCGAGAAATAGAAAACTGAAGATAGCTTCAGGCAGGAAATTTATTATCTTTAGGTTCAAAAGAAAAAAGACAGACAAAACTACTGCAAACTTAAGTATCTAGGGAGTGAAAAATAGTAAAAAAGATTAATAGCGAATCATTTGTTTCAACGAAGAACAAAAGAAAAATGTGTAGCAGAGTACCTGAAAATGATGGTTTTAAATAAAGTTAACAAGCTTATTTCTTTGTATTTTTAATTATTATTGTATCTTATGATCCGTCCCAAAATATTTTTCGAGGCCTTCTAAGAAATCCCAAATAGGAGCAGAAAGCCACTCCGTTAGAGAATGTCTTTCCTTGCGTGTGTGTATGAGGAAAAGACGTCGACCAATATTTTTCCTACTTGTCGGATCCTACAGGGGTTTACCGAGTTCTTTACTTTTTACTATTTACATTAGTGATTTAGCTCTGGAGATTAGAGACTTACACATTTCTTCCTACACACGCCAATGAAGTGAAAGTTTTCAAGAGCTCAGTTGAAGATTGATGTTCCTTAAAGAACTGCACCTGACTGATTAAGCACAATTCTTCGAAGTAGAAAAATACCTGGCATATTTGCCAGAACATCGATCAGCGTGACCGGCTATTATACGGTTATTCCATTAATAATCTGCGTCCGAAGATGGTATCTGATATGTATAATCTTGGTTTGGGGCCACCAGATCATTCAGTTTGAATTTAGATAGGTAATTATAAGATCCGCTGAACGGCATGGCCTTCTGAAATAATCTTAAAATATTTCAGCAAAGTTCATGCCACACTTTTTTCCCCCAAGTCATAAATTATTAGATTAATTTTAAATATTATTCTATTAAATTATTTACGTTCTGAAACTGCTGACTGAAACTGCATCCAACCCAAATCGAGGCAGGACTCTTAATTGTGAGGGTTTTCTTTCGTTGAATTGTTTTTCAGAAAAGTGCCAGACCATCGCAGAAGAACATTACTGTTCCATTTTGCACAAGTTTCTTGATGATATCAAAGTTAAGTGGCGGTTAACGCTCACAAAAGAAATCGCCTTTCACTAGGGCTGACTGCACCGGCAACACCGATCGGTGGCTTTGGCTTTAAGCACCATCTGACCTCCACTTATAATAGCAACTTGAAAAATCAGTGAAAACTGATGGAACACATTTTCGCACAAATCGAAATGTTGTTGTTGTCGTCATTAGGGTTTAATGATGCAAGTGCTGCCACAGCCATATTGTTCCTACCAATTCAAATGTCGTGGTATCCGTCAATGACATTTTAGAGGGCTTGGAAAAATGTTCTTTGAGGACGAAATTAAAATTTTGCAGAAACGGGAAGTGAATGTAGAAAAATAACAGGTGCAGTAAAGTCTCGATTATCGGAGTTGCGGATAAAGCCAGGTCCCTCCTGCCCACGGAATTCTAAGTCACTTTTAGTCGGATAACAAAATAAATATATGGAATCCTTTGCACTGCTATTCGTTTGCATTTTGTAATGTTCCTGTAAAAATGATCCTTAAATGATCCGTTTGCACCTCTACCAACTAGCTCAATACGGTGATATTTCAATAACCCCTTTGCTATACTTTTGCTGAATCTAACATTCTTCTTCGATTTTTTTTCTAAATTTGCGTTTATCATGTTAAAACGGCAAAGGATTATTTTTCTGTTGAAAAAAAAAAAACAACACGATTGATCAACAAACATGTAACTAATGAGTCTCTTCTCAACACAGAGAAGCCATGTTGGCTAACAAGACAATGTTTCGAAAGTTACGTTGTTATTCGCTGAAAGGCATGTAATGTTTTACATGCCTTTCAGCGAATACCCAAAAATAGGTAATAGGTATTAAATGTTATGTTAATTTTCTCATGCAGTACAAATGTATGAGTACTTGTATACTGTGAATAAAGTATGTATGTATATTTACTTATTTTCTTCATATTTACAAGTTTTTTCATATTTACACGTTTTTCTTTCATTTTGCGCATTACCAGGTTT
Organism: Mastigoproctus giganteus; assembly: GCF_048544385.1. Taxonomy (NCBI): domain Eukaryota; kingdom Metazoa; phylum Arthropoda; class Arachnida; order Uropygi; family Thelyphonidae; genus Mastigoproctus; species Mastigoproctus giganteus. Next base: position 200,320,483 of record NC_143580.1, read on the forward strand.
CGATTATCCGGGAAAATTTATTTTTCCCAAACATCCCGGATAATAAGGAATCTACTTGTACAGTATTTATTTTTCTTTCTTGCTTCTTTGATGGCTAAGTGCAAAATCACAACTGGAAATATGACTAAATAAATTACATCCCTAAAGCAACTGCTTATTTAATTATTAAAGCTGAAGTGAAAATATTACAGAAATTTGAATTAATCCTAACAATCTACTTACAGTACTCTTGTTCGGAAAACTCTTTTGCACCTTCAAAGTTTTGTAAAGACATTTCTCAGTCCTAGACAGTGTTCGGTACTTTGTAAATGATTACCTAATTAAAGCTCTCACAATTAACGTTTAAACATGATAAACAGTTATCGTGTCAGTATGTTGGCTGCTAAGATATGTGATCTCACTCACTGTGCCTTTGATTTTCTGATTCGACACAACCGATATAGGCAATGTATTGGGACTGGTTGTAAGCTAAAAGAATATTTCAAGACATTAAATCAAATGGTCAGCATACTGGAGTTTTTACTACAGTGAAGACAGTTAATTAAAGCTAATGAATTTCACCAGAAAATCATCTATGCAACGAGGGGTTGCATAGATGGTTTTGTCTCAGGGTGGGGTGATGTCGACCACCATCTTTGCAATTCTACTTGAACCATTCCTTGAAACGAATCCAAACTTTAGCTCCTACGCTGACGATCTAAAATTCTTTATTATTTTAAAAGACCCCAAACACATTCAAGAAATCAGTAATGAAACTTCCAAGCAAATTCAACAGTTAACTGACTATGTACAGCTAGCTGGACTCCAACTTAACAATGCCAAGATATAAGAGGAAGTTCAAGAATGCCATCCGAGTTATAGTTAATGGTGAGACAATACTAAAAGTTTCATCGCATGCTGAGCTAGGGCTAACGTGGGTTGAAGACTTAAATTTCAAAGAACACACTTCATAAGAGCAAAGAAGAAGACCTATGCTGAATTCTGGGCTATCCGCCAGGAGCTCGTTGGCTGCCACAACATTAAACTGATCGGTCAATACACTGATAGATGTCTTACACCTATACATCTATATCCCTCCGAAATCTGGTCTTCCGCACCTACCTCTCAGCGTAACAAATTTTCGACGATGGAATATTGGATTCTGCTGTGGCCGAACCATCTGGAAGAAAACCCGTTTACGATCTCGAAATCTCTTCTTCTAGTCAATATAGGTATGACCTCCTGGAAGCTCACTGTTCTCAAAAAAAATCTCTGTCCAAACTCGCTAAACTGCCAGATCGACGCCACATTCATGGAAGATATCTAACTTCCAAAAGTGTAAAATAGAAACCACCAGTTCCAGCACCCTCACTTAGGAAGAAGCTCACTAACCTGGACTCCTTAAAAGGAATGTTTCCATATAACATCATCCAACATTTCAACACCTTCTCTATAAGTTCGAAGACAATAAGACATACAGAAGCCAAATTATGGACCAAATCACCACAACTACCATAAAAACTAAGCTTAATTTAAATAAGAAATAAATAGTATGTTAATAATTTAATGCAATAATATAATGTAAAATCTAAGCAAATAATGACAGTTACTGAAGAACTGATATGTAGGTCAACCCGTATATACCTATATATTTCTATAAATTTAAGATAAATTTAATATTACAGTGAATCGTTATCCGCTATTTTGCAAATATAATTATCTAATTAATATCATTATTTTAAATATTTCAAAAATTTATATGCTGTATATATATATAATTTTTTTACAATAATGATTTTTATTGTAATTATCGTATTACTGTATTGCGTAATTTCCAGTCATATATATATGTGTGATTAGACATATATATATGATTAGACATATATTATACAGGGTGTAAAAAAAATTATTATATTAAGGTTACCCATAATTGATTACATAAATCCCTATTTTTGTCTGTAAATTGCGTGTGTTCTCTGGTCGATTTGCTGGAAGAAAACACCCCAGTTTCTGGGGGGGAAACCTTGCTATCTACGCCTGAGACCGAATAACTCAGCCACGGAGTGAAAAAAGCCCATTAGAGTTCCTCGCGTCATCGACGGGATTCAAACCCAGGCCTTTTCCATCCGGTGTGGGGAGGACGGTGACGATACCACTGTGCTCGCAGATTTATATACAGGGTATCTGATTTCGCCTTGTTTCCGAGTTACAGACATTTTTGTATTCAGCAACTAGCTGCTTACATTTACAGGAAATGCTCAAAATAACCACCGTGTGTCTTAATACAAGCCTGTAGACTCCTTATCGTAGACTTCCTCACCCGCTCAAGAATTTCAGGTGTCTATCGGATTTGCTGTTCTGGTGCCAATTGGTCTGCCACCATCTTGAAACCCGTTTTATAAATGAACTAGTTTCCCTAAGGCGTTCATGTATTCTCTGAAAGGTCTTCTTATATGGCAGATGACGATTAGGGAAATTTTCTACATACAGACTGCTTGCCTCGGCTTGCATCTAGCAAGTCCAAATCGAGAGAAGGCAGACATGAGATGCATGTCTGCCATCTCTTGATTTGGCAACTCATCATATCACAGTAAATGCAGTATCAAAATGTCAATAACAAGCTCCAAATGTAGTGCCCTTATTACGAGAACTAACTGAAATCACTCAAACATCACCACAGGATCTTGTTTACATAATTATTTACCAAGGCCCCTCTATGAGATATCGAGCATTGTTTATAAACAGTTGAATGGATCCGGGAATGCGAACTTAGTTTGTGGAAAGAATTACTGGAACACAAAAATGGCTGTAACTCGGAAACAAGGCGAAATCAGACCAATGTTTACACGAACTTTTTTTGTTTTGTTTTCAGGTTCTAAATCCATCTCCGAAGTGAGTCTCACATGTTATGACACACTGTATATATGACCAGTCATATATATATATATATATATAAGGGCACTACAATATATAAGGGAAGTCATATATATAAGGGCACTACAATATATAAGGGAAGTCATATATATATATATATATATATGACTTCCCACATTCGAAAATATCCGAGTTCCAACCCAAAACGTGTTGAGGTATTTTTAAGCTGGAAAAGCTAGCTGACCTCGGATGGAGACGGAAGGTTTTCACCGGGATTTCTTCGAGCTTTTTACTCTCACAAACTGGCCTAAGAACACAGCAGTTTTCAGGAAGCATGCGCCTAATGACTGATTTGCCTAATGACAAACGCCTAATGACTGATTTGCCTTGGTGATAATCCAAACACTTAGCATCGCTGTTCCAATTACTCGTAAAGGATCCCATCATCAGCTTTTCCACTTGCAGGCGTAAGGCTATTGAGTACGGGAGCTTGAGAAAGAAGTTTGTTTCTTAAGTTTATATTTGTTGCCAACATCTTTAATGAAGCAGAAGATGTTTACGCAGATAAGAGAAGCCTCACTTTACCGTAGCAGCGGATTTGTAACGTCTCTCTCTCTCTCTCTCTCTCTCTCTCTCTCTCTCTCTCTCTCTCTCTCTCGATTTTGCCTCCACCTGGTGTGCGCTGGTTCAGCATCGCTGGGATGAAAACGGTCATCTCACCTATTGCGAGTCACCGCGATTCTAACAAGCAACAAATGCACACTGAGATGCACACACATACACACACGTGCTTTCGGTTAGCACTGCGTGCGCGTCGCCGCTCCTCAGTGATAATGACAACCAAATGAAAGACACACTGCTGACAAGCAGCAACAACGATTCTGGACAGAAACAAGTGTGGCATCTCGAGAGGAGTAAATATTAGGGTTAACCATTATCGGGTTTGTTTCCTTTTTACGACTCTGAAACGTCTACCAGAAACTGCGTTCGCCGGTGGAGCATCGTACGGCCACGAACGGTAGAAGCCAAGATTTCGAAGGTATTCTTCACAAGGACGTTCCGTTAAGGATTAACTCTGTGCAAGCCATTCTAAGTACCCATAAGCAGTTGAGAGATTTACAGGTGAGTGCTTTATTTACAACAATTACACTTACTGACAACAGGGACACGCGCAGAGAACTATAAAATAAGATTAACTTTGTTTTCGCCCAAAGAGATCACATTTAAATCTTAAGTGAATCTCGTTAAAATTTTCTGTTAGGTCTATGAGAGTTGATGTTTAACAGAGCTGCTTTTATGTGCAATCAAGGAGAAATAAAATGAAATAAACAACAGCAGAACTTTCACCATTAAAATGAAAAATAAGTTGTGTTATTTTGTAAATGATTTTCTATTTTAAACATATTTTAATAAATGATTCCATCTGCATCGATGCAACCTTCCCGCTAACTTCGAAAGACAAACGCAATTCAATGAACACTATATTTCCCAACCTTTCGCATCTACTTAACACTACAGCTCATGTAGAAAATGCTGACGAACCTAAGTTAAACACAGCACTGCTTGTGGTTGCACTTTAGAAAAACGATATCACAAAAAAGAAGTGTCTTAATAAAGCTGTACTTCCTGATCATTAAAATAAAGAATTAAACAAATTTCGTGGATTGACTTGTGTCTAGACGAGAAGATAAGAATAGATTGTCGTTTTCGTAATATTCCTAGGAAGAAAGAAAGACACATGGAACATGGAAAAGAAAACAAGTACAGCGAAGATCAAAAAGAAATAATAACATAAAATAAAAAGGACAGCAGAAGGCAGTGACGTAACTAGGGTATAGCAAATGTAGCGCCGACCATAGTCATTGAATGGATCCAAAAGATGAATAAATGAGATCGAGTAAAGACTGAATAACTGAATTTATAACTCATTTTAAAAATATTACGTAAACTATTATAAATTTTGGACAATAATTTAATAATAAATATAATATAATTTATTATTAAATTATAATTATTGTTCTTGAATATCGACTTTAAAATCAATAAATAAATCAAACGACGTGAGCTACAAATGTAAAAATATTTTATGCAGGGAATGTCGCTTTGAAAGCACATCATAAGAAATGCCACACATTCAGAAATACGATCTAGTATCTGCTTTTCATATATTAATACACGAATTTTGTTATTAATGCTCAACTTTTTTCCCAAATTTTCCCACCTAAAGGATATAAAGGGAAGTCGACCGGGACCTACATATATTTTCGTTTTAGTGAAATTTTAGTTAAACAGGATTTTACTGTATAACGTTTAAGATTTAATTCCGGCGAATTACTTCTGTTTCAGCCAAATTACTTCTGTTTAATCAAAGCGCCACCTATTTCACCTACTTCCTGCTGAATATTAAATGCAGCCATTATATTAATAGCTATTTTACTTCTTCTATTTTTCATATTCCAACAAAGCAAACGTCCATCCGATTATCGATTATTTTCGGGCTTCTTCTAAGATCTCTGACAGCTGCAGATGAACCTTAATTAATTTCTCGGAAGGTAAGGCCCCCTTCAGCTGGAGGAATTTTTTAACTCCTCCCCCACTCGCTTGGTACCTATGCTGTGTCTGGGGAAAGAGGTTCTAAAGAGCTCGAATAATTTTCTTCTGCTGAACCCGGATAATTCCATTTTAATTACTCCCTCTTCCGCATTTTCTCACCTTTAGTAACTTCTGTAAAGAATAGAAAAGCAGAGGATAAATCTCTTAAGAGAAAAGAACACAATCGGCCGGAAGGCTTCATGAGCTTGTTGACAGCAGCATCCATCTGTGATAAACTCGCGTTGCACGAATCAATAACAACTATGAGGTGTGATGTCACTCGAGATGCACTTTAATTAGCTTTTAGATAGAAACGTTTGGACTGTTTTGAAAGTCATGTGAAGAAATGCGAAGTCAAACATAATCCTAAGCTAAGGTTACACATTGAATTTGCGGGGAAGCAAAGCTCGGCATTGAGTTCACAAATTACTTCAACTAAATATTTTTGAAGCAAAAATTTATTTAATATTCCTGTAGGAACCGAGCGACTTCTAGACTTTCTGTATCCCTGTAATTATCGAAACACAATGATCCGTCTTTCTGGTTTTCTCTGATTTCGTAATACGCTTAGTAAACGTTACAGCTAAGCTTGGGATTTCTTGAGACGATTGTTAAAAGGATCTTATTAGTGGGGATGTTTACAGGCCAAGTAACACTGTTCGCTAATTTCACTTGGTCTTTTGTAGCGAGGATCAGGTTGGGTCGTTATCTTCTCTGGGCTGGCTGCTGCAGCTGCTTCCACGTGCATCTGTAAATAGTGGAGTGATGTGAATCTGTTGAACTATCCTTATTCATTCCTCCAATTCAACAATTCCAAATACCGGGCTTAGGCAACAACAGTTTCATACAATTTCTTTAAAAAAACATCGTGGAGGCAGTTTGCTAGCAAACTTTACTGTATCTTTTACCAGAGCTAATTGTTTAGGCTGTCGAAAGTGCTTGGTAATGAAAGATACGTTTCTTAGCTTTCAAAAAACAGTTTCCCTACGTTCAAAGAATATATTTCCTAGGGACCTAAATTCCTCCATTTTAGGCTGAAATTTTTAAAATATATTAAGCCTAGAGTTATCGAAATTGGTTAGTGTGCTTTAAGTACCAAAACAACTAAAGTTGTAATTCATCAGTATATTGACAGCCTATCTGTCCTTTGAGATATTCTCAGGAAATGAATGAAATCTTTACAGAATTTTGCTAGCAATTAAAACTGAAACTTTTTTTTTGTCATAGTCTTACGAATATTCAAAATCTGGAATGAAGAAGGTGGAATTTAGGTAAGATCGCTACAGAGTCCATCCAGGTAAATAAGCAAAAATAAATAAATTTTCTGTTTATACTTCGGGACGACCACGCGGTCAGGGTAGAGAAGAGGAAAAGCATAAGCTAGGTATCTGGAAAGCAAGGCAACGGACAATATGGAGTAAATTTACTGCATGCAACTTTTAAATCTTTGGTCTTAATAACCGAAGATTTGAAACTATAATGAAATAAATTTTCTGTTTATAATGTGGGACGACCACATTAGGTCAGAAGAGTTAAAATAAATTCTCTCCCACTCGCTTTCGGGAGGAGTTTTAACCTCTCGCCCAAGCCAGTGGGGTTGAGATTAAAAAATTCTTCCAGCTGAGAGGGGTCCTTACCTTCCGAGAAATTAATTAAGGCTCATCTCCAGCTGTCAGAGATCTTAGAAGAAGCCCCAAAATAATCGATAATCAGATGGAGTTTGCTTTGCTGAAATATGAAAAATAGAAGAGGAAATAGAGGGGGTACAAGAACATTCTACTCTATTTAGTGGTTATAAGGCTTGAACCACGGTCATTCAAAACGCACGCGCACTTTTGTACCCACGTGCTTGGCTACTCGACTAACCAATTAGTAGCCGTTGAAAAATGACCATCCATCTGATAAGATGTTGGATCTCTTCTAGCTGAGATAACGAACTGATCACGCCGCAGCATCGATGATATGAGATGTCCTCTTTCAACACATGAGGTGGCATGTGTTGAAAGATATCATCATCAGCTGGGCACAACGGGAGCATGAAAACGCGTACCTAATCCTGAACTATTCAGGCGATCCACAGCACTTAAAAGTTATTGCGCCGGTGTCAGAGAACTAAAGAGTACCATAAAAACATTTTCCAAACTATGGCATCATTGCTGCCAACACTGCACTGCCTGAATCATATCGTGATGAAAATGGATCTGGATTGTCCACTCTCGGATTTTATTTCTCGGTTTACCAATCTGTGTATACCTTCTTCAATTTTGTGAATTCAACTAATATCAGAGTAATAGTTAGTCCCTGATTTTTGAGTATGTATTTCTAAATGTGCTTGAGGCTGCCTCTGCTTACAATTTAGCCAATTGTAAGCAGAGCCAATTTGCTTGCAAATTGGCTTAAGACGATTGTAGCATCTTTCTTTGTAGCATCAAAGAAAATTTCTATTATGCCTCGATCCAGAACATGGTGGACTTCCCATCTTAATATGAGCTCCAGGTTAAAACAGCATCTGCACAAAATGTGAAAGCAGTCGCAAAGTGTTCAAGACAGGATAGCTTACTCTAGAGCCCGTGCAACATTTAACAAGCTGAAATATCAGTAATTAAAAATTATATGGACACTATCCTTCGTAGAGGAAAAATCCCCAACTTTGAGCGGCCTTCTGATTTCCCCCTAAATCTTGAACCTGACCAGTGACTTGACTATATCTAGATTTGTCTCGAACTTGGAACAATGTGCTAATCTTCAGACACCAACAACTGGAATCCAACCTGCCGCGCTGTCTGCAGTAACGATCTCCAGGGAATAGCTTATTGCTGCCATTAATTCTACACCGGCTTCTGCCACGGCAGGTGCAGATGGAATACCTCAATTAGCCCATACATTTTGGGTCCCCTTCTAACTATTTTAATGCTATTTTGTCAAGTCATTTCTTTCCCCAGCAGTGGAACATCTACCTTGTGAAGCCTATACCCCAAATTCAATCTCCTACTCTTCTTAAGCATTACTGGCCAATCTCTAATGCCTCAAGCGTTCTTAAACGCCTTGAGAAGGTACTTCTTCCCATTATAACTAAACAACTTCTTCCACATCAGCCTAATCAAATCCATTACTCCCGTCCTCATAGATCCACTGTGACATACCTCTTAGCCACCACCAGCTCTATCCTCTGCGTTTGAATCTCATGCAGAGCTTGCAGTCGCCTATGTAGACCTCGAATCAGCTTTCGACTCAATAAATGTTCCTGCAATGCTGAAGCTACTTTCAGACCATTATCAAATCAAGGGAGATACACTTCAGTTCCTCACTTCACTCCTTCAAAATAGAATAATCCGGCATACTGTCCACGGCCAAACATACGAACGATCTATCTCTTCAGGCGTGCCACAGGGTGGTGTCTTATCCGGGCTCTTGTTTACAGCGCTTATCTCTCTCCGCTTGTTGAGTCCAGGCATGATACTTTATGCTATGCTGATGATATGAAACTCCTCACACTGATTTCTCCACATGATGATCTTCTCGTGATAACAGCATCAATTGACAATATACTCTTGGAATTTTCAAACTACTTCAACCAGTTCGGACTAAAATAAATCCAGAAAAGTCAGAATTTATGATATTCTCATTAAAGAAAACGCCTTCTTATATTCAGCCAACACTGTGTAATTCTCCTATTCCCATCGTCAATAAGCGTGCTGATCTCGGGGTTGTTTTTGATAATAAGTTCTGCTTTGGTGACCACATGGAAAAGCTGCTCAACCAGGCAGCTCGACTTCGATGGATGGCCAAACAGCATTTGCATTATATTAATGAAGTCGTGACTACCAGAAGATATATAAAAACCGCAGTGTACTCTCCACTTTTATATGCTGCAGAGGTAGGGGCATCTGCTGCCCCAAGCACAATTAGACCACTCTTTTCTACAGAGTTTTGGCTCTTAATATGCGCCATAAGGACAAATGAAATGACCAGTTTAATAACAATTCGCAGACACCCCACGCTGATTAGGGTGAAACGCTTTACCACGACTGTAAAAATTATCACTGGCAAGATTTCGGCACCATCATTCTGGGACTTATGTTCTCGGAGAGTCCCTCAACCTTCTCTCACAACGACTCCAACTCTGTGCCTACATCTCAACGGTTTCCACCTATCTGATAGGTTTCTGCCATTTCAGCTACTTTCATGTGCCCAGTCGTTGTATGCTGACCTTAATAAGTTTTCTTGTGACAGGAAATACAGATGTCGCATCCTTAAATTGTACTTCCCTGTCCGTGATCCTTCTCCTCGAAGCTCGCCTTAATGCCGCAAGCCAGAAATATGACCTGAAGATGGCTTATTAATTTTTCAGTTTTCCACCTATATATTCTTTGTACATTTTGATGTATATAATTGTATTATACTTTGAGTTTTTAGCTGTATTTCCTTTTATTCATCCACATATGTATTTTCTTATGTTTATCAATTTATATTGTGCTATTACTGTTAACCATCCTTCATATTGTGCTATTACTGTTAACCGCTGGCCTTGTGGCCGTGAAGGGCAATATTGCAATGTATCCATTTGTATTTATTATTGCAATGTATCCATTTGTATTCATTATTGCAATGTAATCATTTGTATTCATTATTGCAATGTATCCATTTGTATTTATTATTACAATAAAGATTTCTATAACAGTAGCTCTAGAAGAGCTAATTGGACGCATTGTTTCAGAGAGAGGGAAACTCTCCTTCTAACAATATTTCTTCTCTTTCAAATTTCGAAAAATCACGAAATTCCCCATGTTTGTTATAGCCACTAGTTACACAAACACTACACACACCAGCAGAATTCTGCTAGGAGTAGCTTTATTACACTGGAACATTTTATTCTTCACATTTACGGAGGATGGTCATATTTCAATGTCTACTTAAACTGGAATTTATTTTTAAATCATTCAATATATTGTTTTCTTAATCTTTAATCTTTAATCTTTATTGTATACAAACATGGTATATACAATAGACCCTTCACAGCAACAATGCCAGGGGTTTTACATTGGTAAATGTAAAACCCCTGGCATTAATGAATACTTTAATCGTCCAACTACAAAGGTTTAATGACACGTCTTAATTTCTGAGAAATCATCATAATATGGAACACCTTCTTTATGTTATATTCGGCAGTAAGCATGCTAGTTTACCAAAACTTATGTAAAACTGTTTTCCTTAGAAAGTGTGTAGGTAGTTGGAATTCACGAGTTTGCAAGCAAATTAACATTCCACCAAAATATCGAATGGACATTGAATTTTCGCAAAGGAGAATACCTCCTCCAATATTCATGAAAGCACGGTTAACGTTGGTTGCGACAATGCATTTGTCAAGGTCAAAAGAGGAGATGGTGAATTTAAGCGTGGGTAAGAATATGAAACATAACCTCCATCACTCTTTGGATGACAATACTAAAAGATCGCAAAAACAGACTCAGAACACGTATAAATTTCATAAAAAAAACACAATAAAACTAAGGGCTTATAAAAAAGAATACTAGATCATTTAGTAAGGATAAATTCATTCTAACACTTTTATATCAGGCAGAGTTTAGTCGTGTCTGATACACCACAACACTATTAATCTCAGTGTAAGAAAACCTGTGAAACCTTTCTGTTATCTCGGTTTTATTTAATGAAGATGATATGAAAACATATGATACTGTAAATCACATCAGACACTATATGGGTTTGGGAAAAATAATCGATGATCTGAATGAAAATAGAAATTAAATATGAAAAAAAGTGCAATAATAAAAACATTTGCTTGAAGATAACCCTATTGATGATGTTAAATATAATCACCATCCTCTCAGACCTGACAAGAAAGGCTCGAGTTCGTTTCCGTCAATGACGAGAAATTTTATGGGCTTTTTCCCAACATGGCTGAGTTAGTCAGTCTCAGGCCAGGGTTGCATGATTTATGCTCCCGGATACTAGGGGTTTCGTACAACAAACCGACAGAAAGATACAATATACTGATGCTTCATAGCCTTACTTGCTTTGGCGCTTAATACGCACTTAATTCTCAACAATAATGGAATCTAAAAATAATACTCAGTGAATTTAACTTACGATAAGTATTTATCGTAAGTAATGCAATTAATAAAGCAGTTGTATTACCTATTCTGGAAGAATTACGCGTGTTCTGGTGTATTTGCTGTTTAATGGAACTAAAATTCGAGTTTCCCGAAGAAGAAACCACGACTCTCGTCTGAGACCGATTAACTGAGCAAAGTTGTAAAAAAGGCCCATATAAATTCTTTGAGTCATTGACGAGATTCGAACTCAGACCTTTTCCACTCGGTGTGGGGAGGACAGCGATTGTACCAATATATGTATGTTGAGGGTACCAATATATGTATGTCACCCTTTCCTATATGTATGTACCCTATATGTATGTTACATACATATAGGAAAGGCCACCATAATAATGCGTATTCAGACGTAACAAGATGATATTTTTATTTTTATGTGTCCTCATCAATAGTTATGTCCTACACGATTATACTTCTACACATCCAGTAAAGTTTTTGCTTCCTAATATAGCAGTTCCAACTTAGAAAACCAATATGGTTTCGCAATGTGTATGTAGCCCTGGAATATCGTATTTCCCTTGAACACACGTCAATGTGAATCTTATAACTACAATACGAATTCTACGCGGAGTAGAAAAACGTCAAAGTCATTTTGCTTGCTATGAGTACAATTTGGCTGCGGGCTCTCTTGAAGGAAGATGGCAGTTTGGACCATAACAACAAAGTGCCAGAATCATTATATGCGGTTGATGTTTTCGAGAGAGAGAGGGAGAGAGAGAGAGAGATGCGACACCAAGTACAACTAGGCGTAAGGAAAAGTCTGAAACGCTTTTACTTGGAGACTTGCAGTTGGTTGGTTGTTTTATAATACGCACCGAGGCATTCGCATTTTTCCTTACACTCAATTGCACATTTCGCTCTCGAAAACGCCAGTCGCATGTAACGATTCTGTCAATTTGTTGATATGATTCAAAGTGCCATCTTCGTTGAAGAGACCCCCGCAGCAACAATTCCCGAATTGATTTTTCAGGAATCTGGAACACACGCGCGCCCGCACACACACACGCACGCACACACACACACACACCATCCAAAAGTTAAACGAGTAGTATTAATCGACTCGATTATGTTGAACTTGTAAAGAACTTGCCTCTATTTTAATGAATTATGACCATGAATCATGACTACCCAAAATTGAAGAACCGTGTCTACATTAATTCAGGAGTTTAATAGGGAGTATCATGAACCCCCAACAGCCTTACAATGAGCGCTCACGTTTGAAAGACTAATCATAAGGCCTTGTGGCAATGAATCCACAAGAGTACAAGATTCCCCTTAAATTCTGACCTGCAGTACCTTTTTCCAGAGAAATAAAAAACTTTTTTACTTCAGTCAGAGAGGTTATACAGATTTATTGAGGTCCAGGATAAATATATGGAAGTACGTAAAATATGTAATTAGGGAGACATTTTAATTTTCCTTATTTTATTTACTTATTATTTTTTCCCTACGGACAGTCCTGGTTTGTTGACCAGAGTCCCGTTTTTTTTTTTCTCCTTCTCTGATGCTGATCATTTCCAGCATCTGAACCATCAGACACATTAATAGATTGATATGGTATTTTACTTCGCAAGATTAACGTCCAACTTATACAAATATTATCTGAAAATAAATTCGCAGAAGCCTGGCTTTATTTTCGGACTGCTACTGCCTGTATCCCATTCAGCCAGTATTCAAAATGCAGGGACAAAAATTCCACTGGTATTGAAATTTCAAACATTATAAAATCAGCTCAAGCAAAAACAGATTTTTTTTCCTTAACGGCTGTATGCCAAATAACAAGCAGTATGGGAAAAACAGAGCACAAACAAACCAGCTAACACAAAGTTTTAGAGTCAGCCAGATTTCATTGGGAAACTTGTTTATATTATTTAAATTTTTTTACGTAGAACTTTGAGGAATAGAATACGACTGAGTTTTGCTACATCGAACACACACACACACACACACACACACACACACACACCCCAACGTGCTGAAAAAAAGAGATACGAAACTATTATTAGGAAATTTTACTTAACAAGTGACCTAGAATTGTTCACTGAAATTACATGTGTAAAGAAAAAGGGGGGAAATGATAAAAACCTGTTGATACGAGAAATGAAATGAAAATAACTTTGTAAGTCACAGGCATATATTTTTTCCGCTAACGCAGATAATTCCATCCGTAGTTACTTAACACTTCAGTAATTAATAACGACAGTAGCTATATATACAAAAGAAACTTCATAAACACGGACCTCGTGTTACTAAATTACGGTTCACAGTTTTGGACTTCAGAAAATCTGGTTATCTCACCCAGGCTTATCTTCAACAACATATCTCTTTAATGGAATGGGATTAACTCTGACTTTTTGATTACCCTTGACATAAGTACATATGTCCTTACAGGCAGAGTTTTGCTGCGTCAAAAAGAACATGGTTTTCTCTTTTGTTCTAGCTCTACTTTTGCTCAAAGAAATCGCAATATCTGCCATACCGTGGAATATTATTTTTACACAGGGATGTAGTCTTATTTGTGGATTTTTCAGGAGGTAAAATATCGGATTGATACCAACGTTTTAGAATATATACTCTTAGGCTCTGGAAGTTTTAAGGCTTGACTGAGATTCCACAGACTGCAACAACTCGCCGCCTTTAGAAAAATTGCTGTAACGTTGGGACAGCAGCTTCGATTCTTTTCAAAAGTTCGGATGCATTTATCCTTGGAGATTTTCTATACAAAATTCATTCTGAGAAGGTAAGTCATTTTTCCTGAAGTTTTGGTAAAAGCTTCTCGACCCCGAGAGGAAATATTATCAAGACCCATTTGTGTAAATATACACAAACATATTCATTCTCAAGAAAACCTTGTATCTACGCTCCGTTGAATGTTACTAGCTGTATTTTACCTCCCCCCACGCCAGAAAAATGTCCAGTCAGATTTCTAATGATAAAGAAGAGGTTTCAATTTCAAGAAGAGATATTATGACAGTATTAAATGCTACAGGGACTCTACCAACCGAAAATGATTTTTGTGCTGCTTCTATTGGGATATGCAGCAGCCTGGAAAATAGGATGAGCGAGAGAGAATACAAGGCCTCCTGGAACATGCAAAGAGGAGGGGTGATCATTTCATTCGCGGACTGGTGCAAGATCTTATCTTAATGATCATCATTTGAATCTTCTGTGGATTTCTCCTCCTCGAAATACTCTCCCTTGAACTTGACACACTTTCGCCACCGTCGTACTCAAGAATTAAATTCTTCTTGCAAGCCATTTTTCGAAAGACTACTAAGTGCTTCCGTTGTGGCTCTTCGAGCATCGTTGTTTCGGACGAGGAACGCTTGCCTTTCAGAGCGTTCTTCAGACGTGGAAACAAGAAAAAATCACAAGGGGCTAAGTCCGATAAATAAGGGGGATGTGGCAGAACCTCGGCACCTATGGTAGTGATCACTGCCTGCACAATATTAGCCGTATGGAGCCTGGCATTATCTTGGTGGAGAAACCATTGCACACCGGAATATGGCCATCCTACCAAGGCACTCATTATCATAAGCTTCATTCATCTCTTTAACTGTTTCCGATGCATTTAAGCTCCGTCTGACACAATAACGAATCACATATCGCTGTTCAATCTGTATGTCCGACATGATACTTGCTTCAAAACGATGTGGCACGCAGCTAAAACATCTCTCTTCCCGCAACACTAGCTCGACAAGTACTGGCATGCGCACACAGAGTCTGCTCAGTAGCGATCAGGGAGAGCGCCTCCAGCGGCAGTTATGGAAAGTTCCGGCGGTAAACATAAAATCTTGCACCAGTCCTCGCATTAAATTATCACTCCTCGTATACTGGCTGGGTAGGGTTACCAAGGACGAAAACTGGCACGCGCATAGTTGTTTATACATTAATGCTAACAATATAGTAAATAAATTTGAAGTATTGGTTATCAAATGCGAACATTGTAGGTATTTTGGAAATATGATGCCACTCTTAGACATAGAAGATGAGAATTTGAATACTGTGAGTACAATGTGTAGAGAAACAACACACGGGAGAGGAGGGGAGGGGGAGGATTTATGGTCTTCATTAAGAAGCACAGAATTCAAGGCGGTACACCCAGATGACGTCAGTTGCCAGTATAATGTAGAGTCAGTTTAGTGTGACGTAAGCACTGGGAAAAGAAAAATGAGAGTAGAAGAGTGTTATAGGCCAAATGACTGTGAAGTTCATACAAATAAAAATGTACAGTACCACGAGAGTTCTGAATAATCCTATGTTTTATTCAATTAGTGTGACGTAAGCACTGGGAAAAGAAAAATGAGAGTAGAAGAGTGTTATAGGCCAAATGACTGTGAAGTTCATACAAATAAAAATGTACAGTACCATGAGAGTTCTGAATAATCCTATGTTTTATTCAATTAGTCTGCACTTGAAACACGAAATATTTTGGAGATTATGTTTATTTATGAAAGATTCGTTCCTAAATTTTGCCATGTCATGAAAATAAAAAACTGTAATACTTTCACTGACACAAGGAAGTTAGCTATTTTTCAAATTTCGCATTAGATATAGCAAAACTGAATCAATCTTTTTTACTATTGAAAAGGATTATAAAACTGAATGTCTGCGATTTACAGCCGGAAATGGTTGTCAATCAATGCACGATAAAATTAAATTAAACATTATACATTTATATCATCTTTATTTTCGTAGTCAAATTCTGTTTTCAGAATTTATGAACACGCGCAATGACTTTTAGTGAATTGCCAGATAAGTTGTTAAAGAAAGGAAATCCTGGTATTATAGTTAGGGATGTTTTAATAACAATGAAATGAAATGATTGATAAGAATTCGAAGCTGTTTATGTTACACGCAGCATGTAACTACGAGCTGAATTCATATTGGATAACAAATTAGATTTGTGATCGGTATACGAGACAAATGATTGAAACGTCGAGTGAGGGGATCCAGATTATGACGTTACGATAACTTATTTCTTACAATGAACTCAGTTAGGGAGAGTTACGAAACATTTTAAATGCGTTTCACCATACAGTAATTTGTAGCGAAACGCTCTAGAGCAGCGTTTCTGTATGATTTGGAGAGCATTTTCTACTGGTAGAAGATGATAGAAACGGAAGGGAAGGTTTTTTACTATTATTATTTTTTCAGAATCCTCACATATCCGCTGTTCAATGAAAGCATTATAACCACCCCTTCCTAATCGACCCTTCCTACTCACCTGGTGGTACATTTGTTGCTTGAGAACCAGTAAACGTGATAGAGCAGGTTCGTGGTGTGTTGCAGACCATAAAGTGCTTGACCGACATGGCCAAGGGACATGATCTGACTTACTTCGTAAAAGGAATGATTGTCAAGTACCTGCTGAAGGGTAGCAATACAGTATTACGGAAACTGCGAAACCTGTGGGCTGTTCGCACAGTGCTGTAGTTAAGGTGTTCCATGAGTGAAAGGACAGTGGACAAAGCGGCATTGGTCGCCGGACCAACGGCGGGCGCCCACGCTTCATCGATTGTTTGTGATGAAGGTAGGCTGTCCCGACTTGTGCGAGCCGATAAACGGAAAATGGTGGAAAGATTGACCATGGACTTTAACCGAAGTACGACCAGTGATGTTTCCCAGACCACGATCCAACGAACCCTCCTTCATATTAGAAACCAGAGTGGGCACCCCGTAAAGGTACCCATGCTTACGGCCATCCATCGACAACGACGCTACAGTTTGCACTTTAACGGCGTCATTGGACCAAGATGACTGGAAAAAAGTTGCCACAAAGCAATGGCAGGAATCACGTTTCCTATCATTGCTATGCGGGCGGTAGACAGACGGTACGGCGAAAAACTGTGGAGAGGAATCAATCCAATATCCTATAGTCCAACAGAAATAGGCAGGTGGCGGCAGTGTTTTGTATGGGGAATGTTTTCCTGGGAATCTCCTGGGCCCTCATACTCCTAAACTACGCACTAAATGCCAAAATTTCCTGGTGCCGTTAGACTTTCATTCATGGTGCCGTTAGACTTCGCTTGCATCACACTGATCTCTGCAGCTGCGGGAATACAGAAGATTGGAGTCACCTGCTCTATAACTGTGCAATCTACGACGATCTTAGGGTGAAGCTCCGAACTGACGTTCCAGATCTCTCTCCGGGGAATGAGGAAATGCTTCTGCATAATAAGAATAATCTCTCAGCACTTCAGAACTTTGCCTCCGAGGTGTTTGCTCGCAGAAAAAGAATCAACGCCAGATTAGCGCACCAGAACAATCCACCAAATACAACTGTGTAAGCAAGCGGGACAATAGTTTTCTTCTATGGTTCATGTCTGCATGAATTGTCACTGCACCGATCCTAAAGGTCATCATTCCACATCTGAATTATTCTGGATACAAGAGTATTTATTGAAGACTACCCTTTTTTTTTTTTTTTTTTTCTTCTCTCACCAGCACCAGTCTGTGTGTGTCTGTTTTTTTTTTTTTTTTTTACTATTAGTTTATTATTATTTTATTTTATTCTTTTATTTATTTATTATTATTATTATTATTATTATTTTTTTATTATCACGTGTCCTTTTTTTTTTTTTTTTTTTTACCAGCACCACGGGTTGTGTTTACTTTATTATTATCATTATTATTTTCTTTTTCTTTTTTTTTTCTTCTTTTTTTTTTTCTTTCTTCTTTCTTCTCTCTTTTTTTTTTTTTTTCTTTTTTTTTTTTCTCTCCTTCTTTATTACAATTAAAATTTATTTATTTTTTATTATTTATTATTATTTTTTTAATTTTATTATTATTTTATTTATTTTATTTATTTTTTTTTCATTTTATTTTATTAATATTATTATTATTTTTTCCCCTCTCTCGCTCCTTTCTTTTTCCTCTGGAATGGGCCCCCGGAGGAATCTGGCCCACCTTTTGGCAACATCAGGTGGGTCAGAGTCTCTTTTGAGGCGTTACGTGCTCTACTGGAACTGGCCCACCTTCCCGTGGTGTGGACGAGTACCCAGAATCATCTGTCCAGGCGACTGATGCTTCTGGGTAGCCAAGTGGCCAGAACATACAACAGAACACACACATAAAACACACAAACGTACGTCACACACATATCTGGCCCATTTGTAGTGATACTGTTCTTCACAGAGACACGAGGCGGAGTTGAACAGACGTTCTAGGTGCCGCCCATTACATATACACATGTCCACACATGGTGCCGTTAGACGGCCAGAACAGAACAACAGAACACACGCAGAATACACACAAACCGACGTCACACACATATCTGGCCCATTTGTAGTGATACTGTTCTTCACAGAGATACGAGGCGGAGTTGAACAAACGTTCTAGGAGCCGCCCTTTAACATATACACATGGTGCCGTTAGACATCAATACACTTTACACTTATTCATTGTGGCATAAAGATAGACGGAAATTAAAAATATATATATTATTTTAGGGTTGCCCGTAATTAAATACATTAACCCGTATTTGTGTCTGTAAATTGCGTATGTTCTATGGTCGATTTGCCTGTTTTGCTGGACGAAAAAACTCCAGTTACTGGGGAGAAGATAGACGGAAAGCAAATCCCTTTTCTTCCTGAATTAAAACATCTTGGCGTAATTTTAGATGACAGGTTAACATTCCCCTCTCATATTAATCACCTCGCCTCGAAGATTAAGAAGTTCACTGCAGCAGTTATCCGAATTTCCAAATCGGACTGGGGACTAAATAGGAAGACTCTCTTACTATATTATACAGCAGTATTCGTACCAATAACAACATATGCTTCGGGAGTCTGGTTCCATAGAGCCGTTAATGTTAAACTCCGTTCCAAGCTCATCTCCATTCAACGGATTATGCTGCTTGCCATGCTCCGGGCCTGCAGGACAGTGTCCTCTGCTGCTCAGCAGGTCCTTGCCGGAGTCTTACCACTAGACCTGTATGTAATCTTCAAAGGACTGTGCTATCATCTAAAACAGGGAGTTCTCGGCGAGATTCTCGGCATCTCATGCAACTTAACTGCTAACATCAAAGACGAGAAACGGAGAATCTGGAACGAACTTATCAGTGTGTGGCAATCATGATGGGATTCCAGTACTACTTGTCAAGTCACCCGCTCTTTTGTTCCTGCAGTTACCTTCCCTCTCAATAAGAATGTCCGCCAATGGTTTTCTCCTAGCCTAACAACATCGTATATACTTACTGGGCACGGCTCCATCAACTCCAAACTATTTCAATTTGGCTTGTCTGATACCAATCTCTACTTGTGTGGTGTTGAGGAAACCTGGATGCACATTCTGTATCGCTGCAGCCTGTACCACGATGACAGATCTACACTACAAGCTGCTGTCAGCAACTTCTCTGAAGGAAATGAAGTGGCGCTGACTGAAAATTCTCAATCGTTCTCAGCTCTACAACAGTTCTGCTCTGCTGTTTTCACCAAAGGAAAGCGACTCTTCTCAAGTTTATCAACATATCAAGAACAAGGAACCAACCCAACACCAGCAATGTCTATCGATATTTCTTAAAACTGATATCGCCTGCCATCCACTTTTTTTCTTTTTTTTTAAAGCTGGTATCCCAGTTTGGGCAGCTGTGGACACAGAATTAGCTAACACCCATTGGTATAGCACTACCTCCAGTGGGTGCGGTTTTCGTTCTTCCTAGGACAGAAAAAGACTGCTGTCTTCTGGTTCCTGTACCACAATTAATACTTCTGATTAGTTGCGTGATGTGACTTGCTGTGTGAACATGTTACATGTTCATTACACCTATAACATTGTAATTAACACGATTATATGTATATATCATTATATATTGTATCATTATATGTATCATATATATATATATATATATATATATCATTATATATTGTATCATTATATGTATCATATATATATATATATATATATATATATATATATATATATATATATATATATATATCATTGTATATATATATATATATATATATCTATGTATGTACATAGCGGATTTTCCAGTTTCTGGCTAGGGGCCGCTTGCTGTTTTGTTGATAAAGAAAAATAACTTCCACCCGGTGTGGGGAGGACAGCGATCAAAAAAAAAATATATATATTCATTGTGGCTTTTTTTATTATTATTATTTTTTTTTATTTTTCTGGCTCTCAGGCGTGGGTGGCATGGAAGCGGGATTTCTGGCACCCAATGGTCTAGCACTTCTACTGGCGGGTGCGAGATTTTTGTGCGACTAGCACAGACAGTGCCAGACCCGGCCCGACTCCGTGTGCCTAGGGAAGGGCGCCGGGCAGCAGTTGTTCTGGGTGTTGACTGCTCCGTGGCATGAATATTACACAAGCAACACTCATTCAGGCCCATTTATGTAATTTTGTTTAAATTTGACAGTAGCACTAGGTGGATTTGGACTTATGTCTAGGGGGCCGCCGTACAACATACATATTCATTGTGACTGATCAGGTAAACCTCTGTGCGGTGACCATCTTCCCTGATGGCACAGGTGTGTTCCTTCAAGATAATCCCTGTCACGTTGCCGGTATTGTTCGAGAGTGGTTCGGTTATCACGAAAGGGACTGCTAGGTGCTGCCTTGGCCACCGATTCTTCGGATGCGAATCCCGTAGAACACCTCTGGGGTTACATGGATCGACAGATCCGATGTTTGGATCCTCCATCACGGAGTATCGCAGATTTATGAAACACAATCCTGACGATATGGTACAATATACCTTCTGCAACGTTCATAAACCTTATAGGTCTATGCCTCGCAGTGTGGCGGAGGTACTGGGCAGCACAAGGAGGACATAACCACTGTTAGGTGATGTAGGTGAACATCATTTTTTGACTGGGCTGCGCCTATTTTCCGAAATCAGAGCGCATTTCCCTTATTCTTATCTAAGATAAAGCCGTGTAACCATAGCCTGAAACCGAATAACTAGGCCATGTTGTGACAAAAAGTCCATAAAAATTTATTTCTCGCACCATTGACGGGATTCGTAAATAAATCTGTCATTTACGGATTAATCGCCGTTATCCCTCCAGTGTAGGGAGGGCGGTGATTATACTTTTCCACCCTCAAGGATGTTACAATGTGGAACATTCTCCTAGCCTGAAGCGTACTTAGCATATCCATTGATAATAACATGTCAGAACTTGCCACCTTGTGCCAGTGGACAGGTTAATCTATAATAGGATATTATGTTTTAACGTAAATTTTATGTTTAACGTTTTATGTTTTACTCGTGACCTGTATTTTTTTTTTAATTAAACGTAATTTATTTCAGTTTAATGAAGACATTTGTTTTCAGCGAAATAAACAGGATAACATTAAAGGTGTACTTAGAGCAAACAGCCGGTGCATGTCCCCCCGCTTTATGTTAATACGAGTTTCCGCTTTAAGTTAAAGCTTGTACATTGTTAAAGTGCACGATTATATCACACCAAACAATTCTGGACATTCCGTGTTAGTGAAAATACTTAACTTACTGCATTTAAAGATGTATACTCTAGCAGTATTTGATAAATCGAAGTCCAATGAAAATATATCGTACAAAATGCTGACTTTAAGTATAAGAAGCTACAGGAGAGTTGATGCTAAAACATGAATGAACTGGATGTACAATGACAATACGAAATTACTTGCTGTCCAAAGCGCGGGTTCTGCAAATGCAGGAACACGATTGTAGCTTCCTCTGTAGGAAGGAAGGCAGCTTCCTCTGAGGAAGTAAAGAAAAAGATTACCTTCAGACTGGTCTCTCTCTTCTAGTTTACCCGGGTTTATCACACGTTTAGAACGTCGGTTGACCGAAATTCGAGTTGTTTAAACTTAATAAACATTCTATATGAAAGAATGTCTCCATATTTCATCCCCCCAATCTGACGCAGGTATTCATGCGAGTGCGTTTTTTATGCGACGTTCATGAAAAACAAACCCGTATTATGAGAATTTTGAATATCTGTCTTTTATTCAATTTGCGCTTAAAACACGACATAAACTGATGCAGAAAACCGTGTTTATAGCATAATTCCAAGGTAGATATCGCTACCTGCGAAGGTCAACGGTCTTTTCCATATTGGATCAAAAAACTGCCTGTACATTCTAACGTCTGCATTCTAACACTAATCAGCTAATGTAGAAAGGTTATATACACGTATTTTAATTATTTACAATAATCTCTCTACGGGGAAAACTCTAATAAACTAGGGCAAATACAAATAGGTTCAATTCGCATAACTGAAATAAATATTTTGTGGGAGAAAAGTTTTAGGCCATTATTTTCTATACAATATCATTTAGTATATTCCCACAAGGGCTACTGGAACAGTGAAACTGAAAATACTTTGCCCACATCGGCGAGTACCCCACACCATCACACCCTGATTATGAGAAACACCCTCGCTGACGGCCGGATTCGTTCCCGGGCTTAATAATGATAAATAAATAAATATAGTCTTGACGATCCTACACACCCACACGCTGCGTTATTTATGGTATCGATCTAGTTTGTTTTGATGTTGTATTTGATTTCGGTCTAGCGTACCGTTATATCCGTCAGCCGCTGCGCATAGTTTTTTTTTTTTTTTTTAAACCGAGTGATCGTGCGGCGGTCTGTTGACGCAGAGGTCTTTAGAAGAGTACTTCGCGGCCGTATCAAAGAATATTTCTTATTTGTGTTTCGATTTGGAGTCAAATACTAATGGCCAAAACGTGCTGCAACGATGTCTTCAGAAACTTGTATTAAACAGAACCAAATGACATTATAAATGTAGCTCTAATTGGACTTTGGACTAACAACGTAAGTTGTTTATTTACTTGCATTGCTTATATTTAAAAAAAAAAGATTTCGCATATAAATATAAAGCAAAATTTACCTGGCAGCACGTAACTTAATATGAATTTTAAAATTAAATTAAGATAGTCGCAGAATTGTTGACATTAACGGTTCTGTAATTATCGGTACTGTTCCAGCCTGCATTGCAATGTTTACGCTAGTTAAGAATGCATTGAATAAACAATGGATAGGGGATAAACAAACATCATTACAATGCATAATGGGAACGGAGGAACTGCTTTTAAATTCGGAGGATTTTTTAATAGCTGTTAAATTTTGATAAATTTTAATTTGGGTATTTTTTTTTGAGTAAATCAATTTAATGACTTTTACAAAATACATATGTGCTGGTACTATTGACAATAATGATGTGAACTTAACATACAAGATTACAAGTGCACTTTTTAATAGATAGACCGGGCAAAGCTGAAGTCTTGTTTAATAAAGACAAAAGTTAGTTGAAAGAGACGATACGGGGATATATTCTCTTAAAAACTGTATTATGAGATAAAACACTCTTATATCACGTGTTATTATTAAAATATTTATTAAAATGCCAAAATAAACTTGATCCCACCTCAGTACATACACTTAATACAAAATTAGCAACGTTTTACGATTCCGCTGAATCTCGATATCAGACTTATAAAAAAGTTATAAAGAATTAAAAGAGTTACAAAGATCACTGGTATAAATTTAATTTTATTGTAAAGTTTCGTCAAATATCTTAATCATTATAAGTGACTTAAGGGAGTTTTATTTCACAATACATTTTTTAAAAAGATAAGTCTTTTTACATAGCATTGATCTCCAAAACTGTGTGGTTCTCACAACTAGTTGCCTTAGAATTACGCTATCAACGAATAGCAATTTATTCAAGGAAAGGTGTGTAATGCTACTTATTTGAAATGTGGTGATAATCCTCACATTGAAACTTTTTTTTTTTTTTGCGCTTGTCAACAGATCTGCGGAGGATCAAGCATCTTATCAGTGCAGCAGTTTTGGTCATTTTTAGCCCAAATTTTTTTTATTAAAAAGTTCATATAAACGTAAATGTAAAAATCATAGTTATTTTTTAAATATGAAATCCACATTTTAATTAATTTAAATTTTGCATAGAGCGGAAGCTCAGTAGCTAAGCTACTAACGTTAAAGCGGTTAATTACCGGGGCTTATTGTAATCTGAAATTTAATTAGTATGGTTCCTTCCCTCAATTGTATGCGATATATTACTTCAGCTGTTGCAGTAATGTTGGTAACAATGGCTAGTACACGCAGTCCTTTACTTAACTCCACAGAAAAAAACAAAGGGGCCATCAGATCTGACATCTCGATGAGGAAGTAATTCAATCCTTTTTTCCATCCATTTTTCAGGGAGTTGTTCATCCAGAGGTGCTCGATGATCAAACGTTTCCTTTCGATTTTTTCCACAAAGTTAAGAGGGCAATAAACCTTTAATCGTTATGATGTTTTTCGGATCAAAATCCTTGTTTGGATTTTGATTCACGCTCCCTGCATATCTTTTTCGGTGGCAATATACAGCGATAATAAATATTTGTTCTCTCTGTGATTTTCCTTTTATTATATGTGCCTTTTTAAATCAAAGTTTTTGTGCAACTAAACATTCTTCGCATTTGTCTTTCTGTTTCGATCTGTAAGATGTAAAATCTTACAAGTATAATATTTTATAGAAAAGTGAGATTAATTTAAAGTAAAACTTATAATATAGCAATATGGGGCAGCGAAACCCTAGAAGTCAAGAATATTACTAAGATCACTCGCAAGGGATTAAATTAGACAACGTCTATACAAGGGGAGCGGTAAGCTGAAAGGCTATTAGCAACCTAGGTACACTTCGACTCCCAGCACACAGACAAACCAAAACAATAGAAACGAGTAGCAACTGCTGTTAGTAATAGGTGTTAACTCTGGAAAACAATGGTGCGGTGGACCATGATACTGTCAGGACATTTCTTTGATCGGTGACATCTGGAGAAGAGACAGGAAGTAAATACCGGACAAATGCTGGAATTAGAGTTAAGACTGGCGTCTGGCTGTCAGTGATGGCAGAGTTTGTAGATCGTGTGAAATTAGTCTGCTAAAGTATAACTATAAGCGGCTGACTTCAAAGGTACAGACAGCCTGTGAAATTTTACAAATTTCTTAAAATAAGAAGTTTGATCAAGCAATAAGGAGTCAGCTTGAGAAAATAAAACAGGCAAATAAGAACAGAGTGAAAGTTGATAAAATGAGAAAGATTGGTTAAGACTCAGAACAAGGGCAGTACGTAATTCAGATGAAAAAGGTGAGTGAAAGGGGGGAGAAAAATGACAAAGTTGAGATTCTTGTCGGTGTTTCTGAAATGGGATAGTCAAGAACTCAGTTGAGTTTTGTCGGTGTTTGTCGAAATGGGTTAAAAAAGTGACTGAGTAGGAAACATACAGAACCCCGAGTTGAGTTTATGTGGGTGTTTATGGAAATGAGTTAGGGGAGACACAGTTGAGGTTTTTTTGTCGTGCTAGAAAATGTGAGTAGACACAGAACCCCGAGTTGAGTTTATGTGGGTGTTTATGGAAATGAGTTAGGACGGACAGTTGAGTTTTTTCGTCGGTGTAAGTAAAAATGAGTTAGTAACATGGGCAGTTGAGTGTTTGGTCGTGGTAGAAAATATGAGTTGGTAGCAGTTGACAGTTGAGTGTTTGGTCGTGGTAGAAAATATGAGTTGGTAGCAGTTGACAGTTGAGTTTTTTGTCGTGTTAGGAATTATGGAGTGTAAGGAGAATAAGCCTGTCCGTCATTGGAAGGCAAGAGCAGTGGCCGTATGCTATAGTCTAATCCACATCGGAAGAAAGGCAAGGGTAGTGACCCGAATGCAACGAGCGCTGTGAAATATTTCTTAATTTAATAAGAAGTTCTTAATAGGTGGAGCGAAGAAGCGAGGGTGGCACCCTATGAGCTATCTCCTTGTGGATGAGCTGTAAAAAGTGGAGTAGAGAAGGAGTTAGTGTGAGATGCCCTGTGAATTTTCTTTTTGTGAATAAGTTTTAATAAGGTGGAGAGGGAAGGAGCGAAGCCGAAAAATTAGTAGCTCGATGAGAAGGAAGGAAGCAGCGAATGGAAGGTAGCCCGAATAAGGTGGAGAAAGGACGCCAGTCCCATGCAGCCAAGAGTTCCTGAAAATTATCTGTAGCAGATTCAGGTTGATCAGATGAAGGAGATCCTCAGAGAGCCAAAAATGGAAGGTTGAAACCTCCCCGGAAAGGAAAGAAAAAAAGATAGAAGTAGGTGAGAAATATAGTAAGTACTGTAAGCTAACAAGGACTGTTAGTGAAAGAGTATAGTAATTAATTTAAAAAAGGGAGTAGCTCTAGAAGTAAAATGATAGATAAATCACCTCTGAAGTAAATTATATATACTAACAGAGTTATTATGTTAAAAAAAAGTTATTGTAAAATGCAAGGGAAACGAAGGATGAGTAATAGATTAAATTGTTGTTCAAATGATTATAATGTGTTAGAAGGGTAGTAAGGTTTATATGAGAAGTTTTGAATATGTTTTAAGGATAGATAATTGAATTGTATGGGAAACTTTGAATGTTTTAAGGACAGATAATTGAATATAGTGTTTGTATTGATGAAGAATTGTTGGTTCATCTGAAAGACTAATAACAAATAGAGACTTTAGGAAAGTTAAGATTGGTCTTCAGTGTATTGTAACAGAATGGTGAGAACACACAGTATAATGATGAAAGTAGCATATTGATTGTTAATATAAGAAACACAATTGTATCCAGGAGTAAGTGAAATAGGTATGGTGAATGTGTATAAGTGTTAGGAGTTAGTTAGGGCAAGAAGAATGAATCAAGTGTTTTCATATAATGGTCAACTCAGATTAGCTAGTGAAGGGAAATAGGAATAAGAATAATATATGTAAGGTATCCTTGATTTAACTTTCTATGCATATTACATGTTTTTTTTATTCAATTGTATATTATGTTGTATATATATATATATGTAAATAAACTTTGTTGTTTATTAATTGGTGAGTTTGTTATTCCTGAACACTCAGCCTTTCCGAAGGGAATTATACATAATTGAGAAGTTCCATTGAATCTGGAATTCTCCTGTGAAGCAAAGTCATATGTGTACGTGGGGGTGTAAGAAATAGAGGTCTATATAGTTATAAGGGAACAGAACAAATAAGGAATATTTAATAAAGAATTATTATTATACATAATTAAAATAAAATTAAACCAAATTCACTTTTTATTCCCCCCCACAGATCCTGGCCATAGACACTGCTTCACGTTTTTCCCAATTTTTTGCATCATTAATCACATTTATGATATTTTACCTAACTGATATAATTCTGGCCATGTCACAGCGTTGAGTAATACTATTTACAGTACTGTATTACCTGTGCTGTATTTAGAAAACAATAAAAATTATTTTTTATTTTATTTTATTTATTTTTAAAATACATAAAATATATCACCTGGGGATTCCCACTGCCAGTTTCAAGTGAAGCAGATGGATTCTCAGATCCCCATATGAGCAAAACGAGCGAATACGCAGTAATTATCCACCCTCTTAAATGTATACACATCACTGAAAACCAAACGTTGAAGACTATGAGTATTATTACCTTCTTCCACCATTTTCCCGCAGAAACGCACTTGGACGAACATAACACACAACGGAGCAATATGGTATAAGTCGCCGATGCGTCTAAAACCCAATAAATCCACAGAATGTACCATTAAACATGGCATATTCGTTTTTTCGGCATCTAGCAAACGACTATCTCCCCCCATGCCACCGTTTTGTTGCATATAATTTTCATAAGTTCGAACTCGGATTGAATTTATGCCAGGGGTTTAATTTCTCCCACACGTTTATTTTATAAATTACTCCAGTTATCGACGGAAATCGAACCCAGACCTTTCCAAAGGAGTGGCAGACGACGATTTATTGCACCGATTAAGTTGCCGCGGAGGACATCAAATTCAGCACAGGATATGCTTTATACATTAACCAAAGAAAATTACCATTTTTTTTTTTTGCTGCGAAAACTACACTGCAGACTGTCATAGTAGTCGGAATTAAAATGGCCCAGTTCCCAAGTTGCCAATATAAATTCCAAATATGTACCAGAATCATCATTCAATTTTCAGTTCACGGACTGCATATATATATGTGCAGTCCGTGAACTGAAACTATATATATATATATATATATATATATATGCACTTAAAATGGACCGATGAATGAAACAAAATGTATTTATTATGAAAATGTAATAGCTCAGAATGACTAAATCATGATATATCCTAGCGAATCAGAGTGTTTGGAAATTCATCATAATACTGTAAATTATACGGGGCGCGTTTTTATTTTGGGATACGAATGCTCTTGTTCTATTCGCTCGATAAAAGGAAACTCTTTTTTCACGTAATATCGCTGCTCTCGAACATTCCAACTATTAGTTGTGCGACTAAACTATTTGGCGTTGAAACACATAAAAATGCAACATTAATTATGCGATGTTGTTATGCAGTCCAAATTTTCACTACATTGAACAGCGGCTAAGTGGTGTAGTAAATCATAACGGTTTCGTGTAATAGGAATGAAAGAGAGAGAGAGAGCAGAGGGCGTTCGGGCGTTCCCGTAGGATTTCATCATAAGGCTCGCTGGTATCATCTTTCATTTATGCTTAAATGGTTACTTTTTATGACCAGGTTTTGGCGCATTATAGCCTTAGTCGCTAATGCGCCAATAAAACCCAAGCAACAAACAAACAAACAAACAGCTTAAATGGATAGGTGGACTGACATCAAAACCGGACGCAGAAATAATCAGAAACAGACGTGCTTCTAAGTCAAAAACCGCTGGTTAAGGGAAAGGAAATTACATTTTGTTTTGTAATCCTTCCATTTAGCATAATTGTTAAAGCCCAAATAATAAACATCTAAAGAGAAATAAAAGTGCAAAGAGCGTAAGCTATTCACAATCCAATTCTTAGAAAGACCATACCTAAGTAAGGCAGTTACTGATGCCTAGGTACGAACCTCTTCCAGAACGGAGGAATTTTTGCGGTTTTTCACACGGTAGCTGAGATAGTCGATTTCGAGCAAAGGTTAAACATCCTTCCCTCGCCGGAAACTCGGGGTTTTCAACCAGTAAAATAGGCAAACCAATCACAGAATACACCCTATCCTCCGTATTCACGAATCTTTTCCTTAAATAAGTCTTGAGAATGAACTCTTCAATTGTTATTGCTATTTAACTTTATTGAAATTATAAGTTGGGAGGACCGTCTTTTCCTTTCAATTTTAACTACCAAGTTAATGCAATGGTGTTATCTCTCACAGCAGAACAAAACTTTGCCTTCACAAAGGGTTGCCCTGATATTGCACTAATTTCAAACAAAAAAAAATTGTCACATTAGGTTTACCCGAGAACATGCTCATCCCCCCCCCCCCATGTGTGTTATGTTCATAAATTGCGTGTGTTTTGTGGTTGGTTGGTTTTTCCTGTTCTGCCGGACAAAAAACCGAGTTTCCGGGAGGAAAATACCATCGCCTGAGACTGACTAACTCAGCCACGGAGTGAAAAAGCCCATAAAAGTTCCTCACGTCATTGACGGGGTTCGAACCCGAGTCTCTTCCACTGTAGGGAGGACGGTGATTATAAACACTGTGTTACCGCGAGGACACTACTTTTAACAAATGGCATCACCAAAAGGTTAATGCGTCATTTAAAGTGTCTTTAATATTGCATTTTATTTAGAAACAATTTCATTAAAGGTTTGCCACCACTGTACTGTTGGAATGCAAACCATTAAAAGGATATGCTTGAGCCCGTGGACTTATTCACTTTCACTGCAGGGACATATGCTTTCCGAATTACGGAGGGTGCTAGCGCTGTAGGCTGTCATGGATTTTACTTGTTTCTGCGAAACCACTAAAACAACAGCAACACGCATATAGGAATTCGAAAGGGGTTAACTTTCAATTTGTTTAACTATTGTACTACTAACATATACTTCACTTTTTGTTCTGTCAGTTCACTGAAGAGTCTTTAATCTTAAAGTGGCCTTGATGTCAAGGAAACATTCATTCTTGGAGATTCCATGGATACATTGTGGCTTCAATTTCGTTTTCAATTTAGGTACTGAAACTTTCTTTCGTTCACAGCGGGTCCTTTGAGAATTTTTAATTCACCTGGGAACTTCGGACACAAAAACTTCCCGTGTTCATAAGAATCTATCTGAGAATAGAAAAACAGACATTCTAACGTTTCGTTTAACGTTGTTTCTGGTTCTTTCTTACTTGGTCAATCATGTCGGATGAGATGCTCTGAGCCACGAATTTCCTCGGTTAGCTGAACAATTTCTTAGTTTATATATTACGCAAACCGACAATGCAACCAAGTTAACTACCATTGCACAGATAATATTACACAGAAAAAAAGTTTTTAGCTTGCATGCACAGGAAATGCAGAATGTGTGTTTTGATTTTTTTTTTTTCAGAGCAAGCCAAAAATTCAATTAAATGTTATAAGACAACAGTTTTCTTTCCTTTCAAAAATGAAATTTTAAAATTTTAAACTCTTAATACCGCGTCTAAATTAATTTATAACTATAAAGTGAAAGCGTGTATTTACTACAGATAGTGTTCTTCATCTATAGTTTTTTGTAAAAAAAGGAGATAAACTGTACTACTATCTTGAAAAAACTTGTAGTACGAAGGTGGTTTAAATAAATAGCGAAAGTTAAATAAACGAACGATTCATTATTCAAACTGTAAAGGAGTTCACAATTTTTCAATATAGCCTTCTCCTATCCCAACATACTTCTTCCACTTAAGAAGCTAATGCTTGGACGGTCAGAGAAGAATTTCTTTGGTTGCTTGCCGAAGCCACTCATGCGCCGCTTTTCTGGATTTCATTATCAGAGTGGAAGCGTTTTTTCACTAATACTGCTCTGCGTGGTCCAAAAAAAATGATAGTCACTTGGAGACAAGTCTGCAAAATAAGTAATGGGTGACAGCACTTCAAGACACAGATCATCGTAAACGGTGTCAATAGTCGTGCGTGCAATGTGTGGATGGGCTGTGTAGACAAAACCCTCTTGGGATCAATCCTTGCCGTCTGGCACAAACTGAAAGCTTCAGATGGCTCGTAAGCATATCGCAATAAGAAACACCATTTGATATCCTCCTTTCTTCATCTAGCTCTCCAAAATAATCCCACTTATGCCTTAAGATACAGTTAGCATCAGCGGAATGTTCGCCTCTAAAACAGGAAAAAAGTCGAAAAACTCAAAATTTGGAATTAGAAAAAAATAATAATAAATAATAATAATAAAACTTGATAATGATTGTAAGCTGTTTATTTCCTAACATTATAATTTTTTTTATGATGTAAAGTTGCGCATTTTCTGAAATTTCTCTATCTCTGTGATTTCTATTGGTGTTTTCGTAACATTTTATCATCCACGGCCTGTGGAGTGAAGATAAATATTAAAAAAAAAAAAAATACAAAAGAATTTTTAGAACTACACTGTCAGGTACTATACATTAGTACTATATGAAAAGATGATCGACCAATAAGAACTTTAAAAGATACAGAGAATGGAATTCCACAAAATTTTCTAGAAAAGCAATATGAGGATTTGCTGCATAAATTGTTAGCTGCATAAATTGTTAGCAGCATCTGATCCATTCAATTCAAATTTGAGGGAACTGCGAGAAAAGTGACAAAAACAAATGTTCTCTGAAACTTGATCATACTTCGGAAACTACAAACAGAGAAGCAACAGAGGAAGAAGTTAAAGAGAGAATTATGAATAGAGCGATGTATATTATTATATACTAATAACTCTAATGATTTACTCTAGACAAACCACTTTAAACTTTAGAAGCTAGACAATAACCCTTTTTTGACTTTTTTTATTAATGACTTCACTAAAATTGTGTCGAGAAGGCGTGTCTGATTAATATTTTAATTATTGCAAATAATATAACGTTACAGTATATTAATTTATTTCTGCTTTTTTACTATAATGACGTGTTAATAAAATTTTTATAATTAAGCGCAGATTGAGAAAAGTTTGTTTGTTTGTTATTTGGAGCATTAGTAACTAAGGCCATATTGCTCCGGAATATAGCGTTGGTCATTCCCTGACCTTTCCGCATCCAGTGATGACGGGCTCGAACGGCGGTCTAATCAAGAAGCGTGTGCTATGCACTGCTGCTCCTTCCCACCTGGCTACGGAGGTGCCTTAAAGAAAAGTATTTGCTTATTATACTTGTCAGCCTAAAGAAACTTTAAATCCATAAAACGCCACGTTTAGTCGCAAATGAGATATATCCTCTTTAAGAGGCAAAAGTTCCACTGTGCATCACTTTTTTTGTAGATGGCATTGATCAGGATTTCTTCGGCTTTGGGGAGGCTGTAATGACTCCACTCTTTACTGCTTCGCTTACAATGAAATTACACCTTTACGCTTCACACCAAAGCAGCAATGCAGAGCACGCATCAAATAAATATTTTTTTGTTTATACTTCGGGATGGTCACACATGGTCGGAGGAGTTTACGAGATAGAGAATAGAAGAACATTACCGTATTTAGCAATCGTGTGTGTGTGTGTGTGTGTGTTCGAACCACGGTCAACTGAAATGTAACCACTCGGCTACATCACAGCTACTCGTCTTTGTTTCAGCTCATCTGTAAATTGACGTATCCGTCTTTCACACGTTATTATAGGTCATTACGTACAATGTGTTGAACAGAAAACGATGCTCACGTGAAGCTTTCAACAGCGATTTTGTGTGACGTGAAAAAGTTGTTTCCATTGGCAGCAGGTCGAGCAGAAACCTCTAGTTCGTGGACTCTATTGTTAAATTTTTAAACGTTTGGACCTATTCATACATTGTTCTCTATGGAAAACAGTTCTCATCATATATTAACCCCTATACGATGAATTTCAATGGGTTTCAATTGTATTCAACAATCGTATAACTACTCACATCTTACACAAATTACAGGGGTTGAGGCTTAGATTAGATTGTAGGAATTTTTTTTTTAACCAGTGAGTTTTTATCTTGTTCCAGATTGCTGGTACAAGTTGCACTCCCAGGTAGTTGAGGCTGACAGCTTGAATAAATTCAAAGGGCAACTGGATAGTTACCTGTGTGAGGAGAAAGCATCTACTTTGTAGTTTATTTTCTTTTTTCTTTTTGCCAATGCAGAAAAATCCTGTAGCTTCCTTGCACTACATGGCGAATTCTATTACTGTCTTCGTCTTGGTACAACTTTCCATACATGAAGTCATCTTGCAGCCGCAAAATAATGAAGGATTCTCTAAAAGTGGAGATACGGACTCTCTGAAGATGGTGTGACATGGAGATATCCCTGAAAACGTTTTGATAAGAGCCGTACTGTGTCAACTGTGAAGTGGTTTGGGGTTGGACCGACGGTTTCTGTGGATGGCAGCTTACCGGATCGATATTGTAAACACTTTCGATAACGCTGTTCTCTCAACATCCATGAAAATTTATGGCACAGGATCTTAAGCTTTTTTTTTTTTAAGAGGAATGTCGCCAGCTACAAAGCTCAGTGTTTAATGGCTACTTTTGAAGAGTATAAGTAGCACTGAAGGTTCAGAACGTTCCAATTTGCCTTATGAGCCCACTTATGGAGGATATATTATCGCTTGCCCAATTAAAACTTCAGCCGGAGGAGTGGAGAATAATCACGTCTATCCGTACAGTCTTTTTTCCTGAATTAGTATGTTCTCGCATAACATAAGAAACTAAGTGAGTGTTTACCATTTTACATCTCTCTCTCTCCAATTCATTTCGCACGCTATTCTTAACATACGAGGCTAACTTCAGTAATGATCGCATGTTTAGGTTTATTGATAGAAACTAAAATATTTTTTTAAAAAATGGAAGTAATATATAGAATACAATTATCTTTTAATAAAGAGCGCAGTACCGATAGTTCAAACAAATGCGTGGTAGGAGGATAGAAAATGGCTGATTCTACGGTTTATTGCGAAACCAGTGTTCTTCATACAGTCTTTCACAACGCCGTTCTCTGTATTTTGCGTTTCAGGAAAACTTCCACACGTTTCTCGGTAACGTGCATGAAATCCATGTATCCATGGATACCGACAGCCGGCGTTAATAACTCAGGTAATAGCTAGGAGATCTACGTGTAAACTGGTTCCCCAGAAATCTTGGGAACCACTAAAAATCGTTCGGTATTCTGCTCTTTAGTATCTTCTCTATCTTCTCTAGAGTTTCTCGGGTAAGAAACTATTCATTACGTTATACAAAAAGATTACGCCTCGGTTCGTTTTGCTAATATGTACATACAGTTAATGAATAATTTCTCAGCAAATTAACTCATAAAGGAACTTTTTCTATTTATTTTTCATCAAATGAAAGTAAAAACCATTAATGTAAATATTCAGTTTTTATGCGACTTTATTCTGAAACTAATTCTTAACTGTGAAGGTGCAATAAGTTTACTATATGAATCACTTTACGGTTTGAATGATCATGCACTCAATAATCAGATAACTGTAGCACTCACTCCTTCGTAAACCAACGTAGTAAACCAACGTAGTACTGATTCTCTACTTACTTTTCTTTTGATGACGTTCTGTCCGTATTGCAATATGTTTATTAGTAAGATACTAGGAAAACACTACTAAGGTAGAGTTTTCCTAGTGCACAATGTAAAATACATCAAGAGAAAACAAAATATTATCACTAATAATCATAAAGAAAGCATACTTAAGGAGATAAAATCGCCTGGGCATATTAGTATTAGCCGTGTGGTGTAAGAAAGCCCTGGGCTTTTGTTACACCAGCCAAAAACAAAACAAAAAAATAATAATACTAAATCACTTATTTGACCCTTTCCTCACGTAGGTATCTATCCAGTCGAGCTTTGAATTTACCCAGCTGTCAGCCTCAACCACCCACAGAGGCAACGTATTCGAATAATTAACAACTCGCTAACTAAAAGAAAACTTCGTGCAATGCAATCCGGCCCAAACTTCTCCCCCCGTAATTTGAATTTATGGCTACTAGTTCTGGAATCATAACAGTGAAACTTTCACCTCGTTCATTTTACTTTTACATTTCCGAGCCTTATACACCTCAATAGTATCTCCTTTAAGGAGTCTAGTTTCCAAGCTCTCTAGTCTACATAATCGAAGTCTTTCCTCGTACGGTCGTCCCTCGTACGATCTCACCAAAGGATCCAAAGACGGGCAACTCACCCGTCTTTGTATCCTTTCAAGGCTCTCGGCGTCTTTTTTCAGATGAGGTCTCATACTTGGGCACAGTATTCCAAATGCGGTCTTACATAGTGGCATACTATTTAGGGTAAGGCGCCACCGGGGGTCTCCCACAACTGCACCATCAATACTCTTGTGAAGTATGAAGAACTCTGTAAATGCCAGAAGTGTAAGGGGTATGTATGTTTCCTGTCACAGGGTGGCACCCGGATCTATATCCATCTCCACCAATATAATTGTAGGCATAATACTCATCTAAATATGGTGGCCTGTTAATGTAAGTGTGTATGTAGTATATTATAGCGAACAGGCCACTCAGCCACCAGGTGATAGCCACAATTGGGCAAATATCACCTGGTGCCCGCCCTGTCACGAAAAGCCAGATCTGGGTCTGCTATCACAGACGGTACGATATGTACTTAACTCCCACACCCACTAGTGAAGTGCAAGACTAGTGGATGCCAGCATCCCACCCCTAGCAGCTCGCAAAAAAAATATAATAAATAAAATAAAAAAATCACACACACACACACACACACACACACACACACACACACAAAAGGAGATAACTCCCAAATACGGGGAAAAATCCCGCAACCTGAATTCACCGGAAGCCAGCTTATATATATATATATATAAACCCAATAGTTAACTCCTAAATACGGGGCAACATCCCGCAACCTGAATCCACGGGAAGCCAGCGGGAAAAAAAAAAAAGTACATGCATAAACATATTAGTAACGTCATTAATGCAATTATTCACTAATAGTATTAACTGACAACAACCTCCTCTTTCTAAAAACCATTCTACAAAAATGCTAATGCATCATAATTAACAGCTGAAGACAACAACACTGCCTCATTCACCCTGCCAAAATTAGCCACCAAATGTATCAGCACACATCTGAACTCATAATACAAATTACAATCGTATAACACGTGATCCCATGAATCTACCATGCCACAAACACAGTAAGGCTCATCTTCCAATCCTAACTGATGTAATTTCGCTTTCAGTGAACCATGTCCTGTAAGTATGTATGAACCCTCCATACAAGGATAAAACCATTCGTTTAATTTATTCTTATAATTAAATTGTACACTAGAAATTAAAGAATATGTTGTCCTACCAGTTACACTTGAGCCCCAATGCTCTTGCCACAAATTAACTAACTTAGATAATATATCCCGCTTGTTTTCTGTAATTGTTAATGTTGGGTTTACAGTAATACCCAAAAACGTTATTTGACCTTACATAAAAAATAACAGAATGATCTCTATACAAGAAATAAATTCAAAGGCATCACCCCAGCTAAAACTTGCATTGCATTGGTCGACACCGTCTTACATACCCGTAACATAGTTAGTAACATAATTCTTCGTAGAGACAATAATTTCTGCTTAAATTTTACCCGAGCGGTTCTTGCATACCAAATAGAGGCAGCATAAGTAACTATTGGTATAAAATAGCATTATAATATGAATGCATAACCTTCTTACCTAAACCCCAATCGTTTCTAGTTAATCTAATAATGGAAGCAGTATAATTTTTAACCTTAGACTCAGATAGTCTAAATGTGGTGTAAATTGCAATTTATCATCAAGAATTACTCCTAGGTATTTAACTTGAGAAACTAAAGGAATCTGTTTACCATTTATTGTTAATCTGAGTGGTCTATTGTAATCCAACTTTCCTTTTAATAACATCCTAACTGTTTTATCAGAAGAGATCTTTAATTTGTTTAATTCAGCCCACTTAATTAAATCCGGGATAATCATATCTAACCTACTTTCCAAAGCTGCCCTTGACTTTCCAGTCACGCATAAAGTCAAATCATCTGCATGAGCCACCTTGTAGCAGTAAGCTGCAGATCTACTCAACCACTGGTTTAAAACAAGATTCCACAATATGGGACCTAAAACAGAACCCTGTGGGCAACCACGATTAATATCTCTTTCATACCTTAAATGAAGAGATTTAACTATTATTTTCCTCCCCATCAAATAATTCCTAATGATCTGATACAATAGCTGGGAACAACTTAAATCTCTAAGCGAGGCAAGAAAGCTTTGATACCAAACGGTATCAAATGCTCCCTCAAAATCGACAAACATAATAAATGCATATTTATCTATAGTATTAACATTGTAACTAATTAAATCCTGTATGGCGTCCTCAGGTGAACATTTTTTCTTAAAACCATACTGATGCTTAAATTCTAAGTCCTTATCTCTAAACAACTGTTCTAGTCTTAACAATATCGGTCTTTCACATATTTTCTCCAAATTTGCCAATAATGAAATGGGTCTATACCCACGTGGATCTGTAATGAGTTTACCAGATTTCTGCAACAATTTTAACAAAGCGATCTTCCAAAAACCAGGGAAATCTCCCTGTAAAATACACTTATTATACATATTCATCAAAACTTCTGGATATAATTCAGCACACTTACTAATACAATTATTTTCAATCATATCAATTCCTGGTGTCCTATTTACATTCACATTAGATCAAATCTCAAAATGACTTCAATAAATAACATGAAATGCTGCAGGAGACATCGTTATAAAGCTTCAAAAGGTGGGATGGTAACAGAGTTCAGATTGTGAAGATTCGAAAAAACTAAGGCATCGATATATCATCTGTAAACTGAGTGTAATCTAAGATCAGTCTCCTGTTTGCAGGTTGAAAAACCCGAGTTTCCGAAAGGAGAAACATCCGACCATTGACCCACTATCTCCCCAAGATGTGAATCAAGTTAATAAAAGTTCCTTTAGCGTCACAATAATGAGGACGGGATGTTAACGTGCAAGGAAAAATGGCGTATGTCAGCAACACCAAACGATTGCTTCATTAGTTATCATCCTGTAAGCCTATGCTACACACACGGAAGTCCCCATTTCCCTAAAAGAAGACGAACTTCTGCTCTCTGGCCAAACGATCATAGAAGACAATACAATACTTTTGTTCATTTTTAAAGTATGTTTTAATTTTATCCTAAAAAGCTGTACTAACTTTCTTGAACAACTGGCAGAACTTGGCCTGAAACTTTGTCGACCATTAAGGACATAACTCACTAACAAAACAAAAATTTATATTTCTAATGAATAAGAGCTTACTCTCGGCAGACCTTCATGATGTAGAGCTGTATTTATTTTATTTTTTTTCTTTTACGTAAATCAAAGTCAATAGTTACGCAACTTCCTATGCCAATTTTCTGCTATAGTGCAACGGAGTCTTCTGAAAAATCTTGCTTCTGCTGGTGAGAAGATGAAATCCATAACACAAAAGGGGAAGAAAATATATTTTGTAGAAATGGATGATGAATATATAACAGTAAAGTCTTTTCTGAAGACAAAATTGAAATTAATGAGAAAACAGTAAAAAAAAGGTTAAAATGATGCCCACCAAGACTAACATTGTAGGAGATATTTCAAAGCAATAGTTAAAATAAAATAACTCCTTGTATTCGGCCTTCAGTGGGAGCAGAATCCAAATGACAGAAAATCGAATGCTGTAAAGCATTCGAAGTTTGCCCACCACGACCATTCTGTTCTTTGATACAGTTCAAAGGTGGTGAGAAATTTATTGCAAGGAGTTTAATTTTTATTTTTCATACAAACACAAATAAAAAAAGTCAAAAATTGTTTTCGGGTGACAAAAGTTGGGAAAAACGGCAGAAATCTGGAAAAGTTTAAAGCTAAGAGAAACTTTACGGAGTCCTTAAATACCAGGTATATCCACACTTCAGAGTTTTTTTTGGAAAATTCGAAATAAAATTCAGTTTTTTTTTTTTTTTTTTTCAAATATGGTACAAGGCAGCAATTGCTACGAAATTCTGGATAGTAAATTACTAAGATACTGTTTATAACTGTTTCTACTATAAAACATACATCGATTATTTTACTATACTTTTTAAATGAAAAATTATATTTTACATTTTGTTTTGTAAAACAAACATGGTTTTATTAAAATGTGTTAATTTTTATAATGCACTGGTCACATCTTAAAAAAGCTATCGATACTATAATTAAATATTTTAATTAATTTTGGTAATGTAACTTCGTTTTATGATATGGGCGGGTGATGCAAGTTTGAGTTCTCACTGTACTACATATTTAAGACACCTGTTCCCACCCCCTCCCAAGAGAAAAGGCAGATTTCGATGGATACTTAAATAAAATTTGATGAGTCAGATTAACGCTAACTGAAGCTGACGAGTACAAACTATATTCATTCACAAACGATCTAAAAAAACAAAACAAAACAAAAAACTATTATCCCGTAGGTGTCTTAAAATCATAAAACTGAATTGTGACATTTTAATACTCACTTTATGTGTTTTTTTTTTTTTTTCCCTGTGAAATCAAGTTAGTACTAGGTCACATCTTGATTTCGTAAATGAGTTCAAAGCTTTAAACCTATCTTCATTTTCTGATTCAAAGGCTGGTTTAAAACCAGGCAGAGAACGTTTGTAAAGGTTTTCGCATGCAGACTTCAGAAGCTGTGCGGAAGGCAAAGTAAAAGCCTTGTTTTCATCTTCTTCAAAGTGCATTTCGGCGTCGAATATAACTATCTGTTTTGTTATCTTGAAAAGTTTGTGTAGACTACTACTTCCGAAATAGCCACCCGTTTCTATAGCAACACCATCTGTACCAAATCAGTG
This sequence comes from Mastigoproctus giganteus, assembly GCF_048544385.1. NCBI lineage: Eukaryota > Metazoa > Arthropoda > Arachnida > Uropygi > Thelyphonidae > Mastigoproctus > Mastigoproctus giganteus. Next base: position 200,360,866 of record NC_143580.1, read on the forward strand.
CTGCGTGTCTAAACCTTCGGCTGTATATTTACGACTATTACGATGTCAAAGTGCTTGCACGCCAGGGAAGGAAAGAAACTACAGGCATAGGAAAGATAAGCACACAGCTGGTAGTAACGCAAAAGTGGCCGGCGATAGAGACGCAGGAAGGTCAAGCGTGGTCTAAAATTGAGATGGCCACTTTATTTGCCTTTCTATAAACGTTTTTTTTTTTTTCATCTTATATTTATCCAGAAACAATGTTTGCATTGCTAACAACAGTCACTGTAGTCTGTTACTTTCTACTCTTATTTTTTACTAAATGAATTATGGTGAAATACATTCCAGCTCACCTCAAACCCGATTCTTTCACCAAAAACAGGAAAAGATATATCCATTTTAACTAGCTGGCGAAATCAAATTTTCAGACAAATGACAGTTAGTGACCCTAAATTTCTAAACGCCTCAGTGAGTTCCGTATGTCACTCAAGGATTCAGACCAAATTTTTGCCAAACGGGTGTAATGACAGTCACTGTCAATATCAAGGAGGGGAAAATCTATTAAAACAGCTAAATGCGATTGTAAGATGGACGCTGCTTCCTAGAGGAATTTTGTAAATGCACTTGTGTCTGAAATTGAAATTAAAACAATGTTTTTTAACGTGGAAATTCACGTTCTTAATATAATATATTTTTCATTCAAATTCTCCGAATATGACGTCAGTACAGAATTTTAAGATTTAGAGGGATGAATATAGCTATTGGTAAAATTTTGGCAGCAAAGTTTCAAGTTAAGATGGCTAGAGCACGTGTCAAGAATGTAAATTTCAAGGTCAGTGGAAACACCAGGAGGCAAGTTCAATCTCGAAGGCAACTTCAAAGTTTTACAAGAGTTACAACACCCCAGAATGACCTAACTGGCCCTAACAGCGAGACGCGAAACGTCTATTATCGGAAAGGTAACCTCTTATATTCATATACGAAATTTTTAGAAATCTTCAAGTACCGTGTTAATAGACTAGAAAAGAATAGCGAAAGCTTAAAAAGCGGTACTCACCTTGAAATTAATCTGCGATGGTTTACTTAGGTAGCGTGGTTAATGTTTAAGTTGAATTGTTGAATTGAAAAATTAAAAGGGAGGGAAGTAGGTAAAAGTTGACTGAGTTAAATAGGCGCAAGGAAATAGAAGTGTACACATCCAATCCTTGGTTGTCATCGAAATAAAGAGAAGAATAATTAAAAACTATGTAAGTGAATCCGATGAAGCCAATAGTCTTTACGAGGACTTTCGTTAGTTAGAGAACGTCTTCAGTTGGCAATGTGTGGGGAGAGAACGCGCGTGATATTTTAAGAATAAAAAATTATACTCTCGTGATGCCTTTTTTGACATGTGGGAACTTTAATCTCGAGAGGTTCCAAATTGGGGAAAGATTGAAGGGGAGTTTAGAATTTAGAATTTTGAGGTTAGAGTGGTGCTTGTACCATTCAATAACTAGGGCTTCATATTGGAGTATTCTGTAACTGGATTTTAGTTTAATGATGGAAATGGCAGAGTCGATGAGCGGGTTGTGGTTGTGAGTCTGGGCATGAGTTGTAAGTTCTGTGACAGATTGGTTAGACATGAGACTATGGAAATGGTAGCCCAGACTCACAACCTCATGCCCAGACTCACAACCACAACCCGCTCATCGACTCTGCCATTTCCATCATTAAACTAAAATCCAGTTACAGAATACTCCAATATGAAGCCCTAGTTATTGAATGGTACAAGCACCACTCTAACCTCAAAATTCTAAATTCTAAACTCCCCTTCAATCTTTCCCCAATTTGGAACCTCTCGAGATTAAAGTTCCCACATGTCAAAAAAGGCATCACGAGAGTATAATTTTTTATTCTTAAAATATCACGCGCGTTCTCTCCCCACACATTGCCAACTGAAGACGTTCTCTAACTAACGAAAGTCCTCGTAAAGACTATTGGCTTCATCGGATTCACTTACATAGTTTTTAATTATTCTTCTCTTTATTTCGATGACAACCAAGGATTGGATGTGTACACTTCTATTTCCTTGCGCCTATTTAACTCAGTCAACTTTTACCTACTTCCCTCCCTTTTAATTTTTCAATTCAACAATTCAACTTAAACATTAACCACGCTACCTAAGTAAACCATCGCAGATTAATTTCAAGGTGAGTACCGCTTTTTAAGCTTTCGCTATTCTTTTCTAGCCTCTTATATTCATTAAAAAATGGCATCGTAAATTGTAAATAACACGAAAAACCACAGTACTTCCAGAATATATGGTGGAAAAGCTACATCCATTTTAACTAGCTGGCGAAGTCAAATTTACGGACGAATGACAGTAGGTGACCCTAAAGAAACCATTACTCTCCAACAGAAAATAAAAGCTCCAATAATAAAAAATAAAAGAAATAATAATCATATTTCTTATTTGCTAAACGTAACGATACAGATATCCCCAGAGGCATCTTACGAATACAAAAGGTAAGACAATTAATAAACATTAGTGCAGTCCAGTTCGAAAAAGAAACTTGTCTCTCTGCATGTTTGAAAAAAACAATGCTAACGGTGAATAAATTGCGGGTTACTAACATAATGATTATACAAGAGCTGAAATACATAAAAAGTACTTTTCCGGTGGCTGTACAAAATTAAAACAAACAAAAGCACAAAGCTGAAACTTCAACGTTTCAGTTTCGCAATGAAAGGCACTTTTATTTATTTGAAAAGGTTATTTAAAATTGTTTTGACATTGTCAGGATGGTCCTACGCCCCATTCTGACAATGTCAAAGAATTCAAAAGAATTCTTTAATGGAAGAGCGAATTATCAGTCGTTATCTTCCACATCCCTGGCCTATACGAGCGCTCGACCTAATTTCAACTGACTTATAGTTGTGAGGATATCTGAAACACTGTGTTCATAGAGATTTCTCTTCAACTCTTTCAGAGTTGAAGGAGGCAAATCTGTTAATAATCCTGTCTTGATTGTTTATGAAAAATAATGGTGATATGTGAAGCTCTGACCGTCAACAAAGATTAGTAAAAAAAATTTACCTTTGTGTTATTTTTCTAAATTAATCATTTTTGTGCGCGGCTTGGTGGTAAAATTTCGAACCAATTTTTTATTGTTTAAAGAATCCACATATACTGATTACAACACAAAAAACAGTTTTTCGATACTATCTATAGTTTTGATGCTGTTAATTTAAAAGTGGAAAAAATAACATCCTGTACGATCCGGAGACGCCAAAGCGTTTTTTAGCAGCAATAAAAGCAGTACTATTTGCACAGAAACAAAGGCTAAGATGAGATGCATAAATTAACGGCCTTCAACGTATATCTCCACCTCCACAGAACCTAATCGATACAGCGTAGGCTCTTTCCTGACCTGTTAATATCGATGAAGGCCGTCCACATCGGTGCTTGCCAATTTTAGCACCGGTATTTTGAAACTTCTTAATATTTCTTAATAACTCAACGGACATCTATAAACCATGTGCGAACTGTCAGCTACTCTGATCGTAAATTAAAATCTATCAAATACCCGTTGGAGTTTGAGATGTCTCCCAGTACTCGCAGTTAATACTCCATGTGAAAACTCTCAACAACTGGGTGACTGGATTCAACCAAGCGAAGGGTAATGAGTAGTACCACGAGGACTGATTTAACTAGAGGTAGTAAGCAGTAATTATGTGGAAGGTGGTGGAGATTGTAATACTTTGTGTTATTTACCACACTTTTATAAACATTGTTCTTTATTTATCTTATAATTACTCTGAATAAATGTATAATATTATTGTATTTGTGTTTTCTGATATATATGCTCAAAATCGTTTAGATTTTTTTAATGACATTTTCTGATCAGATTCACCCTTTTTCACCAGCTGTAAGGAGGTCTGATATTTCCATCGATTTAATCAGACAATGATGTGAGAAGGCCTTCACACAGTGATTTAATCAGCAACCCGCAGAATTCTACGCCGAAGGCAGATGTTTCAACTGCATAGCAGCTTATTTTTAACCAAATGCGCCTCTGAGCTGTTATCAACAAAAGTCTATGTTTTAATTTGAACGACTTACTATTTGATAAGAAGATTATTTTATATTACAAGATGATTATTTGATATTACAATTTGATAATTTAAACGACTTACAATTTGAAAAGAAGCAACAGTGCCAAAATAATTTTATCTACTAAATTTTTTGAGAAATTGAAGAGAACGCTGAAAAGAAAAGCTGAGAGAAAACAAGATGACAGGATGTATGACTTCTAGGTAATAAACGTTTTCTTGACCAAATCAGCCAAGAACGTGAAGACCATAAAAACCTGTTTAAGGCGTAAACGTACCTTCTCGTGTCATTCATAACACACAGAACGACAAATTAAAATGGACGCATCTATATCTTTGGCACCTGCTATTTCGTTTCGTATTACAATTCAGTGAAGGTTATTTCAAATCCCTTTATAATTTAGTAGGAGATAGGTTGTCTATTTTACCGTTTTCCTCTATAAGAAAACGGTACAGCAGATGTAACCGTCAATTTATCACTGCCAGAGTTTGACAAGTTCTCTTGATGGTCCTATTGGGATGGCTCTTATGCCGTGGTTTGCGTGATAAAGATAGAAAAGATAAATGGGGATAAATGCACTTCGTGAAAGGTATGGTAAATGATAGCCACTGAGACCTTCTGACAAAGTGAAAAGGAAGATAAATGGCAGCCAAGGAGTTCAAGCATAATGCATCGCTTGGCAAACAAAAAAAAGCTTCATACATCAAAGGATATTGTTAACATAATTGGGAAAATGTGGTATGTGAGTAAGAATAAAATTGTTGAGTAATACCCGGTACCCGTTTTCCATGTGCTGGCCAAATACAGACGTAAAATAACGAGTTTCGGAATTTGATTATAAAGACGTTTGAGTGTTCCTATTTAGGGAGGCAAATATGCACGTTCTGACAAATAAAATTAATCACCTCTTTCATTCTCTGCGATGTTTACTGGCTACTGCTTTTTAGTCTCCAAAAAATGAAATCGTAAAACTTAACGCCTGGAGGGGGATTGCCACTCTCTTCCTATGGTTTTAGCGTTATTTAATCTACTATTATTATTTATACTATTATTACTGGTGTAATAATAGTAGAAAAGAAGTTCGAAGTATTTTATATAAAATTTATTACGATCAATAAGCGTACTCCTAGTATTTTTAATTTTTACAGCTATCCCAAACACTAATGGTACCAAGATCTATAATGTTCTAGTACCGGTAATTAGTTGAAGGTGGACAAGTTGAAAGAAACTTTCAACTTGTCCACTGTATGGCACCCCAGAATAGCCCCAGGGGTTATTCTGGGGCGCATAAAGTGCGAGTTATCCGAGTGATATATAGATTTGATTGTGAATTGTGTTAATTTGCTTTCTTGTTTATTTTACTTGTATAGTTTGCCAAAGCCAGTCTAGCTAGCCCTACTTCCTCGTAGTCTGGGGTGGGCAGTCGGGGAGAATTCCCCGGCTGGCTAGTAATGGGCTAAATTGATTTTGTTTGATTTGGGATTTTGGAGAGCTTGTTAAAAAGCATTTCCGTGCCCTTGAGTTTTGTTCCTGGGACCACAACCCGTTTAACTTGGGTGTGGACGGTTTTAGTTGGTTTCTGATAGATTTCAGGGATCTTTTAGTAAGTTCATTCAGCAGCTGTGTTTATTCAGTGTTCATTGCGCAGGACTCTCGAGCCGTGTACATATTGTGAATACTTGTTATTTCTCACTGTTGAGACTTAACTTTTAAATTGTAAATAGTTGTTTTTATTGTATACATGGCAAGTATTGAAGAATCAGATGTAACATCAAATGAAGAAGAACTGGCGGAAGTAATATCTGAGGCTACAGATGATGAAAAGATGGAGATAACAGGAGAAGTTCTGTCTAAGCAAGTTCAAGAACTGTCAGAGACGCATCTTTACTGGAAGAACCTTGTTAAGGACTCCTCCACGTCTTAGGTCCTCCTCTCTCTCAACTTCCCAACAGAATTCACAAAGTCATGGTGAAACTAAGAAAAAGAAAGCAAGAGCTGGTAATAGTGTTGAAAAGAACAATCAGGAAAGTGTAAAGAAAACTGGTTCTCATAAGAAAAGAAGAACTGATGGGAGCAAAGAAAGATCCAAGTACGAAGGATTGGAATATGTCAAAGAAATAAGGGGTAGGCTTAGAACCTACTTATATGATACGCAAAATAAAGTTCCCACAACAGCTATGAAAACAATTTTAGATCTGTGGGACATCTTGGAAATGAAGGCTATGGATGTTCACATAGAAAACTTGTTATTAAAAGAAAAGCTACGCTTACGTGGCTCAAGAACCAGTAAAAGAAACCAAGAAACCATCAACGTGTGTATTGATTAAAGCAGCAAGTGAAAGATTCAAGACAAGCGAAGACGTAAAACAAGAAGTCTTGAAAGAACTTAGACCAGTTCTGAAAGAAGTAAAAGTAAAAAATATAAGAACAATAAGAGACCGCGGGATTGTGTTGGAGGCGGAGGGAGAGGACGACATTAAGAAAATTAGAGGATGTTCAAAGATACAAGAACTTGGATTAAAATACGTAATTCCAAAAGTTGTTCATCCTAATATTGTGGTTTTTGACATTGAAAAGGACATTCAGAAAGATGATTTTCTGGAGCAGGTTTGGATAAAAAATTGTAAAGAATATGGGGTATCCAGGAAAGAATTCAATGAAAATGTGTAAATTGTCTCTATAAATAATGTTAAAAATGGTAATGTGTCAAATTGGATATTGGAGGTTAGATCGAAGCTTCTGAATATAATAAGACAGAAAGAAAGATTATATGCCGATTGGATGGCATATAAATACAAAGAAATATTCTCTGTGGCTCAGTGTTACAAATGCTTAGGATTCGGTCATGTATCCAAATATTGTAAAAGAGAAGCTGTATGGCGCCTCCGTAGCCAGGTGAGAAGGAGTAGCAGTGCGTAGCACACGCTTCTTGATTAGACCGGGGTTCGAACCCGTCACCACCAAATACAGAGGATGCGGAAAGGTCAGGGAATGACCAACGCATATCCCGGAGCAATATGGCCTTAGTTGCTAATGCTCCTAAAAACCAAATAACATAACAGAAGCTGTATGTGGACATTGTGCCCAGAAGGGACATGCATACAGAGACTGTAAAAACAAGGCAAAGGGACCAGTCTGCTGTAACTGTAAAAATAGAAGCAGAAAATGTGATCACACTGCTACTGATAAGGATTGCCTTGAGTACAAAAGAGCTTTGGAATTATATAAAAATAAGATAAATTATAGCTGAAAAACTAAGTGTGCTACAACTAAATGCACAACGAGCAAAGGCTGTAGCGGCTCAAATTCACTTAGAAATGGAAAAGAAGGGTATTGACATAAGTCTATTTGCAGGAGCCCTATGAAGTGGGGGGGCAACGTACGAGGATATCCAAGTAATTATAGGATTTTTACAGACGGAAAAAGCCCGAAAGTTGAGATAGTAGTGAGAAGACACGATCTTGTGAATACTAAGATCAAAACTCTATCAAATGAAAACATGATATGTGCTGAAGTCATTGGCGCATTTGGTAGAGTGTACATGATCTCACTATACTGTCAGCACTCGGTTGATATAAATCCTTATATCAATTACTTGGAGAAGATAAAGGACGTACTTCAAGGTTGCCATATAGTTGTTGGAATGGACTCTAATTCTAAATCTGTATTATGGGGTAGTGCGGAATCTGATGATAGAGGTGAGATCCTTGAGGACTTCCTATCTACCTCTGCTATGGTGGTGGTCAATACTCCTGGCCATATACCAACATATAGCGCTGTACATGGGCAATCCTATATAGATGTTACAGTATGTACTACGTCAATTCTTGATAAGATACATGACTGGAAAATAGTTGATTATTTGACTACAAGTGATCATAATGGTATTTTGTTTGAACTGAGTCAGATAGAGAAAGTACGGAAAATAAAGGAAATGGAAAGGTTTTCTGTCAAAACAGTTAATTGGGAAAGTTTTGATCTAGCTTTCAATCATGAAGTAAATGAAATAAACTGGGATTTATTAAGTCCTGAAGAATATGTATGTAAATTTCAGGACATAGTTTATAGAGCTTCAAAATTATCAATGAAAAAGAAAAAGCTTGTAACCAGACCTGTAATGTGGTGGAATAGGAACTTGCAACAAATGAAGAAAGAACTAAGAAAAGCCAGAAAAAGATTCCAAAGGTATAGAAGGTTGGGGGACGCTCAAATGACGGAATTATATAAGAATACGTATAGGAATCTGTGTAAAAATTATGTTAAAGCAATTAATGATTCAAAGCAGACTTTTTGGAAGTCGTATGTTACAGAAAAAGGCTTGAGGGATCCCTGGAATACTGTTTCTAAATTAATTACAGAAAAGTATATTTTTAATTCCATAAATTTTACTGTCAAAACAAGAAAATATGGATACCTTAGGATGGAGTGGATCCATGGATGTGATCCTGAATGAGTTGTTTCCTGATATGGACACACAAGAACTAAGCCAAGAACAGAAGGAAATGCCACTCAACGTTCCAATATATGTGAACAAAATTTTGCCATGAAAGAGGTCCAAGATGCTGTTGCACAGGCGGTTGACGGCCGGTCGCCTGGTCCTGACTTAATAGAAGTTAAAATAATGAAAAGGGTTTTTAATATAAGACCCGATTTAATGGTCAAGATGTTTAATAAATGCTTGGAGATGGGTTCGTTCCCCGAGGTGTGGAGAGTGGCCGTTTTGAAACTGATTATTAAAAGTCCGGATAAACTACCAAGTGAAGCGGGTTCGTATCGTCCCATAGCATTGTTGTCTGTAATAGCTAAAACTTATGAACGACTGTGTATCAGTCTACTAATGATTAAATATGATGAGAATCAAATGTCCTCTGATAACCAGTATGGTTATAAAAAAGGTAAGTCTACAGAGGACGCTATTTAATTTTTGTTGATTTTCATGGCGCATTCGACATGCTTTGGTGGGAGAGAATCCTCTCCAGGATTAGAACCATTGGATGTTCTGAAAACTTGTATTCTGTTTTTAAAGAATATTTTTCAAAATAGAAAGATAATTGTTAGGACAAAATATACTGAAATAGAAAGGAATGTCAAACGAGGTTGTCCACAGGGCTCGGTAATTGGTCCTCACGCCTGGACAATAGTTATGGATGATTTTTTGAGAAGAAATTACGTTGGTGTGAATGCAGTGGCATATGCCGATGACTTGTTAATCCTGGTATAAGGCAATGCAAGGTCCCGCCTAGAGGTACGTGCCTCACAAATAATGGAGGAACTGATGGGGTGGTCCAAATTGCATAAGTTGCAGATCTCAAAAACAAAGGCTGTACAGATGCTGCTCAAGGGACGCCTGAGTATGAATAGAAATCCAGTAGTTAAAGCATTTGATATGTCAATTAAGTATGTGACCTCTGTAAAGTACCTTGGTGCGTGTGTGTGTGTAGGGGAGAGGATGGCGTTTTTGGAGCACATGAAGTACTTAAAAAATAAAGTGCGAGTGCTATACGCCAAGCTGAGAAGAATGATCAGAACAGATTGGGGGGATAAAAGGAAGAAGCCTGAATCTCCTTTATGAATGTGTATTTGTCCCCATAATCACATATTCTTCTGTGGCTTGGTTGCACCGAATAACTAATACTGTTGAAAAGAAGTACTTGCTCCAGCGCAGAGGTTCGCTCTCTTATGCACAACACGAGTCTGTAGAACAGTGTCGACAGATGCTCTGCAGGTATTAGCTGGACGATTTCCGGCTGATTTGCAGACCATCTTGTCGGCGTTACTATATTGCACTAGAAAGAACATCAGGAAAACTGTGTTGAGTGTGTCCTCTTGCCCAGATCTAAATAAGATATATTCGAGATCTGATTATAAACAAGAAAAGGCAAGAATTAAAAATGAACTGATGGCTGTATGGCAACAGAGGTGCGACACAAGTGAAAAAGGCCGTGTCACCTATATGTATCTACCAAGAATTGCCATATTAAATGTGCGGGCAAGTCCTTGGCAGCAATTTGAACTACATGCCACTTTCCTTTTCACTGGACATGGATTGGCAAAAAGACTCCATGAGTTGGGCTTGTGGAAAATGATTTATGTTGTGGGTTACAAGAAACTAGTGTCCATATTATGCTCCATTGATCACAATGGAGCATAATATGTTGATCTAAGGCATGAACTGGAGATAAGTCTAGATAGACTTGAACAACAAGATCTATGGATCATGTTCACGGATAGGGCTCTCCTATGGTACTTCAATAAGTTTGTGAGTTTAGTTTTTAAACTGAGAGCAAGACTAGATAGTAGTTCCCGCCTCCTCGTGGTTGGGGACGGTAACACAGCCAATTAGGATATGTGAGGACGATGATAGCTAATACTATATCCTTCTTGGCTGTGGCTAAGAGGATTAGTGCTCTCCCAAGATGTGTTGTGTTGTTTGAATTTTAAATAGTATTTTATTATTACTATATTAACATTTTTAGAACGGCTCAAGATAATAACACTGGAGTAGCATAATCCACATATAAGCCTAGGCTTAGGAGGTGGACTTGCTGAAGGTGAGTTGAATGGATGTAAACGACAGGCATCGTTATGGATAAAACTTCATGAAGATTTTTATATAATCCTCCAGACAATAATAATTTAATTCAATCTTTTTAAACATGATTTTTTCTAATAAATAGCCAGCAGTAATACCTGGAAATGTAACGAAACAGGCCTACGCGCTCTGGATTCATTAAGAATTTATTACAGTATACACAGAGCGTACAAATAAAGGAAGAAATATATGAGCTTTCGGCTATATGGTAGCCTTCATCAGAATTAAAAATACATGAATGGCAGTTGGAATGAAGATGTGCACTGCCAGGTGCGTGAGACGCGAGGTTTAATTGTTTGTTGACGTCTGTGGCTGTGACGCATGATGACGTGGCCAGCGCTTGTCCAATGATAGAACTACTGACTCTGTGATCGGGTTGACTTGGCAACCACTGTTCCTGTTCAAGGATTTATCCGAAGATTTTATATTTAACGATTCCAACCAGGTACGTTTTAGGTAATGGTGGGATCTGTCTACCACCACGACATCGCGGTGTGGGTCGATGTCGTGGTGGGTTGTCCAGACATGTTCGGCGATAGCTGAGTGTTCTATATCCGCTAAACGGATCGCTCTTTTGTGCTCCGAGAGACGTTTCTCGAGTCGACGTCCAGTCTCTCCAAAGTAGCAGCTAGTAGAGTCACGGCAAAAGATGCGGTAGACCAAACCGCTCTGCAGAAGGGTGGGGACAGGTGTTTTCACGTTGGAAATGAAAGAACGCAGTTTCTTGCCTGGGAGTTGGATGCACTTTATTCCGTGCGTTCTCAGGATTCTACCGATCTGTTGTGACAGGTTGGGGTAGTATGGGATGAATGCCCTCGTGGATGGCTCGTCACTGTTGGTGTTGTAGCTGGTCGTCACGATGTCACGTGTCTGTAGATCACACCTGTCGAGGACGTCAATGGGGTAGCCACACCTCGTAAGGTCTACTTTGACCCTAGTGACCTCTTTGCGTCTTTCATCAGCGGAGCTGGAGTGTGTCCAGGCGCGAGTAAGCAAGGTTCGGGCAGTGGAGAGGAGGTGGCCTCGCGCGTGTGCTGACCGGAAGTTGGTGAACTGGCCAGCACACATGGGCTTACGATAAACTGTAGTCCTCAGGTATGTGCCTTCACGTCGGACAAGTGTGTCTAAATATGGTAAGGAGTTGTTCGACTCCAGCTCAATCGTGAATTTTATGAAGGGCGATAGTGAGTTGAGGTATGATAGAAGTCGCTGACCTGAGTCTCTAGGGATGACCACGAACACATCGTCAACATAGCGACACCAAAAGGCGATGTGATCTGGCGCGTGTGCAAACGCACGTCCCTCTAACTCCTCCATCACGATGTTTGCTGTGACCGAGCTGACAGGGGAACCATGGCCGTGCCATGTATCTGCTGGTAGACTGAGTCATTAAATATGATCGCACCCCCTGTTAAGCACAGTCTGAGGGCGGCGGAAATGTCATCGGGTGTGAGACCAGTTCTTTCGTTGAGGGTTCTATCATTGTCCAAGAGTTGTTTTGCACAAGAAATGGCAAGTTCCACAGGGATGGAGGTAAAGAGCGATATGACGTCGAACGATGCCATAACTTGATCCTGCGAGATGGATACAGTGCGAATCCTCTTTATGAATTCAACACTGTTGGAGACGGTGTGGGTGGTCTTGCCAACTAGAGGAGAAAGAAGTCTCGAGACAAATTTAGACAGCTCGTAAGTCGGTGATCCACAGCAGGATACAATTGGTCTCAGTGGTGTGTCTTCTTTGTGCACTTTCGGTAGGCCGTAAAACCGTGGGATCTGACATCCGGAGGCACGGAGGTGATTACGGGTTGACTGTGTGATCTTCCCTTGTTTCAGCCAACTGTTGATGAGGATATTCACCTCTACAACAGTTGCGATATTCTGGATATTCTCCTCATCAACAGTTGGCTGAAACAAGGGAAGATCACACTGTCAACCCGTAATCACCTCCGTGCCTCCGGATGTCAGATCCCACGGTTTTACGGCCTACCGAAAGTGCACAAAGAAGACACATCACTGAGACCAATTGTATCCTGCTGTGGATCACCGACTTAAGGGCTGTCTAAATTTGTCTCGAGACTTCTTTCTCCTCTAGTTGGCAAGACCACCCACACCGTCTCCAACAGTGTTGAATTCATAAAGAGGATTCGCACTGTATCCATCTCGCAGGATCAAGTTATGGCATCGTTCGACGTCATATCGCTCTTTACCTCCATCCCTGTGGAACTTGCCATTTCTTGTGCAAAACAACTCTTGGACAATGATAGAACCCTCAACGAAAGAACTGGTCTCACACCCGATGACATTTCCGCCGCCCTCAGACTGTGCTTAACAGGGGGTGCGATCATATTTAATGACTCAGTCTACCAGCAGATACATGGCACGGCCATGGGTTCCCCTGTCAGCTCGGTCACAGCAAACATCGTGATGGAGGAGTTAGAGGGACGTGCGTTTGCACACGCGCCAGATCACATTGCCTTTTGGTGTCGCTATGTTGACGATGTGTTCGTGGTCATCCCTAGAGACTCAGGTCAGCGACTTCTATCATACCTCAACTCACTATCGCCCTTCATAAAATTCACGATTGAGCTGGAGTCGAACAACTCCTTACCATATTTAGACACACTTGTCCGACGTGAAGGCACATACCTGAGGACTACAGTTTATCGTAAGCCCATGTGTGCTGGCCAGTTCACCAACTTCCGGTCAGCACACGCGCGAGGCCACCTCCTCTCCACTGCCCGAACCTTGCTTACTCGCGCCTGGACACACTCCAGCTCCGCTGATGAAAGACGCAAAGAGGTCACTAGGGTCAAAGTAGACCTTACGAGGTGTGGCTACCCCATTGACGTCCTCGACAGGTGTGATCTACAGACACGTGACATCGTGACGACCAGCTACAACACCAACAGTGACGAGCCATCCACGAGGGCATTCATCCCATACTACCCCAACCTGTCACAACAGATCGGTAGAATCCTGAGAACGCACGGAATAAAGTGCATCCAACTCCCAGGCAAGAAACTGCGTTCTTTCATTTCCAACGTGAAAACACCTGTCCCCACCCTTCTGCAGAGCGGTTTGGTCTACCGCATCTCTTGCCGTGACTGCACTAGCTGCTACTTTGGAGAGACTGGACGTCGACTCGAGAAACGTCTCTCGGAGCACAAAAGAGCGATCCGTTTAGCGGATATAGAACACTCAGCTATCGCCGAACATGTCTGGACAACCCACCACGACATCGACCCACACCGCGATGTCGTGGTGGTAGACAGATCCCACCATTACCTAAAACGTACCTGGTTGGAATCGTTAAATATAAAATCTTCGGATAAATCCTTGAACAGGAACAGTGGTTGCCAAGTCAACCCGATCACAGAGTCAGTAGTTCTATCATTGGACAAGCGCTGGCCACGTCATCATGCGTCACAGCCACAGACGTCAACAAACAATTAAACCTCGCGTCTCACGCACCTGGCAGTGCACATCTTCATTCCAACTGCCATTCATGTATTTTTAATTCTGATGAAGGCTACCATATAGCCGAAAGCTCATATATTTCTTCCTTTATTTGTACGCTCTGTGTATACTGTAATAAATTCTTACCTGGAAATGTACTTTTAAATGAAATGCTTTCTAGGTTAGGGTGACCAGAAGTCTCAGTTTTCAATATTTTGCCAGGGGGGGGGGACCCCGAAAGTTTGTTTATAGGATGCATAAACATCCCGGCTTTCTGAAATTTTAAATATAATGATTTAAACAGCAGTTTTTATGATCTCCATTTGTATGAATTTATTTTCAGTCTCAAACATTCTCTCAAATACTACTTTATAAAAGGCTTTTCTTGTGCTGAAAACCCACTTATGGGTGTGACCAAGAGGTGATTCTAAGAAAATGAGGATAGCAGCTGGACATATTTTCCCCTTCCTTCTCTTCTACAGTATAAACGGTCTTAGGGGTACAGATTTGGACCCGCTGTGTCATCCTGTATAGTATTCTGCTATGGGCTAAAAGGCGAAATTCCCATGGACAGTGGATTCACAGACAATCTGCGTTCCGGATAATGTCTTGCATTCTATATTGGCCTTGTTCAAGGATGCGATGTTATTTTCACTTGACTTTTATCGGTCGAACTTTGTAATTTTAAGAATTTTGTTCTTTAGAAGATGTAAAACATATAACAAGTTACCGATACATTCAAACTCTCGCTGGTTAAGTTTATACCAAGCGATCAATCGAGTATTAATTATTTTCAAAGTATTGAGCGTATTTTTTCTTGCAGAAATAAAAATATCCTGTCTTTGCCGAAATTTATTGTAAAAAGTTTTGAATGACCATTAAATTAAGCATGCTTCCACGTTATGCGCAGACTACTTACTTGACATATTCAATAAGCAATTAGTAAAAGAATGTTCCGAAAATAATAACGCTTTAATTAAGCATTAAAGAAAAATTTGTTCACTTAAATATTGTAGTTGCAAAATTTTAAAACCATCAAAATTTCAATTGAAGGAGTAATATAATATAAAGATGAAATAAATACTTAATGTATAAAACAAGTTGTGAATACCCAGAAAAAATTGGCTGAACTCTTCAATAAATTGAAATTTTTAGAATAGGTGCTTTTAAAGCGTAGACCTGTTTAAGAGGAGGTACAATATATGCGTAAAATTATTACTAATATGGAATCTTAAATTTAAGAAAATTTATTATTTAGTTTTTTTTTTTTTTTTTTGCTTAAAAATTTTATTTTAGAAGAGTTGAGAGGAATGGCGATGGCTTAAGAGATCTTGTTACGGTTGGCCATCGTTCCTTCCGAAGTTTGTATTTCAAGAGCAGAGCTCAGAAATTGAAAATTGTCTGTCTGCTATTCTGGCACATAGTTGAAACTATTTTCGGAAATTCATGACTCATTATAATTGGCCACACCTCACCTCTGCTACACCGATATAGAGTTCTAAGTTATATTTTAGAGAAATCTTAAATTCATTTAAAGGATTATTTAATTTATAATCTACTATCAATCACGCTAAAAAATATTTACATTTCCTTGGAAATTTTAATTTCCTAGAATACAGTTTTAACAAACCACGTTGATTAAAATGTGTGTTTAGAATGCTATCTCGTCCTGTCAGTGCTAATTTGTCAAATGGACGAAACCGTGTGGTAAAATGTTAATACTGTTAGGTTATGTGGGAATCCTCGCCCCCCCCCCCCTCTGGAAATCACTAAAAGAATATCATCAATTAAATTTCTTCAGAAAGAAAAGTTTTTGCAGCTCTTAAAATACTATCCATGGGATTCTCTCAAAAATATTCCTATACAGTTGATTCAGCCATTCATATAAAATGGCTGAATGAACTGAAAACAGAGTCGGCATCCAAACTTGTTAGAATATCTTCTCACTCCAAACCTTGGTTCAAATCCCACCTGAAACCTTACTTTAAAAGTAAGCAAAAATATCACAGACAGTGGAAGAAATACGGCACTTCATCAGCACACATAAAATATAAAAAGAGCAGAGCATTGTTTCAACTCAAAAAAATTCAGTCATACAAAAATTATGTTATGTCCACGCTAAAACACAATAAAAGAGCACTTTCTACAAAAACAACAGCTACCTTACAGCACGATCTAGTTTCTGAATGGATAAGATGCAATATGGAAAAAAGCAGATCTGACATTTTCACTGAAGGTATACAAAACAGATTTATAGCATTTAATTCCTATGAACAAACAGACAAAGTGCAACATGATGTGTCTCCGGATCAAGCCCTGCTAATTAACCAACTTGTGAACAAGAATACAGTTCAGCGTGCAGTTAACCAAATACGCCCTGATAGTAGTGAAGGTCCTGACGGCATCCCTGGTTTTATTATTAGATTGTCCAGCGTATACATTATTGATTCGTTAGTGAATATAATTTCCAGGTGCATCTGCCAGCCATTCCTTCCAAGACAGTGGAAAACTTTCAGGATTACGCTGATTCCTAAAAAAGCTTGCAGAAATAACCATCCAGGCCATCGACCAATTGCTGTTTCGTCAATAATTACTAAAATTATTGAAAAAATCAAGCTCCCATATCTTCAACATGCAATCTTCGCTAATGCGCCTGTCAATATGCATTTTGGTCCTAGAGGGCGCTCCACAACAACAAGCCTAGCTGACACCATTGTACGCATCCAAACTGCGTTTCAAAATAAGGCACAATGTGATGTATTTTATTTTGACATCAAAGGTGCTTTCGACAACATAGATCTCAAAAAAGCTTTTCAAATACTAAAAAATCATTTTCTCGTTGACACAATGATTATTTCCTATCTTCAATACAGCCTAAATCACAGACTTCTCCTCTTCCCCACTAGTACTGACAATATTCTCGTCACAACCTCAACAGGCATTCCCCAAGGAGCCGTTCTCTCCAGTACTATATTTTCAGCATCTCTTCAACCACTTCTACAAGAAAATCCAAATCTACTGGCATATGCCGATGATTTAAAGTTATTTATAATCTCCAAAGCCAGTGATGATATTCGCAAAGTTATCAATGATGCGAATTCACAGATTTTGAAATCATCGAGTACCTGAAAGATCTCAATCTGAATATAAATGCAAGCAAATCTGCTCAAATTACTTATTCCCTTCAGAAACAACCCAACCACATAGAAATAAAAATTGCAGATGTCCCAATCCCAAATGTTTACGCTCACAAAGACCTTGGAGTTGTTTTTGATAAAAATCTCTCCTTTAATGCCCACTATTTATATGTTGCTCAAAAAATTCAAAAAGCAAAATGGTTAATCAAACAAGAAACAGCAGCGATTCAAGACAGAAAAACAGTCATTAAGCATGTTCAAAGATGCATCTTTCCCATTCTGTCCTATGCTTCCGAAATCTGGTCTGGTGCTCCTCAAATAACCGTCAAGAAATTCCTTGCCCTAGAATATTGGGTTCTTAGATGGCTCAATAGTAAGCTTCGTTTTCCCCATACAATATCCAGGCAACATTTATGTCCGATTTATGTCAATCACCTCTGCATGCGATTCACCAAACTTAGCCAATATAATAGCTATCCCCAACAGGGAAAATTCAAGAAACCAGCAATTCAAATCCAACCTCTCCAGGCTCAAACAAATGGACAGAATGTTCTCCAATGCATCTCTTCACCTCATAAATCATCACATTGATTGCAACAGGTTAATCAACTCTGAAGCCTACAGGAGTCGGATCTCCGATAAAATGAAGAAAAATAATCCAACCCAGTAATTGCAACTGAAAGCCAAATGTCCTGTTCTGCAATTTTTTTAAAATTCATAACTGTTCTGCAATTTTTAAATTCATAATTAAAATTCCTAGGCATTGTTAATATCTATATAAAATCTGCTATGTACATATACTTGATTATTTTATGTCATTCCCGTTGTATTTTTACCTGCCTCTAGCCATGGGCTTGCTGTATTTGCAATAAATGAATATTTATTTATTTATTTATTTATTTATTATGAAAATTTAATAAATTAATGTGCAAATATTTTTATTGATTAAAATATAATAAGGGCAGAACTAAGTTTAATAAAGACTGAGTAATGCCATTAGCTCCCGATTTATTTTATAGAAATAGTGCTTAATTATCCTGTAAATAAGATTAATATATAAAAGAGTATATAGGAGGAGAATAATAAATATTATACAGTCGTAATTAAACTGTATGGCTAAGTTTAGAGAACGTAAAGTAAATTAATATCTTGTTAATTAAATTCATAAGGTGATAACTATATTTACTTTTCATTTCTATTAATAACAGAAAATGAAAAAAAAAGTCATTTAATTTAAGAAAAAAATTGAAAGCGCCAGAAATGTAATGCACTGCGTACATTTACTAACTTTTTTTTAAAAATTATTCCCTGATTTCAGGATTTAAACCGCATTTTTTACCGGTTATCAGCATCTGGTTACCCTATTTGGTAAGGCCACTTGCCGATGGGCGCTCTTATTGATTTTCATTCAACAGATAACTAGGAACATCTCTTCTGAAAGATGCGCATAAGAAGAAAGAATGAACCCAAAAGAAATTCCAGTTTCGAGATTTTACTGGTACCTCTAGTGAACAATAACTGAATCCTGAAATCCAGTTCTGTTGTAAAAGGCTAACGCTTTGAAACTTGCGACTAGTAACTAAATATTTCACTATGCAGAGAATCCTTTCTTTTTACCAGTTTAGAGTATTCGTATCCTTTCTTTCGGTGTACCCTTTTTCTTTTTTTTTAAGCCTACATTTCGAATTTCGAAAATAAAAAAGCAGTTGCGTGTGCGTATGTTCAACATTTGTTTCATATTTTCACTCTAATTCAAACCAAATTTACAGGCAGTGTGTTACATTTCAAGCGCGTTATCAATTACTGTAGTAATAATTCAAGATTAATAACAAAAAATAGAAGAGTAAAAGACAGCGACTTTTATGCGCGAACCTAGATAATTTCTTTTTCGCTACATTACCCATTCATCCCCACCCCCAACCAGCGCATGGCAATAAACAATATCCGTTGCTTCATCTACACCAGCGGTGGCCAACGAGTCGATCGCGGATTTAATTTCGGTCGATCACGACGAATTTTAAATATACAGTCATCCTTCGATTTGTGCACCTTGTGCAATGAAATTTTTGAGATGGTAGATCGCGGCACATTTTGAAGGAAAAAAGTAGATCGCATCACAAATTAAGTTGGCCACTCTTGATCTACACCATGGGTCGGCAACCTGCGGCTCTTTGAGTATGTAATTGCGGCTCTTTAGCTTTTAGCCCGCACGAAGCACAATTTGAAATGGAGTTAGAGGACTTAAAAATCAAGGACATGTGGAGTGCAAGACTAAAATGCCTTAAAACTGAAATTGGAGATTTGGAAAGGCAAAAGGCTGCCCTTGCAATTCTACACAAATATACAGCGATGCATGAGTTGAAAAAGCAAGACCAAATTGTGTTCGATGCGTGCAGTAACTTACCGAACACGTATATAAATTTGAAAATACAGTATTTGCGTTTGGACTTCCCTCAGTTTTTTGTTCGACGTATTTTTGCGGGCAAATATTTTCGAACACGAACTATATTAAAAATAAATCAAGAAACCGTCTGAACAATGCGAGTCTCAGCATGTTTAAAGATGAAAATTACGGCATACTCGCCTGATGTTAAGAGACTCGCTCAAGAAGTTCAGCAGCAAAAGTCGCATTAATTCGTACCTAATTGGATGTTTGTTACGTTTTTTCAGTATTAATAAATAATATTTCAAAAAATATATTTTTTTAATAAAACACATTCCAGCTCCATTCCATTTCTTAAAAAACTGCCTCCCCCCCCCCCAGCTTGAGCTGAGGTGCGGCTCTTCGGATTCTTTCTTTTTTAAAATTAGATAAAAAATGACTCTTCACTCAAAAAAGGTTGCCGGTCCCTGATCTACACTATACGGTATGTGGGTAGCCTATGTCAATGGTTCCCAATCGGCACAAGGTAAGGAAGAGCTGCACTGAGTTAAATGGTTGTCACTATTTAGGTCTGCCATGAATATATCTTTGAACTCCAAGTGTGACTTCAGTGACAGAAGATTGGGAACTACTGGCCTATGTGACATGAATGAAAAAACAGAAATAGTTGCCAGATTTCTATTAGGTTGAGAAATTTCGGATTTCCATTAATTTGGGAAGGTTTAACAAATCGTTCTAAGAGAACTAAATGGAGAATTTCACGAAAAGCCAATCACTGGGAGTTGAGTTGTTACATGTGGGCAGACGGACGGACAGACAAAAGAAATAATACTTGTCGAATTTCTATTGGTTTTATTTTAATGCTAGGCAAATCCTTCTAAAAGGCTTAAATATAAAATTTCATGAAAATTCTCATCCACTATGAGTCGAGTTGTTACCTGCGGACGGACATGATAAAGACAATATGCGCATTATGCTAATACGCCTAATAAGAAATTCAAATAGTGGCAATTTTATCTGTAGAAGTAAATGTTTATTTGTTCTACCAAGAATAACCATAATTTAGTTAACGAGGTATACTGAACAGTCTGTAACAGAATCCCTTGTACCGCCAACAAGAATAAAATTGTTGCTTTCCGCATTATTGTATTAAAAGAACAGAATACATACGCAAGTAAGTATTGGAATAATAGTACAGCGCCCATTCTTACAAGCGCATATTCTAAAATATCTTCGAACAGAGTCGACTTTTCAAAAATATTTTATTACCTAATTAAAAATATAAGTAATCAATAGAAGCCAATAAAAGAAACGAACGGTTAATTTCAAAATAATAATATCAACACATTTGGTATAATGTATGAGTGTTATTTTAATTTTATTATTGAAAATACCTTCTGTCACAATGCGCTACTTTTTCAAAACATGGCAGACAATAAATAAATAAATAAAATCTTTATTGTAAAGTTCATCGGTACACGCAGGTACCACGACCCTACTATACCCTTAACAGCATCATGCCAGTGGTTACTTCAATTTCGACTTTTTTAGAGTGAGATCCTGATCTGAATGACACCACATTGCATTAAAAATTTAGTACTGTTTCTCGAAATTGTTATTGAAAATGCAGCATAAACCATCAGTTTTACAAGCTTGTCCTAGGGCGTTCTGTCGAGGAAGGGGGTTAATTGTTCTACACTACATTGCGATCACACTTTTGGAGTAATGATATAATAAGTCTCCTTCGGCCTTCCATCTTCTCCTTCCCTTTTATTTCATTTTATTTATTTTGCCCACTTCCTAATTATCTCTCCGTTTCTTTTTCATTCTTTTTTTTTTCTCTTTTCATCATCTCTCTAGATCGAGATTCTTTTTCCGTTATTATTATTCAAGGCATTCTGGATCGTCATGTGTTTCAAGAGGTTAATCTCCCTACTTTCTTTGGTGTCATTATAACCGCACGTAAGAAGACGGCATCAACTCGTTAACACTTAAAAGTCCAGAAACTCTTCGAACGAACCAATATAATAACTTTCTCGTTATAGCCTTTGAATGCCTTTATACTAGATAACAGATCTTTCCGGTGTATCTCAGCACATTTCTACAAAATCCCTCCTGGCGATAGGTAGCAGATTGTGAATGGCAGTGTAAACAGTCATTGAAAGAAACCGAATACATTAATTTTGGTGCGTCGGAATGTCGCTTCTACACGGCGAATATTCGATCTGCTGGTAATCTCAGAGATTCCTGAGGACGCAGAATCTTTCACGCATCTCTGGGTATCCTATGTTGCGTGAAGACATTTTCTTCAATAGTTTGGAGCAAATAACGCACACAAATCAGAGCTCCGGTGACATTAACGCACTAAGTTCCAATAAAACAGTTAAAAACATACACCGAATAGCCACATTATTAGTGTTTCAATTCTGCTCTTTCTCCTTTCAGAAATCTGGAATCTGGCTTGGAAGTAAAAGACATTCGCAATGGGTTGTAGTGTCGGGAAGCAGACAGTACTACGGGGATCTGTGGACCCACAGCTCATGGAGAATATGACCCCTCGGCAGGTAGAACTAGTCAAATCTTCATGGTCTGTAGTAAGCGAGGATTTGGTGGGAATAGGAACTGTTGTCTTCAAAAGGTGATTCATTTTCAGTTAGAACATAACTTTACTGAAGTGATACGATAATTCAGCAAAAAGAAACGGGTCTTTTGGAAAGACGCTTGTCTTTTTGCTGCACACTGTAAAGGCATCAAATATTCTAATTTTATTTAATGTCCTCAATGGTAATATAGAATGGTCCACTCTATTTTTGTGAATATGAACTTGATCTTTATTGATAATGGCAATATAAGGTATAGTGTACAACATAAAACTTCTAAAAAGGCTTTCAAATGGGACCGAATTGCTGGTCTCTGGAGGCGATTTATTTTTTTCTATTCTCTCTCTCTCGAAAATTCGAGTTCATCTGATGAACGGCCAAACTAATCAGGAAGGTATGAACCTATCATGCCCCTCGATTTCTCCCCATTCATACAACGAACAAAATATTGCATTTATTATAAAATAGTAAGCCTAATTTTTTAGTTATCATATATTGTTTTCTATTTATTTAAAAAAAACATACTTACTCCGGTATGCTGTAAACTTTTTTTCATGCTTTCTTTTCACCAAAAGGTATAAAATTAGCTTTAATGGGTGTAGCGGTAGCACAGGTAACGTCATACGACTAAGTAAAGGTCCTACTACTTATAAAAAACAACGTTTAATGGCAACCAGACATAATGTCTGATTGCCATTAAACGTTGAATACAGTAATCCAAGCAGCCGGAAACTTCTTAAAGAGCTCTGAAACTATAAAGAGATTACACACTACCAAAAACTAGATTAACAACGTACAATTTACCAATTAACGATGGATTGCAACATTTTGGGATTGCATTTTTGGTTTATGCAATACATGTAAGGCATTTTAAATTGACGTGAAACTTCCCCGAGTACAGCGATTATGAAACCAGTTATAGTGGAGAGGAACTTTTTGATTACAGCGTTTCCTATTGTGATAAACGTATTCCATCTTTTGCTGTGCCATTTCCGATTCGTTACAGTATTGTAATAACTTCATAATTAGTTCTCTGTGTTTGATACTTTATACAGACTATAACGAACGAAGAGAAGAATAACAGGATTAGTCAAGGGCACAAAAGGGTACTCTTACCATGAAAGACTTCAGTTCTGAAAATTGGAGAAAACTAGGTACTTGCGAGGAAACCTGATTGAAGTGTTTAAAATTATTTAAGTGGATCGAATAAATTAAATGCAGATGACGTTCTAACTCATGCTTGGACGACACACATAACGGGATATAAATGTAAGTTGAAAAAGGATGGTTTGCTTTCAGTCAACAAACTAATTAATTGCTGAAACAAACTTCCATCTGGTGTTGTGCAAGTGGGTAGTTTGAATACATTTAAAGAAGAATTGGGTAATTATTAGAAGGAATCGGCAAATGAAGTTGAGCATTTTTTTTCGCTGTTTCTGTATACGCTTATTTCCTTGTATCATTTGCCACTGCTAATACTAATTCAACCTATCCAAAACTGTTCAACTCACTCAAGCAGTTAAAAAACAATATTGACATATACATAAATAAATAAATACAGTATATAAAATATGCCTTTGTTAAAACAAAATTCATTTTAAACTAACCACACTAACCTTGGTCTGACATGAGAGAAGTTCTGACCTTTGATTGATTGATGGATTGGTTGGTTGATTGGTATAGTTTGAACTATACCAATCAACTATTGTATTATAAACCTTATAATACAACACATACGGAGATGCTTTTCCTGCCTGTTTCTCTCTGTGCATCTGTTAACTGATTCTTTGAGTCCTCTCCCCTGAAAAATTAAGAATTTCTATGGATTCGAATACTGGATCCTACGTTGGATCAACAGTGGGGAAAACTTCACAGTTTAAAAAGCAATTACGTATACTAGCTTGGGTATGACTCCATGGAAAGTAAAAATCACAGCAAAACTCACTACAGGTGTCTTGGATACCCTCTCAATTGCTTCGATCATAGAACAAGTCTCAAGAGCAGAGAAACCGACTTTTTTTTTTTTTTTTTTTTTTTATGAGAACCCCAAACACGAGAGGTATTAGAACCTATAGTACTTAGTACCGTGCTTGGGTTGGAGGTTGAGAAGACGAAAGAAGATATTTGTTGATATTGGACTTGAACTTCTGTAGATTGTAATTTTCAGGAAATACGTATGAAGGAAGGTTGTTCCAGAAAACGGCAGTTGAATGAATAAATGAAGAAGATGAAAAGTTGGTTCTGTGGGTTTGAAGTAGGACAGTAAATGGATGTTGGCTGGTGGCGGCACGTGTTCGGACTGTTTTGAAAGAGAGAGCGGGAATTATAGAAGCCAATTCAGAAGAACAGTGCCCATGGAAGTATCTGTAGAAGAGGCATGCAGCAGAAACAGTGCGTCTATGAGAAAGCGAGTGGAGAGACTCTGTTAGAGATGAATCATTAATTAACCTAACCGCCCTCTTCTGAATGGAATCAAGAAGCCTGAGAGAGGTTTTGGGGGCACCACCCCAGTTGTGGGAACAATATTCCATGGCAGGGCGGATTTGCGATTTATACAGAGTGAGCAGCTGTTTGGAAGAAAAGTAACGCCGAGAGCGAAAGAGAAAACCAAGTTTTTTAGATGCAGAGGAAGAAATATTTGTAATGTGCTTGTGCCAAGAGAGATTAGAAGTCAGGGTAATCCTCAAAAGAGATATATCATTTTGCCTAGAAATCGGAGTGTCACTAAAGATAAGCATAGGAGCAGAAGAATCCTTTTTGCGAGATATAAGACAAGATTGAGTTTTAGAAGGGTTGAAATCAACTAAGTTGTCTTTGCCCCACTGGAGAATTACCTGAAGATCGGCATTTAAGGAATTGGCAGCAGATTTTCGAGAACTTGAAGCTGATTGAGCTGGACAAGGTTTCTCAAAATGGAAAGTTGAATGCAATGTGCTATCATCGGCAAAACTATGGATAGGATTTCCAGTCAATGGAAGAAGGTCATTGATATACAAGAGGAAAAGAGTGGGGGAAAGAACTGAACCTTGGGGGACACCGGCATTAGTGGAGAAGTTAGAAGACAGAGAGCCATCTACCATCACCCTCAGTGAGCGATCAGAGAGAAAACTGGATAACCAATTACTAAAAACAGTTGGCAAACCATAAGATGGAAGCTTGTTTAGAAGACCTTTATGCCAAACACGATCAAAAGCCTTTGAGATGTCAAGAGCAACTACTTTTGTTTCACCGAACCTTTCCATTGAATTAGTCCATAAATGGGTAACAAGCCAGAATATCACCAGTGGATCGACACTGTCGGAATCCATACTGGCGATCGTTGATCAGACGGAAGGTTTCTAGGTAGTTTAAGAGTTGGCGGTTAATTGATTTCACCATTACTTTAGAAAGAGTAGAAGTAATTGCAATGGGACGATAATTGGGTGGGAGGGATTTGTCACCCTTTTTAGGAACTGGCTGGATATGAGTAAATTTCCAAGCAGAAGGAAAAACACCTTTGGAATAAGAAAGTGAAAAAAGGCGGCAAAGAATAGGAGTAAGTTCAGGAGCACAGGTTTTGAGAACAAGTGGAGAAATACCATCAGGACCTGGAGCTTTCTGAGTATCAAGATTCATCAAAATCCTTCTGATATCCTTTTGACGGAAGATCACAGGAGGCATTGAATGGAGCGTGTTAGGAATGGTGGGAGGTGTTTTACCAAGATCATTAATACATGAGCTGGAAGAAAAATGGGATGCTAGCAGGTCAGCTTTATCCTTGGCTGAAGTGACAACAGAACCATCTGGTTTGGACAGAGGTGGGAGCAGAGATGGGCAAAAGTTGCAGCCAATAGCTTTGGCAAGAGACCAGAATGCTCGACTACCATTAGGGCAAGAAGCAAGTTTTCTACTCTTAGTCTGTTCAAACTCTAGTTTGGACTGATTAATAACTGCTTTACAATTGTTGCGAGCTTTGGTGTAGGCAGAAAATGAAACTGAAGAATTAGAAACAAGCCAATTACGATATGCAACGTTCTTCTCTTGGACAGCCTTAGCACATTTATTGGAAAACCAAGGTTTAGATAAAGGACGAGATTTTAAAGTGGAGTGTGGGATAAAGGATTCCATTCCTGCAAGAATAATTTCACTGACACGATCTGAGCAAAAGCTGACATCAGAAGTTTTGAAACAGTAATCAGACCAAGGAAAAGAAGAAAAGAAGTCTCGCAGGTCATCCCATTTTGCATTCTTGTAATGCCAAACAATACGAGGTTCGGAATAGCCATGAGATAAAGGTTCCATTGGAGAAGAGACAATCACCAAGTTGTGATCTGAAGTGCCTAAAGGACCTCTCACTTCAACCTTGTACTTAGAAGGGTTGTTTGTGAGAAAAAGATCAAGCGTATTGGCTGTATGATTAGGATTGTCCGGTATTCTTGTAGGTAAATGAGCAATCTGTGCTAGGTCATTAGTAATTGCAAAAGCCTCAGCATCTCGACCTGCTGGGTCGGTGTGACTAGAAAACGGAAGCCAGCTGGAGTTGTGAACGTTAAAATCACCAAGGAAAATTACCTCACTGTTAGGAAAGTTGGACTGGAGAAAGTCGAGTTGCAAAGAGAGGAAGTCAAAGAGCTCCAAGTGATTAGTGGAGTTGGGAGAACGGTAGAGACAACAGATGAATTTTACACAATGAGGCAGAGAGATTTTAAGCCAGAGAAGATCAAAGAGAGGAGATTCCAAATTGCCAAGTCTTTGACAGGGAATATCAGAACGGACATATGCACAAGTACCACCTTTGAGGCGAAAGGAATCATACAGCAAATAATTTGGACATCTGAGATGAGCAGTGGTTGAATCAACTGATAACTGAGATTCAGTCAGAAAAAGTACATGGGGTTTGGAAGACTGCAAGTGGAAATGGACATCGTTGAGATTAGAATTGAGACCACGTATATTTGTGAAATGAATTAGGAAGTCCTTGGGAGGTTTAGATCTTTTCGCAGATAAGCTTGCTCTATTATTTTGACAATTCATGGTGTATTCAATAGTAAGAAAAAGTGGGTGGAACATGCTGTATGAAGTAATGAAATTTTTGGATATGGCGTACATGTGGTAAGAATATACCCAGATCCTTGACATAACGTGTGGCCTCGACAATGCTCCCCGCATACACACTACTCTGACTCCCTCCAGTCACTATCTGGCAGAGTAGAGGTAGCAAGAATATACACTAGCTGATCCGGAAGCTTCCTAGAGAGTTACCAATAGGTTCAGTCCGGTGTACTAACTAGCGGCCGGCCTGCGAACACCGTTTTAGAGCTGTACCCTCGAAATGTAAGGAATATTGGATCTCGCCACGACATTCATCATAACCTCAAAAATCATCAATCATACTACATGAATGATGGAAGAGATAGTGAACCAAAGCCTCCTACGATCAGTATTCAGAGGCTACTGTTGTTCCGATATATCTTCCGGTGAACAGAATAAAACACAGGAACCAAATTCTTCAGAATTCATATGAATTAAATGAAACTTGTAGTGGAAGCTGGAAAAGAATATATGTACACCGTCGTGGCAGCTAAAGGAAGAAGATATCCTGGGTCTTAGTTTCCGGATTTCCAGCCATCAGAAGTAAATTCCTGAAAACATTTTCGAAGATTTAAATGCATGAACAACTTTAACTCTTCAGAAATTTGTTCAATCTGTAATCTCTTATATTGAAAATCCAAATTAGATAGTATGAATCAGAGCTGTACTACTCAATATGATCTACGTTGATAATAATATTAGTAAAATAATAAGAGAAGTTTACCTCAATATAGTACGTAGAACACTTCCGTATGATACCCTCCAGAAATGAAAACGGAAAAAACGAAAAAATCGACAACGTACCGGTACATTAGAGTAAAATATAAATAATTAAATAATCAATTTAACACAATTCAAATCAATTTAAAACAATTAAAAATCAAATTAACGCAATTAAAAGAATCTAACGAAAATATTCAAAACGATTTTCCTTCCTAGCTTCCTAGAAAAATCGTTTTGAATATTTTCGTTAGATTCTTTTAATTGCGTTAATTTGATTTTTAATTGTTTTAAATTGATTTGAATTGTGTTAAATTGATTATTTAATTATTTATATTTTACCCTAATGTACAGGTAAGTTGTCGATTTTTTCGTTTTTTCCGTTTTAATTTCTGGAGGGTATCATATGGAAGTGTTCTAAGTACTATATTGAGGTAAACTCCTCTTATTATTTTACTAATTGAAAATCCAAGGACGTTAAATGAATGTCCTAGAACTGTTTATTGTTGCTTAGCTTTTGCCGTTGTGTTTTTCATTTTCTCTTCAAATGCCATCTTGCTTTGTTTATTGTTTTTGCTATTTATTTGTTTATTATATTGTAATTGTTGGTATGCTTTCCTTGCCCTTATGTCTGTTTCTAAAGGGTAAACCTTCCGTAAACTCCCCATGGTTTAATAAATGGAATAATAATAATATTTTTGGGACTTTGGAAGAAATCAATATCAGTAAACGAGTTCCAGAAATGCTTCCAATCCTGGCAGAAGAAAATGGTTTCATGTAGAGCTTTTCAAGGGAACTACTTTTATGGGGACAAAAGCAAATAATTGGCAAGTTCTATTTCAATTTACTTCTAGTCATTTCTGGATCTTTCTTGCCGCACCTCGTAAATCAATAAAAACTCCAAATTGCTGGCAATGATAGGGATATCGCAAGAAGCAGAAAGACGCTGACCGAGCTTATTTCAAAGAATGGAAAAGTACAGAGGATTGGGTAATCCTCTGTGTTCGATTAAATGCATATTAACGTGATAACTACTAAAATATAGATATTTTAGTAGTTATCACGCCGATTGTTTCATATATGTTTTACGTTATTTATTGTATTCCAGTGAAATCATGTTGTTCTGAATCCATTTATACCGGATGTAACGTCACGAAAATCTTGACCGTTTCTCTTAAAAACTACGCTAGTGAAAAAAGAAATCCTAAGAATATTTTCAATTCCTTTTGCTATCAGGAATACACTGTCGAATTTCTGACATGCAATTCAGAATCATCTTGTATAAGGGGCATTCATCTAGTTTTTTTTTTTTTTTTTTTGGCACTAGTCGTGAGCTGTCGCATGTAGCTAGGAATTCTTATGCTCGTAATGCTATGATGTAAATTCTTTGCTGAATAAACTACTTATCGTGGTGTGCTCTGAAACTAACCGGTCAGGTCGTGTAGATATAGAGCTTAGGTGTCCCTGAACATACAAAATATATTAAAAACAATGGAGAAATATATACTTAAAATTTAGTAAATATCAAGCAACGTTATTAAACAGAAAATTCTATTCTTAATTACAAAACAATCGAGATAAAAAAAAATGGAAAATAAATTATGTTAATTTGCAATAGTTGCAAAGAGTGTGATTTATACTTTTCTACTGATGTAACTAAAAGTACATAAATCTGCGTTTAGTGATTATTAAAATTAAGAAATTGAGCTGACATTTCACTTTCACGGTTAACTTAAAAGAATTGAAGCCATGTTGATTATCCCATAAACAAAGCTGCAGCCATCCATCAATTATGAAAACGAAGTTTGCGCACTAAAATTGATCGCGTCTACAAGAAAGAGATTAGAAATGGATATACGGGTATATGCGAAAAATTTTAATACAAAATTCCATACATCAAAAGGCGGACAAATCTATCGAAAGAAAGAACCCATCTCCGGGTGCGGTACCCTGGTGGAACCCTGAGCTTCAGCAACTAAGGCAGGTAGCAAACACCTGTAGGAAAAAATTCCAGCGGGCTAGACGTGATTGGCCTATTGCAGAAGTAGAGGCGCTCCGGGAACGATACCGTACTGCAAGGAATCAATACACAGCAAAAATCAGAGAAAGAAAACAGCGTACATGGGAGCACCTAGTTTCCACGACAGGAAATGACAGCCCCTGGGGAGTGGTCTATCGGGTGACTACAAACAGGTTTCCCAGAGGCGAGGTACTCTCAGCAATGAGGAAACCGCAAGGGGGGTTTACAAAGACGTGGCACGAAACGGTCAACAATATTTTGGATGCTATGTTTTTGGAGCACACTAATCCCACTACGCCAGAACAAGTACTGCTCTGCCAACAGAACAGCATATACACAACCCAGCAAATTGAGGAACCTTTCACCAAGATTGAGCTGGAGATTGCGGCGGCCAAGCTGAGAAACAAAAAGTCCCCAGGGGAAGATCTCCTAGAGCCAGAGATCATCAAGAAAACAGTGGACACTATCCTAGAGGAAATACTGAAACTATACAATAAATTCCTCAAAGAAGGCTACTTCCCGTGCAGTTGGAGGGTGTCGACGCTCCGGCTAATCTTGAAGAATCCCACGAAGAGGCAGGACCTTCCAGGGTCCTATCGCCCGATAGCGCTCCTGACAGTTCTCAGCAAGCTTCTTGAACATCTCCTGCGAAACAGGATAGAGAAGCACTATAGAAACGCAGGCCTAGAGTCACCCAAACAATTTGGATTTCGAAAAGGATACTCCACCACCGATGCCCTACGCAGCATCATCAACGCTGCAACAGAAACAGACCGCAAATACTTTCTTGCCATCGCGGTTGACTTTGCCGGGGCGTTTGACACCCTCTGGTGGCCAAGCGTCCTCAGCAGGCTCCGTGAGGCCAAACTCCCAAGTAATCTATACAATTGCGTCAACAGTTACCTGTGCGACAGGTCAGTAAAAGTCACTGCTCCTTACTGTACAATAACCAGACGCATCTACAGAGGATGCCCACAGGGCTCCGTCCTGGGTCCACTGCTCTGGAACGTGGTCCTGGACGGATTCCTCAACCTCAACCTCGGAAATGCAACCTCCCAGGGGTATGCGGATGACCTTGTCCTGACACTGGCAGAAAACTCCAGGGCACAGCTGGAAAACACAGCAAACCGGGCGCTCGCCATTCTACAACAATGGGCTGACGAAAATAACCTGAAGATATCATCCACTAAGACAAGCTCCATCCTACTTCGGGGAACCCTGGACACCAGGAGACCACCCCAAATAAAAGTACAAGGAACCACCGTCAAGCTGACCACAGAAATGAAATTTCTTGGGGTTGTCCTTGATAGAAACCTATCCTTCACTCCCCACCTTAACTACCTCAGAAATAAAATCAGAAATTACTCGTCACTATTTGCAAGAATCACCCGCAAGGACTGGGGCATAAAGAAGAAAACCCTTGCTCTTTTTCACAAAACTGTGTTCCTGCCAGTCATCCTCTATGCCTCGGGTGTCTGGTACAAGAAAGCAACCACTGCAACTAATAAAAGAAAACTAGAAACCATACAGAGGTACATCTTGCTGACTATCTCACGAGCTTGCAACACAGTGAGTACACACGCGCTTCAGGTGCTCACGGGTGCCCTCCCCTTGGACTTGGAAGTGATACGCAGTGGACTCCTCTACAGCCTTTCCAGAGGTATACCGGATACCTGCCTAAATTTCACATTAAACGTAGCCAGCGAACCGAAAATAGAGAAAAGAAGACTAACTGTACATCTCCAACAAACCTGGCAAACACGGTGGCAAAACTCAACAAAAGGGCAAATAACGCGAAAATTCCTCCCAACTGTCTCGGCCGTATACCCAAAATACCCAAGCTGGCTCTCCCCAGGATTGCTGGCCACGTACCTCCTAACTGGCCACGGCGCTATCAGATTCAAACTAATGACCTTTGGACTGAGCAACACTGCCCTCTGCCATTGTGGCTTAGTGGAAACGTGGGAGCATTTAATGTACCACTGCAATCTTTATGAAGACCTCCGATGCCGACTAATTACAGAATTACATTATGTACCAGAGAATCAAGAGGAACGCTTACTGGAGGAGGAGCACAGCTACAAAGCACTGGCAAACTTTGCACAAGATCTTTTTGACAGAAGGCGTACTCTTCCGCCCCCACAGCCACAATAGCGATTCTCAGGCCCACAATATATGACTTTGCAAACAACAACCATATAAGGTGCACGGACAGTCACCATCAAGACAATCCACAAAGGGATTGCATCCCAGGAAGAAACAGCAAAAAAAAAAAAAAAAAAACACCAGGACTCGACAAACTCGGATCCAACAAATGGACGAGGATCCAATAACTAATGACCATGACTCCAGACAGATCAGAGACATAAGTAACCACAGACTGGACTAAATACCCGCAACTACGGACCTGACTAAGGCACCTGTTCTGCTGCCAAGTGACACCCACAGACAGGAACCTACACACGAATGGGACAACTAGGACCCAACCAAGGACCTGACTCAAGCAGACATGCAGCCGCCAGGCCATACGGCGACCTGTGCCGGCTCCCTTGCCGGGCACACGTTCCTCCCTTCCCTGGCAGAGGGGGAGGCGACAGCCTTCTTGTTGCCTCCCCCTGCCATCCCACATCTTTTTCTCTGGTGGGGCATGGGCATGCCCCACTGGCACATGCTGGGGTCGTCTACTCTATAGATACCAGTCTTTCCTAGCTATTCCCCCCCTAGCCTTCAGTCTCCTCCCCTCTCTATCTGTATGCCAGCGCAAGACCCACATCAAAATTCTAGCTTCTTTAAATTATTTCACCCTCTCCTCGGCCATTAAATTTTCAAATGCAACCCCTTCAAACCGGGAAACATGTATGTGATCAACATACAACGTGCAAAATGTTTTTTTTTTTTTTTTTTTTTAAGGTCCTAGCCACTGAAATCTCAGGAAATTAGGTGGCAGGACCTGCCAGAGTAAATTAATTATAATACTGGTGTATCTGGTTTGCCTCCACGGGGCGAAAGTGGGGCAACGTTGGGCCTCAGTAGGGGTCCAGCGGCTAAATGACCAGATGAACAACGGTACACGACACTACATATGAACAATATCCATACACTTTTAAATCTCTGGCATTTCCAGCAAACTGGCACACCCATCACAATGTAAACAACGCGGAGATGGGGGGAACCCCTGGTGCCGTATGACCCTAAATACACTTTTCATCAAAAGAGCTGAAATCTCAGGAAATTAGGTGGCAGGACCTGCCAGAGTGAACTATATACTAGTGGGTATCTGGTCTGCCTCCATGGGGCGAAAGTGGGGCAACGTCGGGCCTCAGTAGGGGTCTGGCGGCTAAACGACCAGAAGAACAACGGTACACAACGTTACACATGTACAATATCCATACACTTTTAAATCTCTGCCTTTTCCAGTCAACTGGTTCACCCACAATGTAAACTACGCGGAGATGGAGGAAACCCCTGGTGCCGTTTGACCCTAAACACACTTTACATTTTACATCAAAAGAGCTATGAAAATTTTAATTTATCCTATGAGAATCTGACGGAGCGCTGTGATATTTAGTTCATTTTTTTGTAATTAATATTAGGTTACTTCATGCTTCTTTAAAGGAATGCTTTTTAAGGTATCCTGATTATATAAATCTAACAGTCCATAGTTTTTTGAAATGGCAGAAAACATCACTGATCTAAACAACCGACATGAACCGGGAGATATATTTTACAAACGAGGATTCAGTGATCTTATTAAAAAGGATTTAAGAGCCACTGTGAAGTGCGTGATACCCACCATGAAGACTGATGCACAGATGTGCCTGTCAAACTTACAAGAAAGAGCGAGTGTAATGCCCAAGAAGCCAATAGGAAAACACCCCGAAGTCCAGAGAATGTGAAAAAGTGGACGACAGTCGATAGCGCCGGAAATTTGTCTGCTGTTTTTCGCAATAAATCGGCATAAGCACCAGAAGTGCGCCTCTAATTCTGAGCGAGTTAGCTTCACACTCATCCCCATAAAATCCAACTTATCTATCTTTAATAACCTGCAGATAGCGTCAGATGGCTATATTTTCTCGCAATTTTTACAAGCCTACGCAGATAATGAGTGCTTCTCTCTCTTTCTCTCTCTCCATCCCCTCTGCCGAAACTCATTACTTCGAGACAATCTGACAAATGAGAACGAGTTTTATGTCAACATGTACAGGGAACGGGTATCAGGAAATCCGCTCGAAATCTTGAAGTGGCTTTACATTATAAAATAAGCAAATGTGAAAAAAATTGCAATAAAGGTTTTAATAATAACAAACCATCAGATAAACAAGAAACGATATGCAAAATATGTACTGACTTAATTTTAAACAGGTTTTTTTTTCTTATTTTTTTAATTACTCGTGTTTCATCTGTGTTAAACGTTGTTTATACTCGGGCACGAGCACTAGATCAGAGGAGTTTATAATTAATCATTTCGACAAAACCATTAAATGTATTTAGCAATCACGCAGGCTTGAACCACGGTCCACTGAAATGCGTGTGCTACTACATTATTGGCTTTGACCACTCGGCTGCGTTGATCAGATGTTGAAAATGATCAGAGCAACTTCAGAGATAACAGTAATTTCGGTACATCACAATAGGCTTTACAAAGTACAGACGCTAAATGCTATGCTTTTTTCCGGTTTTCAAAATATCATTGTATATATTGGAGGAAAACAGCAATTATATAAACGCTGCATATTTTTAGAATGAAAATTGGAAATCTGTCACCCTCGTAGATAGCAAGTTGATGGAATCACCGTCCTCCCAACACAAGGTGGAAGAGACATGAGTTCGAATCCCGTTAGTGACACAAGGAATTTCGATATATTTTAGGGCCTTTTACACGACGTGGCTGATTTACCTGGTCCCAGGAGAAGGTGGCATGGTTTCTTCTCCAGAAAACTCTGGTTCAGCCAAAACAGACAAATTGACCACAGAACACACGCAGTTTACAGACACTGTGTATGGAAGGCGCAGTATGGTCTAGTATAAATCGCTGATGAGCCTGTAAAATAAAATAAAAAAAAAAACTACAGCCATTATCAATCCACTGTAGGATGGAAGCCTCCTCAATAATTCATGTTGAGAGAAACAGATCATAATCTGCCACCCTGGTTCAGTGCGAGTTGAGAGATCGACCGTATTTAGCAGTCAAGGGCTTAAAGCCTCGAACACCGGTATACTCAAAGAGCGTGTGCTGCTGCACTCCCACTCCTGACCACTCGGATACGGAGACCTTCGTGCAACCCTACTATAAGCCTGTATGAGTCTGTAACCCTATTATAACAACAGCAAATCTGTATGGACCAGTAGTTAATATCCCAGATAGCTTATTAACCACATTAATAATTAAGGTAATATTTTTAAGTACATGTTTTAGGTTAATAACAAAAGCTGTTCGTTTCTTTTGCTTTATGAATTCGGACAATATATCCATTTGGCAAGCAGATGTTCAAGTTGCAGTTTAGATTGCGTGTTTGAATGTCGCAGCTGGCCATCGTTCAAAAACCTTGTCCTCAATTCAGAATTTTGTGTTATTTCTTAGTATTGTTCTGTTTGTTGCTTTTTTCTTTATTTGTAAGTTGAATTGCCCGCTTAAGTTGTATGAATCTCACTTTAAGTTTCTTATGCTCGATAACGTTTTCATTGGATGAATTTCTTCATCACTTTCTAAAAGATTTTTGTTTTTTCTCAAAAGCAGGTTTAAGAAAAGTATTAAACTGTAGTTTGGTTCTTGGTGTAATTTTTGATTCTCTAGAGCAATGATGTGCAACCCAGAGGGCAGCATGTTGTCCACCTAAACATTTTTCGCGGCCCGTCTCAGCCTATAAGAATATTTCAATAAATTTTCATAAAACATGCAGTGCGAATTGCCCCAGTGAAGTCAAAGGCTGAAAAAAACCCGGAAGATAGAAGACAAAAACCGTGTATTCCAAGGGCAATGGGCAAACGAATATTGTTTCATTGAATATAATAAAAATGTAATTTGTTTGATGTGTCAGCAAAAAGCGTACCAAAATAATATAATCTGAAAAGGTACTTTGAAACAAAACACGTAGATTTTAATGAAAATATTTTTGTGAAGGTTCTGAAATCCCAGACAAGCCTTACACGCAATTTCAAAATATCTCAGCTAATAACTGAGTCATCAAAACCATTTTCTGATGGATATTTTGTAAAAAAATGTTTACTTCTTTTTGTCATAAAAGTTATATTGCAAAAAATGTACAAAAAAGTTTGAAAATATCAGTTTAAACAGAGACACAATCTAATATCTAAAACTTAAAATTTTTCAAATGATATCAAAAGAAAGCTTTTCGAAATTTTGAAACGGGGTAACTAGTTGCCTTTCGCTTGCTGTTGATGAGTTAGTATATATCATCACTTCAACAGACAGAACAATTGTCTATTTTTGTACGGGGAGTGACATCCGATTTTAAGATATATGAAGAACTTTTAGAATTGCATCCATTAAAAGGCCAAACAAAAGATCAAATTTGGATTTATCTAAACATGGGAGAATAACTACTGACGGTGCACATTCTGTATCGAAAGTGAATATAGCGACATTGTGTACTACACTGAAGTATGATGAATTAGCAGAACTGAAGTTTACTACAGTTTTTGTCGCTATTTGAAGAAATAAAAGTGTTTCTTATTGATAAGAAACACTTTTATTTCTTCAAATAAAAGTGTTTTTTATTGATAAAGGACAAAGTGTGGATCACTTTGAAGTTGAAAATTGGATTTTCAACCTAGCGTTCTTGGTGGACATATCTGGTCATTTGAATGAACTGAATAAGACTTCACAATAAAAGTTAAATTTTAACCAAACTTACCAATGATATCAGCTTTTCGAACGAAATTATCGCTATTTGGGGCTCAACTTTCGAATAACAATACTTACCACTTTCCAATTTGCCAGAAAATATTTCAACAATGTAAGAAAAATAGTAGTGAGTACGTCAGTTAATTGAAAAACTTCAGCAGTTGTTTGAACAGAGATTTGAGGACTTTGAGCAAGATAAGATATTGTTTAAAATCTTCATATGAAGAAGCTGAACCAAATTTACAACTTGAACTAATTGATCTCCATTCTAATTCATGATGAACTGAAATTAAAATTCACAGAGATCAATTTATTGGCGATTTTATTCACAGAGGCCTCTCTCAAGACAAATATCCAAATCTACATCATAATGCAGCTGCTTGTGTAAGTTTATTTGGAAACATATATTTGTGAACAGGCTTTCTCTATAATGAAAATGAACAAGTCAGTTCATCGCAACCGCCTTACAAATGACAATCTCAGCTCAATCACATGATTCGAAACAACTAATATTGAAGCAGATTTAACAGGTTTAGCCTTCTCTATGCAAGCTCAACGCCTCCGTAGCCGAGTGGCCAGGAGCGGGAGTGCAGTAGCACACGCTTCTTGAATAG
This sequence comes from Mastigoproctus giganteus, assembly GCF_048544385.1. NCBI lineage: Eukaryota > Metazoa > Arthropoda > Arachnida > Uropygi > Thelyphonidae > Mastigoproctus > Mastigoproctus giganteus. Next base: position 200,398,397 of record NC_143580.1, read on the forward strand.
ACCGGGGTTCAAGCCCCTGACTGCTGAATACGGTCGATCTACCAAACCGCACTGGACCAGCGTGGCAGATTATAGTCCATTTCCCTCAGCATGAATTGTTGAGGAGGCTTCCATCCTGCAGTGGGTTGATAATGGCTGCACTTTACCTTTTTTTTATGCAAGCTCAAAATCTCATTAATATATTTTACTATAAGTTTTTGTTAATTCATAAAAAAAACTTTGTATGCTTTACTAACATAAATACAATTTAAGTTTCAAATAAAGTTGCTATTTTTCATTATGTAAGAAAATATCCAGTTCCCTCATTCTGTGGCCCGCCGATATAGAATATTTTTTTAAATGATACTTCGAAGGAAAAAAGTTGCGCATCACTGCTCTAGAGGTTCCACTAACCGCAACTCTGCATGCAAAGGATCACAGTAGCTTCGGGATTAGTATAAACAAGGACTTGTTTCCAGTCAAATGAAGTGGGGATTATAATTTTGCGGGTTGAGAAATCTGGGAGTAAACACTATGACCATCGGATGAAGAAGGATTTCAAGGAAGAAAGTGAAGGCGCAACATATGGATGATATTTATCAAGTAGATTTTTGCATGCAGAAAAGGTGAGAGAGGCGTGGTAAAAATTCCCTGTAATGAAGATTTAAATGTTAGGCAGCAAAATTAGCAGTAATCCATGTTCCACTTTAATTTCAGGAGGTATATTCCGGAGGTAAGTAAACTGTACAAACTTCAGTTTTGATCAAAATCATTTCCAAGTATCATTGAGAAGTTCTCAAAGTCGTTTTTTTGGATCCTGCATCGCTTTAATGTCGGATTTATTTTGTATTACCGAACAATCTTCATGTTCACGTTTCATGTATATAGTCAACAAATTAATTATAGGTATCATAAACAATGCCACAAACACAACTGTAAAAAAACCACTGACTTCCGGTTTTTCCCCCACAAATGTATGTCAGTTTGTTCAACTAATATTGCAAAATAAAAACCACTAGTTGGCAGTGCCGCACCCTGTATTTCAGTCCATGATGTTATTGGCGAATTCCGCGTAGCGATGGTAGGGTGTGTATATTAATAATTGAATATCGGTTAAAGAAAACATTTATCGAGCAAACAGAAATATTCTCACACAGGGCAGAAAAAAAGAATATCTTTAAGCATGGAAAAATAGAGAATGTGTTATTCCATGGAAAAAAGAAAAAAAATCAGCAAGCACGGAAAAAGAGAGAGAAATCCGCAGCTAACAACAAATTAGTTACTGTTTTTTTGTTGTCCTGAAAGTTTCCCAGTTCTGTAAGGACTTGTGTTCGTTATAGAGAATCTTTCTTCAAAAATGCCTATGCGATTGTATTAAGTTCCGGTGCCCTTGTATCCCTAACTGAATACGAAATTTAATGGCAGCTCTCTGCTTCAACTTTAAATGCATGCGAGTACGCGTGTGCACTCGAAGATTTCTCGCTAAGATCTGAACTGAGTTTGGAGCATGAAAACATGCTCGTATATGCATCGCAGTTGGACATATCACGTGACAGAAATATAAGATTCTACGTGCAGTCGTTTGGTAGGGCAATCAATATTTCATATCTTCATTCTTTCAATTTATTCTTTAACAAAATCTAGTCATCTTAAAATCTATCTTAAAAAGAACATCATTTCAATCACGGCATCTCTCGATTCTAAAATTATTAGTCTTGTCCATGAACATAAGGATCTTTGAAGTTATATCGATTCCGATCATATAAATTATCTCTCGAAAAACTTCCAAAAGCTATTCAGCATGCGAAACAACATCTGCAACATATTCAGTCTGCCCACATTATTATCAAACATTTTTCGAGAGATAATTCACCGATCTGTACAGGTGTTTCTGACTCAAACTTCAAGAAAATCACATCTATTGAATTCTCGTTTCTCAGATGGACTTTTTTTTTTTTTTTTTTTTTTTTTTAAGTGCGGCTATGCCTATGAACCTGTAGGATCGCGATCTATCATGACAAATTTATTATTTATTTACAGACTTCTTACCTACAGGTCACGCAGACCTTAGATAATTGTGAGAACTCTGAGAATTACATAGAATCAATACAAATCAGTCCCTAGTATTAAAATTTGTACAAAATTTGGATTAACAAAACGGAGTAAGGGGCAATTTCTTATACATAGACGGTTTAAGGGTAAAATCAGCATTGTGATTACTCAATACCTGAACGAAACGGAACAGAGGACTTCCACGTAAGTCTTGGGTACGAAGGACATGCAGTGAGAAATTAGTTTTATAACGAGAATCAAAGCGGGCTATACTAAAAAGGTATTTGTTCAAGACGAGATGGAGAATCGATAATACAGTTTACGATACTATAGATAAGAAGAGACCCACGGAGTTGTCGTCTGGAGTGAAGAGGAACGATTCTGAAGTGATGACAAAGAGTTCCATAGTTTCAACGGTGAAAGGCAAGGCGATTTCGAAAGCATAAGGATTTAATGAATTTAATTTGAATTCTCTCAAGTCTGTTGTGGGGACCAAATAATATCACAATAATCGAAAACGAGAAGAATAAGCTGCTTGTAGAGTAGAATTATAGCTTTGTCACCTTTGAAAATCGAGGAAGACAGCTTAATTAAGCCAAGAAATTTGGAAGTCTGAGATATTACATGATCAACATAGGAAGTGCGATGAAGATTATATCCGAATAGGACACACAAGTCCTTGAACGTATCAATACTTGAAATTAGAGTTTCCAATATAATAATCAATAAAGACGGAGGGTTTAACTGCACGATTCCAGCGAAAGCGACATAATTTACATTTTAATGGGTTTAGAAAAAAGTTATTTTTATTTCGCTAGAGTGCGAAGGTATCAAGACAGGACTGGAGTTCACTGTCAGTTAATGTAAGCAATAAACAAAAGCGGACCCAACGATGAGTCTTGAGAAACACCTTGCGTAACAGTAAACGGAGTTGATGAAATAACATCGATTATTACAGATTGTTTACGATTTCTAAGCAGCGAATCAAGAAATCCAGTAAAGGGGATCGTAGACCATAAGATAAAAGTTTAAAGACCAGAAGACCGATGTGACAGAGTGAAATACATGTGAAATATCAAGGAAAAGTGAATAAATTTGATTTCCTTTGTCTAAAGTAGTTTGTAGGAAATGAGAGAACAAGGTCAGATTTGAAACAGTTGATTTCCTGGGAAGCGAAGCATACCGATGTTTATTGATAAAAGGGTGAATGTAGGAACTAAAATATTTATAAAGTAGGAATCCAATAATTTTTGCAATTGTATTCAGTATAGTAATAGGTCAGTACTTATTCGGCACAGATTTCTCACCCTGTTTTTTATATATCGGAATGATATAGACCTCTCTGAAAGCTGAATGGTAATAAACCATGAAGAAGATAGTAATTGAAGAGATTTATAAGAATTGGAGCTAGAGGAACTGCCTTTCTTGAAGAAAAGAGCAGGGAGGGTATAAGGACCAGGAGCACTGAAATCTTTAAGCCGAGAAACGGCTGACTGGACATCATCAGTAGCGAGAATTAATCTATCAAAACTGTCATTAGTATTATATTCAGACGGATAACAGGGAATAGAACGTTGCTGTTCAGGAGAACAAAGTTTCAAAAATGGGTGACAAAAAGATCAATAATGCCAAGAGGACAGTTGATTGAGATATTCGAATCATTATTTAACATAGGAATTCTGGAAGATCTCGATAGCTTTTTGCGATAGCACCATAATGGTCTGGAATTGAAATTTCGAGTAAGTTCAGCTTCAGCTAAGTGAAGATAATGAGAAAATTGAGATTTCGTCAATTTCTTAACAAGACGTCTAAAGGAAGAGATGGAAAAGTAGGTAAAGTTAGTTTTGAGCTTTAAATGTGGTGATAATTTTCTCGACGAATTAGATACGCAATATTGTTCAACATAATCAATGTAATGACAGAATGAAAGATAATCAATGTAACAACAAATCCATTCAAAATTTTGGATGGGAATCCAATCGACATTGCCCAGAAACTGATTTAAAGATTTAAAGAAGTCCAGCCAGTGTGCCAGAGTAAGGTCCAGACTTATAAGAAAAGAAATCAATGACATTAGGGAAGTGATATGATCGGACGAAATTGTCACCTTTAGAAATTGTGAAGAGAGTTGATTCATGGGTAAAAACTAAATAAAGGTAAGAGTGCTGGGTGGAAAAGGTACAGTTTTGAGTTAGGGCATTACTAAGCCAGATGCTGCAGAATTGCTTAGTCAGTGATGGTTGACCGATTCAGGTCAAAGGCAGTTGGGACATAAAAATCACCCAGAATGAGTTGTATTGCTTTTGGAGGCTTCAAAAATATTGCTTCTTCTATAATATTCTCTAATTGTTGAATGGTGACTAAAGAAACTGGTGAGCAAGGTAAAAAAGCATAAACAGAAGGAGAAGCTTTCCTGCATAGTTAATAAGAGCATCAATTGACCAGATATCCGTATCTAAAATACTTGCTTGTTCAGATGAATTACTTAAGATTAGAAACGAAGGGTAATCTGGATAACGGGTGAATAGCTTCCTCACAGAGGTGTGAAGACCTAATTCAGTATTGAGAAAATCCTCAATATCTGAAGAATCTGTGGAAGAAGCAAGCCGACTGACGAAAGACCAAGCTTGGCGAGGAACAGCTTAAAATCTAGAGCTCTTATTGGTTCCGAAGGCGAAGAGTGGCGCTCTACTTCTGTTAAATGAAGAACGATATACGTCAGCTGATATTGTTGGCTATTTATTAGATATACGCTGATTAAAGTTAGTTATTATTATTATTATTTGTTTTTTTTAGGAGCATTAGCAACTAAGGCCATAATGCTCCGGGGATTTGCGGTGGTCATTCCCTGACCTTTCCGCATCCTCCGTATTTGGTGGTCACGGGCTCGAACCCCGGATCAAGAAGCGTGTGCTACGCACTTCCGCTCCTGCCCACCTGGCTACGGAGGCACCATTAAAGTTAGTGGGTCGAAGAAATAGCAATGGCTGGTTGGCTATTGTTGGGTTTTAAGAGCATCGGCAACTAAGCTCATGTTGCTCCGTGTATATTGTTTGTAATTTGTTTGTGTTCTGAGGTCAATTTTCTGATTACTGGACGAAAAACCGAGTTTCCGGGAGAAAAAACAATGCTACCAGTTCCTGACACCAACTAACTCAGCCAGATTGTGAAAAAGGCCCATAAAATTTCCTCCCGTCATAAACGGGATTCGAACTCAGGTCTTTTCCACCCGGTGTGGGGAGGATTGCAATTCTACTAACTGTGCTATCCGCGAGGGCTAGCAGCGATGGGCTGAAATGCTTTCATAGGGCCATTCACATTATTCGGCATGCATACCGCAGAAGAGTATGCAGAATTGAGAAATATATTTGAAGACGTAGTGGAGAACTTAACATTGTCAGATAGAGCGCCAGTTAACTGAGCTGCATCAAAAGAAGAGTGAACAACTTGACTGAAAGTAGCTTTGCCGTCCAAATAAGATGGCAATGCCCTGTAGGACTTGAATATTCAGCTGGTTCACGAACATTATTGAAGCAAACCTGCTTAGGACGTAAGATAGTAGGAAAGGGAAGAGGTACTGTGCGATCAACTGGATGACTCTTTCACGATTTCACATTCAGAAGAATCAGCAATGGAAGATTGATTGATAGTATTTGTTGGGTGAGGCTTAGAGTCTTCGGTAGCCCCACAGTTTAAAGATGTAAAACTTGGAACACTACGTCGTACATCTTGAACTGGAGCGAGGACTTGGAATTTACCAGTGTGTTTAAAGTAAGACTGTAGCATAGAGAAGTCTGAAGGGTGACCGTTTGTACAGGAAGAGAATGAGACCAAAGCTTGAACAATTTCAGAAATGTTCACTGATTCATTTCTGGGAGTACTGGAAATAATAATTTTGCAGAGGTACTCGATTCTGTTTAGCTGGGGTGACACAAATCAGATTGCAGAGGTAAGGACCACTGATATAGATTGAAGATTAGGCGACGATTGGTTAGAAATTGGTGCTGAATGGGAGACGTTCAGAGAGTCGACAGTAGAGGGAGAAGTAAACTAGAACGTAATGCTGACGTGACAACCAGGATTCTGGTGTATAGAAACATCATCAAGCATAAAGTTGAAGCAACGCTTACATACATAGTTTTTACATAGTGTGCACTGGACTGCAGTAAAAGCATTATCGGAACAGCAGACACAAACACGAAGTGAAATGCCAGATCTACAATCTTCAATTATGGTATAAATTAAACAAATTCTGGGTAAGTCGAAGCGTCATTATTAGAATCCTTTCTATGCATTTGAAATACGTTTTTTACTTTTTGCTTTTTACTTGGTGTTTCAAGCTTAGGAATTGTTTTTTTTTTTTTTGGATGCAGTATTGATAGCGTCGCAATGTTCTCTGAGAGAGTTAAGTTTAATAAAAACAAGCGCATCTATGTGACCTCTTTTAGAACTGTTATTCAAAGTAATATCAGTATTAGATGAACGAAATTTGGAAGAGTAAGTCGAAGATTTAGAGATGGGGAAGCATTCCCCACACTTCTAATGGTTGCGAGCTTTTCTAGATAACTTGCGATTGGAAGGAAACAGCTCAGCTAACTGACACAGATAAGACAAATCTGCGTCTCCATTTATACTGAATAACGATATTCAAAGAAATGTAAGATAAACACTGAGAAGAAAGAAAATGAGCGCGATTTACTAAAATATGTGATGTATTTATACCGTTCTATTTAGTTAAAACAAAACATTACAATTTGGCCTTTGTCAAACTCGTTCGTTCGTTCGTTCGTTCGTTCTCTCTCTCTATCATGCTTTTCTTGAAACTACCGACTTTTTTATTATAAATTATTTATTTACTTACTTTATTTTATTAATTACTATCTACTGTACTTAAGCCCCTGTATGTGTTTCATGGCTGTCTCGGAACGTGCTTTGCTTGTCACTGTCTGTTGTGTCCATGCAACAACATGAACAATGCATTGTTAATCCATAATATATGTGCACGTGGACTTCCTCGATGTTGAAATTCAATGCGTTTAAAGAAATTCACAACATAATATTTCCCAAAAGGACTATTGGTTTACGATTTTTAAATTTTGAGTATACTCTCAACAATTTTATTAAAGTATATGGCACACGTTACGGGGTCTTCATTTATTAATGTAGCTCTTTCCATGTAAGGTAGATCCATAACTTCATTAGTTGTAATTTCTCGTTTATATCTGAATTTGAATAACATACTTAGTAATACGGGCCATGTTTGATCACACGCACTCAACGTCAAGAACATTGTAGGTTTTCCTAATTGACAAATCATGGCAAACATATCTCGTTTACGTTGACTCCAATAATATGCTGAATTGGGAACTGATTTTAGAAATGCCAAGTTAGACTCAAATGATTTGTTTATAAATTCTTTCGATTCTAATATAGAGCGAGTAATGTTAGCTGTTATTCTTACTGCTTTAAATGTAATATGCAAATTTTCTGCCGTACGCATTCGCATAATTTTCATTGCCATATATAGCGCAAATGTTGGGGAGTTTCTCCACGACGATCACATCTAAGAATTTCACTCGATGACATCATAAAGGGCGTAATTTTCAATCCATTTTTAAATTTTCGTGCATGTCCTAAATATATAGCTGGTAAAGAAAGTTCTTCTGCATGTATATCAAATATAAAACTTGTTGGAGATGATTTCTGACCTGGTGCTATACATAAATATTTATCTTCAGACCATAATAATGTTTGTTATTGAATTATCAATAGTTCATACATCATTGTTGACAGATTCCACAATTTCATTTGAATGTTCCTGTTCACTATCATCATTTGCCCCCAAGAAATCGTCACTCACTTCTATGCCATAGTATTTATGCAAAGATGAATTTATCAAATACCGTAACCATATTTTGACTATTTTCTTCTGCATACATCCTTGAAAATATGATGATTTATGTACGAGTCTTCGTTTTATATGTACATTAATGGCATAATCATCATCTAATTCTCTAGGTAATTGATAAACCATCGTATTTACGTTAACTGGTACATTTATTACTTGTCCAATGATCTCATATTGTCCATGTTCGTAACATAAACGACGAATTTGCATAAAGGGTAATCGTGGTGATATCAAACACTCAGTTACAACATCTAGTGGAGGAAAATTAGTAGGATATGTTGGATATTATTATTATTATTATTAAAATCAGTTTATTTCCCAAGAAATCTTGGGTCACCCTGGGACGGCTCTGTGCCAGAAGGGTGTGAATATTTACAGACTAAGGTGCGAGGAACGCAATACAATTAACAACAGTACATGCGTGCTCGACCCGAGATATTTACAGGATTAAATATACAATAATGTACAAAATATACAGTAATATACAAAACATATGATTGCATGAAGACAAAAAGTCTTTATCATATACAAATAGGCAAGTTAAAAAAAAAAAAAAAAAAACAGTCTGTCCAGGAGCAAGTGAGTATTATAAGTTCATTATCTGGTAGCAGTTCTTGAGGATTTCCTTCCTGTAGGGCTTGTCTTCACAGAACCTATCAGGATGAATCCTAAATTTATTAAAGATCCGAAGACAATTAGCTGGAAACATGTTCCTCAGGGAATCGATGTTTGACAGCGTAAGACGTAGAGGGAGACAGGAGTCGGGGTGCTCCCCTCTTGCCCTCCTAGGGCCAGAGATAAATGTGGATACCGATGGAGCATCAATTCGCCTCGTTATAAGCCGTGCGAGCGTGAGGACATTTTTTGTCACGATGATATGTCTCCAGGGAATGGTGCCCAGATTTGCTTGTAGGATAGATCTGGAGATAGTTAGGGAGTGGCCTACCACCCTGTTCATCCATCTAAGCAACCAGTACTCTAAACTGAGATACTTCTGAAGGTATGAGGCAGGGGCAGATGACCAAATTTCTGAAGCATAGAGAGGAATCGGCATAATACACCTCAGGATGTGCCGAACAAGCAGCGCTGGCTGAAGCACACCAACGAGCTCTTGACGCACTGCCCAAAGAGCAGCGTACGTCTTCTGCCTCATCCTGGCAAAGTGAGGCTGAAATGTGAGCCCAACGTCCCAGGTGAGGCCAAGGTCAGTATGAGAGGTCACCTTTTGCACCGGTTCCCCACTAACAAAGATTTGGATATCATTTTTGACTTTCTTCTTGGTTATCGTCAGTTGTGCTGATTTGGAAAGGCTCAGATGCAGCCCTATTGTGGCAAGATAACTTTCCAAGCTCAATATCTGCCTACAAGCTTGTTGGTTGGTACCTTGAATCTGATGATTATGATCTGAGCTCACGTAGAACTTCAGATCGTCGGCATAAGAGACAAAGTTCGGATTCTGAGCAAGGAAAGGCTCCAAAACTGCTGCAAACAGGATTGCTGACAGTACGCTTCCTTGTGGGATGCCTCTTGAGACGTCAATTGTTACTTGTAAGTCATTGTGGGTCACAGACAGATGTCTAGAAAGTAAAATAGACTTCAAAATTTGAAGTAAGGTATCCGCCAGGCCGAAGTAGTGTTTCAGAATGTTAAAAAAAAGCTGGGAGGTGTATTTTGCCATAAGCCGATTTTATGTCGAGGAATATGATATCAATCTGTGATTTGTTGTTGAGGGTGCGCTGAATTCTGAAGAGGGTATCAAGAAGATTGGTAGTTGTCGATCTCCTTTGTAGAACGGTATGCAGGTACTCGGGCCTGTGTGCAAAGCAATGCTGAGCAGTTGTTGGCTGGATTACTTTTTCGAAAATTTTGAGTAAACAACAACTGATGGATATTGGTCGCAGGTATTTAGGAGATTCGGGTTTCTTGATCTTTGGAATGGGCTTAACATGGTAGGTTTTCCAAATTGAAGGAACTATTCCAGATTGCAGGACTTGTCTGAAAAGGTGAAGGAGAAGGTCGATTATATATGGGCTGCAAATTTTGATAATAAAGAGTGGGAAACCATCCGGACCTACGGTGGCTTTGTTGGGTAGTTTATTGATGACATCAATTAGGGTCTCTCTAGTTATTTCTATTTCAGACAAGTGTGCCCTAGGTAACCAGTCCTCCTGCGAGAGAAAGGAATCAGAGTCAGGAAAATCTGCCTGCTGTAAGCTGAACTGTGCCCATTCCTGGACAAGATTTTTGTCAATGGTTAGATGATGATGCGAAAGGATCCTTCTACCACTCTTCAACCTATTGAGAACAGCTTGGTTAAGGACCAGCCTTTTCTTTTTCAAGAAGCAAGCTCTTTCTTTCTTAAAGATGGAATGGTCTGAGGGAAGTTGAGTTTTCTGCCATTTCCGGTAGGCCTTCTGCTTCTTGATGAAAGCCATCTTAGTTTCCTTATTGAAACCCCGATTCGACCTGTTACCAATCCTGGTGATTCTGGCTGCACCATGTAGTGCAATTAACTTCAGTTGTTCCGACAAGAGCATAATGGCATCCTCCAACGGCTCAGAATAGAAACGCCCCCAGTCAAACCCAATCAAGCATTGGAGAATGATCTCTGGCTTCAGATATTTGGTAGAGAAGGCTATCCTAGGCAATTCAGCAGAGTACTCCTCAGGTAACCCAAGGGAATTTCTCTGTAAGGATAGTTTACATGCAATTGACGAGTGATCAGATTGGAATCGAAAGTTGCTAGGCAGGAGTTTGATATCTTATAAATTGTGGAAGATTAGGTCCAGCGCTTGACACGCTCTAGTTGGTTGAGTCGCTAACCGTGTAAGGTTGAAGGCCCGAAGAGTGGCCTCAAGGCCCTCAAGGGCATTCCCATGCCTGGGCAGTGGCAAGTTAAAATCACCTGCTACAACAGTTTGAATTTTAGGCACTAAGTTCGTTGCTAACCACGTGAGCAGCTCCGCTCTAGAGTCTTCATTGTAGTCCGGAGGAAGGTAGACCAGGCAGCATTGGATTTGAAGAAGAGGACTCCTCAGTGTCAGGCAGACTGCCTCAAAGTTGTTAGACTGGCTCACTCGTGTCCTTATTGGCTGGAAGCGATCGTTGTACAGGATTTCAACACCTCCGCCTCGCCCGTTAATCCTGTGATTCCCGATGTGTTTGTAAGGGGTGTTAAAATGGGCAAGATCAAGCTGTCTATCCGCCGCTAACCATGTTTCTGTAAGGCAGATGACATCAAACTCATTAAGCAATAGGAGAGTCTGGAGACAATGAAGCTTGTTTTTTAGGCTGCGTACATTCTGCATAAACCAAAGAATCTCTCCTTCGTGTGAACCTGGTAGCAAGTCATCCTTTTGTAGCTATGGCTGTTTATCTCGCCTGGAACCGCTGTAAGCGATCGATCTGCTCCTCTCTTGGAACGGCTTTATAAGGGTGCCTACCGGCCAGCAGCTAGAATCCAAGACGATATGCTTTGCATTCGCAGGGCAGGAGATGATAAAGGAAGAATAGGTTGGGTGTCTAGTTTTGATCGCTTTTGCGTCTAAGTTGATCCCATGTTCTTGGGCAAAGAGTGCCCTGATACTTTCTGCTTTTGTTGCTGGTCCCAGTCTGGAAACAAAAATTCTCTCTCGGGTCTGGACAGCTGAAATATTATATATCTCCTCAAGTCTCCGCGACAGAGGGACCGAGGCAGGTTCAGTAGGAACGGACATATTAGGCTCCTCGCATGGAATTCTGTTACCTTGTGTTTTCACAGTCAAAACACTTTGAGCGCAAGCCATTTGTGGGTTATGCCTGGGAAGTTGCGCAAGATAGTTAAATTGATCAGAGAGACAGAAAGCATCCGCTTGAGCATAGATCCGCTCCTCCCTGTTTTGGCGTGGGGTTTCTCTCATCTCCATCCTCTTGTAACAGTGATGAGTCTGGCTAAGAACCTGGCGACCAGGCTTCTCCTGACGTCTTTTGCAAGGTTGGTGCAGATTAGATTCACCAGGAATCATACACTTGTCCTGGATAAAAGGGCTGTCAGCCTCGAAGGTCGGATCGCGCTGATGGAGAGCGGTGTAAGGGGGGATGAGTATCCAAAGGGTTCAACATCACGGCCGGGGCTACGATCTGTTCAGTCGTTCTGTCTGCAATAAGAGGCGAACTGTGCAGATTTTTGAGATTTCTTTTTCCTCGCTGGACGCGCTCAGTTTGAGTTGGAGGTCTTCGTAAATCCATTTGTCGTGGCCATAGTTGGTGTCCGTCCCTCTTTTAATGAAGTATGCCATGTATTATTACACGTCATTAAAATACTCACTTCTTGTAAATGAAATTCATTTTGAAATAATTCATATGAAGTTGTTGGAAATGGTTTCAAATCTAATTGAAACCATAAACGATCACAAACATTACAACTAAATACAGATGGGTTTTTGTACACTAGTTTTTTCAAACTCATTGTCAGCTCGTTTAAAACACTATAGGGATGTAATCAGGAATCTCATTATTAGCCATTTATAATTACGCTTTTTTCGTGCACGATATTCCTTCATTCGTTCTGCTGGAGCTTTAGATTCCTTATAAGTATCAGGCATAGTAGAACTCTGTGGTTGACAAGTATCAGGCATAGTAGAACTCTGTGGTTGACAAGTATCAGGCATTGTAGAACTCTGTGGTCGAATTTCATTATGATTCGGAATAGTTTGAATTTCTAATTTCCTTTTCTTCCGTTCACGATATTCCTTCATTATTTCAGCTCGAGTTTTTTTTTTTTTTTTTTTTTGGCTGCAGTTTGAGAACTTCCAAGCATAACGAAACTCTTGTTGAATTTCATCTGGATTCACATTTCTGTCCAACTTCCCTTTCTTTCTGTCACGATATTCCTTCGATCGCTAGGCTGTGGATTTTGGCACAGTCACTCGCGTATTCATCATTATGCTGATATAACGGTATAAGTAGCGCGTCAAAGCTCAATTGCACTTGTTGCGTACAATTGAGTTTTCTTGGGCACATGCGTTGTACTTGTTGCGTCACTGCACGCAACAAGTACAACGCATGCGCATCGGGTTTCGTGACTATTTCTAGGTAACGTAACGCTTTTTTCCAATAACGCCGGTAAAAACTTTTTAACGTCAAAAATATAAAAGGATTTTGCATTCAGTTTACACCGATGAGCAAAACATTATGACCTAATATGATGTTGGTCGCCTGCGTGCAGCCAAAACAGCTCATACCAGGCGAGGCATGGAGCTACAAGATTTCTAAATGTGTCGTGTGGTATCTGGTACCAACACATAACCAGCAGATCCTTTAACTTCTGTAAGGACCGTGGTTGAGACGCCGCAAATCAGAGTTGCTGTTCCAACACAAACCACAGATGCTCAATGGGATTGATGTCTGGGGAATTTGGAGGCCAGGGCAATACCTGGAAGTCTTCCTTATGATCAGCGAACCAGCTTGAACAATCCGGGCGGTGTGGCATGCTGCATTATCCTGCTGAAAGACGGCACCGCCAGAGGGGTAGACCGTTGCCATGAAAGGGTGTACCTGGTCAGCAATGATGTTTAGGTAGCGTGTAGAGTGCATTTAGTGTCAAGCGGCACCAGGGGGTTCCGCCATCTCCGCGTTCCTTTCATTGTAGGTGTGCTAATTCACTGGAAAGGCCAGAGATTTAAAAGTGTATGAATATTGTATACGTATAGTGTTATGTACCGTTGTTTTTCTGGCCATTTAGCCACTGGACCCCTGCTGAGGCCCAACATTGTCCGCACTCAGCTCCGTGGAGGCCGGCAGGTATACCAGCATTATAAATATTTACTTTGGCAGGTCCCTAATTTCCTGAGATTTCAATGGCTAGGACCTTGGAAAAAAAAAAATGATCCTTCGCGTGGGGGGGGGGCGTAATAGCGTTAGGATTTGAAAGGCCGAAATTATTGGCGAACAGTAATTTGGACATGATTAAATTTGGACGTCTAGGGCAATCGCTTGTGTACAGATAGAGTAGGGGAGGCCGACTAAAGACTGGGGGGAGAGACAGAAATATGAGGTCAGTAGGGAAGGCAACCCCAATGGGTGTCAGTGAAGCATGCCCATGCCCCATCAGAGCGAAAAAATGGTGGTAGCGAGGAGGGGAGGAGACAAGAGGACAATCACCTCCCCCCCCACTGCCAAGGAAGTGGAGTGGAAAGCAAACCAGGAAAGAGTGTCCAGTTCGGATCACCAATTGGCGCACTGGTAGCAAATCTGCTGTTCACGGTGGGGAAAAGATACGGGTCCAACGAAGCAGTCGGAACCAGTGCCCCCATGTCATTCATGGGCCATGTGTCCATCCAGGTATGTTGAGGTCAGTCACGTTTATGGGTTATATATAACCGACCAGGGTAGAGTGTCTCGTAGATTGTCTTTTGCATACCAGAGGGGTCTGGTACGTTGATCCTGTTTCCTTCAACAGGGAGGGTGGTCCAGTACCTTTTCCATCTAGTGAGCCCATCATTTCTGTGGTGTGGGTCCTATTCTAGTAGGTTGGTTGGGTCAGACAATTTGGGTTTCAGTGCTGGTGTATTTGCTAGTAATCCGGTTGTTGTCGAAGTTTCATGTCTGTTACAAGGCATACTGTGCCCTTAGTTCCTGATCGCAGAACGGGTTCTTCTTCAGGAAAAGAGTTCCTGTGCGAATCTGGTGAAGTTCTTATATTCTTCGCTTGTGCCCAAGAGATGATGCTCCTGCTGTCGCGGCAGGTAGGTCAATCTTGTTATTAGGTTTCCAGGTAGGTCCTCATAGTTTTTACATTCATACATGAGGTGGGTCCAGCTTTTCGATTCGCCACATGAACAGTTGGGGTCTCTTCTTCTTCTTCTTCTTCTTCTTCTTTGGTCCTTAGCTGGCAGCTGGGGGAGGCAGTTGGCCACGCAGCCAGTATGCTGCTGTAGGTGCCGCAGGGTTTCGGACTTGCTCTGTGATGTTCTTCCATACCTTACGATCAATGGCGTCAGTCCTGGCCTGGTTAAGGTCGAGACGTCGGCTCTTCAAGTCATTTTCCACTTGCTTGTCCCACGTTTTCCTAGGCGCGGTCCGTTGGATGCTCCATTGGGTGGGTCGTTGTCTCCAAAGGAGTCTGGATGGTATTCTGTTCGTGCCCATTCTACATACGTGGCCAAACCATCTAAGCCTTCGCTTCTGGATTTGGTCGGCAATGGTTGGTTGCTGTTGGCATCGGGCGCGGATGGTATCTTTAGTGATGCGGTCGCGAAGAGAGATGCCCAAGATCTGCCGCAGGCATCGCATTTGGAATACCTCAAGTTTGTTCAAATCTAACTTGAGACAAATCCATGTTTCCGATCCGTAAAGAAGAATGGGCAGGATCAAAGTCCGGAAGAGTCGGATTTTAGTCTTTGTGGAAATGTTGGTCCTCTTCCACAGACACCATTTGAGCGAGGCGAACGCAGTGGCCGCCTGTCCAATTCTGCTGTGGATTTCCATGGTGGATGCAACTTTCTTCTCCTGGACCAGCGACCCAAGGTATTTAAAGTCCTGCACTTGCTCGATCTGGACGCCTTCGAGATAGATGGTGGCTTGCGACCCATCTGTTGTCAGAGCCTTTGTCTTACCAGCATTGATCTTCAAACCGTATGGCCGGGCAATGTGGGCAATGTCGTAGAGGATGTCCGTGGCTTCAGTGTCGTTACTGGCAAGGATAGCACACAGCAAACATCAGGTCAGTCACATAGTGATCCTTGTCATATTGTATGCCCTGTCTGTTTCTGAATGCTTGCCTCATAATGGCGTCGACCACGATGTTGAAAAGGAACGGGGAGGCTACATCCCCTTGGCGGACTCCAGTTTGGATGGTAAATTCCTCAGATAAATCGTTCTGGATGCGCACCTGGCTGGTTAAACCGTTGTATGCAGTTTGGAGGAGTGTGATGACTTTTCGAGGTACATGTTCAACCTCTAGTAGTTTCCATAAGGCAGGCCGGTGGACACAGTCGAAAGCAGACTTAAAGTCAATGAAAACAATGACGGTTCGCTGTCCACACTGGATCCTCTCCTCCATCAGCTGACGAATGGCAAAGATTTGATCACAGCATCCTCGCCCGGGTCTAAATCCTGCCTGTTCTTCTCGACTGGTTTGCTCGCGATGTTTTTGCAGTCTTGACTGGATGATCTTCATAAAGACCTTTCCGATGATGGAAAGGAGGCTGATGCCACGGTAGTTCTTGCAGTCCCGGTTATCAGGCTTTGAAAAATGATTACAGAGACTTGAGGAAGAGGTACCATAAAACAATTGCTGATAGCAGGCAAAATTGTTGGCAACGTCTGGTGAAGGAAACAGGAAATGCTGACCCTTGGGGTATAATCTATAAGCTTTCAAGAAATAAACTTTTGTGTGGTGAAATTTACAACACGATAATTAGAGAGAATCAAGAAACTTCGGACTGGGAATCTACAGTCGAAGGGATAGTGAGTAGCCTATTTCCGGAAGATTTGCCGTTTATGGACAGCCCTGATCAAGCGGAAATTAGACGCATTAATCGTGAATATAAGGGGACAACCGAAACTGCCATTTTTAATATGCTTGAGCTAGGTGCTGCAGTAGCTAAATTGAACCATAAAAAATGTCCTGGCATTGACCTCATTGAGAATCAAGTAATTGGAAAATTTTATGAATTCTTCCCTGAGATTTTATTAAACTTATTTAATAAATGCCTGCTAGAAGGGCTTTTCCCTCTCGAATGGAAGCTTGCGCTCTTAAAAATCTTGCATAAACCGGGAAAGCCAAAAACAAACCCCAGAGCATACAGGCCAATCTCTTTATTGGCAAATCTTGGCAAATTATTTGAAAGAATGATTGCCCCAAGGATTTTTAAATTATTTACAGAACATAATCTCTCCTCTGATTGCCAGTTTGGATTCAAAAAAGGACGTTCCACTGAGGACGCAATCTCAACCCTGCTGACTTACATTCAGGAGGCAAACAGCAAATATGTTCTTGCTGTTTTTATTGACTTTGAGGGCGCTTTCGATTCCCTTTGGTGGGAGAGTGCTCTCAGGTCACTGCAACTGGCAAAGTGTGATGACTACCTGTTCAGAGTCCTCAGATCTTACTTTAAGGATCGACAAGTTAGAGTATGTGCAAAGCATTTATCATACACGACTACCGTTTCAAGAGGATGCCCTCAAGGTTCAGTCTTGGGACCTCTCTTTTGGACTGCAGTGCTAGACCAGTGGCTCACGAAGGATAGCGATGAGTTCATCAAAGTTGCATATGCAGATGACTTGGTGGTGGCGGTGCAGGGAGGATCAAGACAAATTCTCGAACAAAAAATTCAGTCAGTTTTGAATAATTTAGTGGCATGGGCGGGTTTGAATAAACTAAAGATTTCTGTCACCAAGACCAATTTCATGGTGTTTAAACACCACTTCGATTATGGAAGGCCGCCAAAGGTAACCCTATATGGTACTCAAATTCCATATGTACAGAACACCAAATATCTGGGTTTAACTTTAGATGATCGTCTCAGGTTTCATGTACATGTCACTAAAATCAATGAAAAAATCAAAAAGTTCGTAGCTGCAGTTGTAAGAATTTCCCGCAAGGAATGGGGTTTATCCAAAAAAACTCTGGTATTGTACTACAAGACGATATTTCTTCCCATTGTAGATTATGGTGCTGGTATTTGGTTTGCGGCTGCTACCAAGGTTACAACTAAAGCCAAGCTTCTGTCCCTGCAACGTACAATGTTGCTTACAGTTATACGCGCTCCAAGGACAGTGTCGACAAATGCCTTACAGGTTATTGCAGGTACCATCCCCTTGGATTTACACATTATTTTCCGAGGTATTGTATATAACTTAAAGAAGGGAAGGGCGTTACAAATATTGAATATCACCTCTAATCCAAATAACAACATAAAGGAGGAAAAACGTAGAATTTGGGGCGAGCTTGTGAATTGCTGGCAGCAACGTTGGGATTTGAGTGAGTATGGATCCATTACAAGAGGCTTCATTCCGGCCATAAGCTTTGCAATGGACAGGAGGGTGTCGTCTTGGTTTGCTCCCACCATGACAACGAGTTACTTAATCACTGGACATGGCTTAAGGGCCAAACTATTTGAAAAAGGATTAGAACCTGACCCCTACTGTTCGTGCGGTGAGGTGGAATCTTGGAGACATGTCATCCTTGAATGCGGACTGTATACTTCAGACAGGCAGGAATTACTAAATAGGTTGCCAAACCTCACGGAGAATAATTTACCTCTCTTGGTTCAGAGGTGGGACATCTTTGCTTTGCTTCAGGAATTCTCGGCCAAAGTTTTTAAAAGAAGACAGGAGCTAAGAAATCTATTGCAGGATACCAATTAAGGGAAGTGCTGCACATTTGACGACAGAACACTTCGTGTAATGTCATCTTTATAGGATGTTTCTTGTCTACAGCGAGATGATCTTCTGCTCCTGGACACCCAATTCAGGCTTGCATTTGTGGATGGACTCTAAAGTGGAGATAATGTTAATGTTAATGTTTCTAAGTGTTAAGTTAATGTAAGTGTATGTATTTGCTATTTGCATGTAAATAATCGTATAATGTTGCTTTTTTTTTTCAACAAGTGTACATTGTTCTTAGTTGGAAAATTTTTATTTTTATTTTTTATTTTATTTTTATTTTTATTTATTTTTTTTTTTTTCGCTGGCCTCCAAGTTTGGGCAGCCTTGGGGGCGGGATTGCTGGCACCTACCAGTATAGCACTACTTCCGGTAGGTGCAGGATTTGTGCATTACAGCACACATAGAGAATGGTGGATCCAGGTGTTAGTTAATCCCAAAGAGCATTATGTCAGGCGAAATGGCCTGACATAATGCTCTTTTTTTCAGGCCTGTCTTGCAGACGTTCTGAGCTTTCTCAGGAGTAAAAGGTGGAGATGGGCTTGTGTCTAGGAGCCACCCTTCATATCAGGACACACACAATCAATGTACAGAAAGACTACAGTATATATAAGAGCATGTATATAAATCTGTATATAAATATTGTATATAAATTGATTAATATTGTATGTAAATTGATTAAGATAACTTGAGAATGTATATACAGTTGTGTGTTAATAAATAAATAAATAAATAAAAGTCCCGGTTATCACCTTTCTTGTGGATCGGTACGATAATGGCTTTCCTCCATGTTAGCAGAATTTGTTCAGTGCACCAGATGGTTTTGAGGATCGAGTGTAGTCGGCGAAGCAGTACATCTCCCCCGGCTTTGATCGCTTCTGTGGTGACTTGGTCCATTCCTGGTGCCCTGCTATTCTTCAGGGATTGTATGGCTGCTTTCACTTCTTCTACTGTAGGCTCAACATCGACCATGGAGACCTCAGGGGGGTCGATCGAGAGTGCTGTTGCTGGCGGTCCCTGAGGTGGGTCGTGATTATACAAAGCTTTGAAGAATTCACTCCACCGTTGCAGGCGTTCGGATGGTGATCGCACGAAGGTCCCATCAGCATTCTTGATGTTGTCACTAGTCAATTTGGTCTTTCCACTCAGACATCTGAGGGTGCGGTAGAGAGTGCGGTACTCGTTCTTGGATGCCGCCACTTCAAGATCGTCTGCCACTTGGTTCCAGTATGCTTCCCTTTCTGCTGTCATTCTTTGTCGGACTTCTCGGTTTAGCTGCCGGTACCGTTCAAAGTCGACCAACTTTGCATGTTTCCGTTTGTCCACGAGGTCGAGGCACTCGTCTGATATCCATGGTTGCGTTCAACGTCGGGCAGGTGGACATAAGGGCTTGGCACATTCCAGGATGGCATCAGAGATCTGCTTTTCTTCTTCATTTATATCCTCGGGCACGGCCAGCATCTCGAAGCGGTTGGATAGGGCGATCTGATATGCCTGTTTGTTGGCAGCATTCATTAGCTGCCTCCAGTCCAGCTTGGCTGACCGAGATGATCTTTTTGCATGCCGTAATTTGAGCTGCACCTTAGCCCGGATGAGGTAGTGATCAGATCCGCAATCAGGTCCCCTCATGGCACGAACGTCCATGAGTGATGAGCGAAATTTGGCATTGATCAAAATGTAGTCCAGGATTGCTGAGTCCTTGCTAGATGGATTTCGCCATGTAAGTTGATGTTTTTGAGGGTGCTGGAAATGGCTGTTTCCAATGATCAGGTTGTTAGATGCGGCAAAGGACAACAAACGTAGTCCGTTGTCATTGATCTTCCCATGGCCAAACTTGCCCATTGTTGTTTCCCAACCAGATCTGTCCACGCCAATGTGGGCATTAAAGTCCCACATTGGCGTGGATGATCACTTCTGTCTGCGGAATTGAATCCAGCATATGTTGGAGCTGGTTGTAGAAGTCATTCTTGGTCGGGTCCAGGCTAGTCTCAGTTGGCGCATAGGCGGAGATATTATGGGTCTTGATGGTACCCTTGACAGTAAGGACTGCCAGGCGGTCCGATATTGGTTGGAAAGCGATCACACTACTGGTGGCCTGAGCATCGACCATAAAGCCCACTCCTGCTTCTCGTTTCTCACCACCAGAGTAGAATAGCATAACCGCTTCGTTAGGTGTTGGTGGTTGGATGATCATCGTTCCAGACCCGGTGAGCCTTAATTCGGATAATGCCGCGATTGATATCTTGCACCTAAGTAGTTCTTGGGCAATGATTTCCTTTTGTCCAACGTGGTGCCCCGTTCGAACATTCCATTCGCCAATGTTAATTGTCCTTTTCGGCGTAGTAAGCTTATTGCTGTGGCCAGTGATCCACTTCACACCAGCACCCTGGGTCCCCAGTGCTGGCGCATCGGCTACCCCGGATGCGGTAACATTGTTATAAGAGCTTGTTCTGTGGCCAGTGGTCCACTTCACACCAGTACCCTGGGTCCCCAGTGCTGGCGCATCGGCTACTCCGGATGCGGTAACATTGTTGTAAGAGCTTGTTGGGGTCTTGGAGGAGGCTAGATGTTAGGTTCTCGTTGAAGGGGCCGTGACCCGTCAATAAGTGGGTGGCATATAGGCCTGGGTGGAACCATATAAGTAGTTTCGGGAACACCCTGTCTACATCAGGTATGCAGCGTCGTGTCACTTCCGCTTTGGCTGAGTCTGTCCACCTGTTTTGCCATTCCTGTTTTAAGTGTGTCAAGAGCCGAGGTAGTTGGTAGACATCAGAGTGCCTGGCATATGGATGACTGGATCCAGGGTATCCCAACATAACATCGCCCAAGCATGACACCGCCGCCACCGGCTTGTTTTCGTCCCACAGTGCATATCCAGATGCTATCACTTCCCCAGGTAAACGATGCAGACGTACCCGGCCGTCCACATGGTGCAACAAGAAACGTGATTCATCGAACCAGACGACCTTCTTCCAATCACTCAAAGTCTAGTTTCGATGCTCGCGTGCCCATTGTAGGCGCTATCGCCGGTGAACCGTCGTTAGCTTGGGCACTCAGAGTGGCCTGCGGCTACGCAGCCCCATTTTCAGCAGGGTTCTATGTACTGTGTGTTGTGACAGATTACTTTTGTCACCAGCATTCCAGTTAACGGCGTGTTGCGCCATAGTCGCCCTTCTGTTGCCACGTACCATCCGGGAGAGCCTTCGCTCACCTCGAGTATCGATGAGCCGTGTTCGTCCAACACCTTGCCGGCGGTTCATGGGTCCCTCCCCCCCCCTCCTTGAACCACTTTTGGTAGGTACTAACCACGGCTGACCGTGAGCATCCCACCAGCCGTGCCGTTTCGGATATGCTCTGACCTAGTCTTCTGGCCATTACAAGTTGGCTTTTGTCAAACTCGCTTAAGTCCGCTGCCTTTCCCATCTGAGAAACAAGAGTAACGGAGCTCAGTATTAGGTGTTTTTTATACCGTGTTCCGACCCGCGTACACGCTGTAGTTCACCTGCAGTTTCTTCGATTTGCATAACGACTCGCTGGTCATAATGTTTTGAGTCATGAATATATTCCCCAAAAGTATAAAAAAATAAATAAATTTTTTGCTTATACTCCAGAACGACAACCAAGTCAGTAGAGTTTACGATAAATCGTCAATACAAATATTTATCGTATTTGGTAGTCACGGGCTTGAACGCCGGTCCACTGAAGGAACGCGTGCTATGCATTTTAGTTCCTGACCACTCGACTACGTCAGGCCTGATATAGTTCTTGCTCTACTTTAATGAAGCCAAAATTAGAGATAGTAAGACAATGCATTATGACTTGGTTTATGCAAGGAAGATGATATGGAACTGCATTAAACGGACCTATAAAGACAGCATCAAAGAAAAGACTTTGGTCTCATATCAACAGAATAACAGAAAGTGATTGATGGCTTGAACTTCAGAAAAAAAATAATAATTTTCATGTACGGAGGTACTAGCAGGGAGAGATCATCCGCTGATCAGCTGCTGATTAAATATTTACTAACGCTAGAGCTTTTAATAATATAAATGGTTACAACCACTCACAAAAATCGGTATGGATGAACTGTGCATTATTCAAAGAATGGATTTTTCATGAATACCTTCCAACTATATTGATCATATGAATACCTTCTGTAATGAAATTGAAGAAAATAAACTTACCTGAAAAAGGCTATTTTGGATAACAATCTATATCCCAAATGGAAGGAACTTAAAAGTCGTTTTAAGTTCGTGTTTTTACCACCGAATGTAGCAATGTAGCATCCTCGATCCATAGGGCTCAAGAGGTTCTGGAATCTTTATGAGACGACATCGGAGAAAAATTTTGAATTCAGTTTAGGTGGGGAAAAAAATAGAAGACGTCTTCTATTTACATGTCTTATCGAATCGTTAAAAGTTAGCATTTTAACGTTACGCTACGTGTTTACAAATATAGCACTAGCGTGGAACGAAATTCCAAGTTCAACATTTAATAAATATTGGAAAAAAACTTTGGCCCAAAGTTGGCAACTTTAATGAAAGTCCTGAACTACAAGGACATAAAGAACATACTTTATTAACTGATTTCATGCAAATAGAAGGTTCCGAAGCAGCAAGAAGACATACAACGATGGATTCGACAATAGTAGTAGTAGTAGTCGCATGTGATGCAAGAAAGCATGTGTATGAGCTTATGCAGCATCAGCCAAAAAAAAAAAAAAAAAAATCACACCATTCCCTCCAAATGCCTGTCCAGTTCATCCTTAAATTTATTCAACCTATCAACTTCCACAACGACAGATGGAAGTTTGTTCCAGCAATTAACCACCCGCTGGCTAAAGGCAAATTTCCGCACATCTATTCTACATCTGTCTTTTCTTAATTTGAATTTATGCCCCCTTAGGTTCGTAATCTGAACAAGTGGAAGGAACCCATCAGAATTCAGGGTGCTCAACCCATTCAAGGCCTTATACATCTCAATCATAGCGCTTTAGCTGCATCGGCCGTCATCCAAAATAACCTTTTGAAACCCAGTTAGCCAACATCAAAGGATTTTACGAGTGTGTTTTTTTTTTTTAAATGTAAAATCAGGCCATACGATGTTTTCCAACAAATAATCCCCTATTTGTTAGAAAATGAAATCATGAACAATACAGAAATCATACGAGCTGTGACAGAAACAGGTGGACCGAGAGATTAAATCGGATCAAGGGCTAAAAATTTCTCGTGCAGCAGCCAAAGATGCCCCAGGTACAACTTTACATTATATTGAACAACGGACTGATTCAACATCAGCAATTAATGCTTATTAAAAAATGCAGACACTACGCTGCAAAACGTCACATTTCATCATCTAAACTGATAAAAATTACTGATTTTATGTAAACGAATGTACATGTTTTATTTTAAAATAAAATTCTTAAGGTTTGAATGTGTACTTTTTATGATTTCCCGCTTGTTTAACGTATGATTTAATTAAATACACACAATTTTTTTATTATTATTATTTTTGAAGGCTCCTTACAAGATATCCAGAATTGTGCAAAATGTTTAAGAAATTCATGACACTGCGGGAAGATGGAACCTACGACTGGGACATGGAAGGCCTTCAACGACATGCTCTGTTAGTAATGCAAGGATTGGAAGCCGCTATAGAAAATTTAGATAACAGCGAAGTTTTGGCAGGTATTTTATTCGAGTTGGGAAGGAAACACGGTCGCTTCAACGTTCAGGAGAACATGTTTGATGTAAGCATTTTAGATCAACTTTAACTATGTATTTATTTGTTTGCAGATATAATAGTCCAATAACGTACATAAAAGATTGAAAAACATATCCTTGGAATCTCCTCCCCTCTTATGTATCTGGTTTTAATACAACTCATGGCTTTAGCTGCATCGGCCGTCATCCGAAATAACCTTTTTAAACCCAGTTAGCCAACATCAAAAGATTTTACGAGTGTGTGTGTGTGTGTTTTTTTTTTTTTAATCAGGCCATACAGCCATTGAATAGCGCACATTCTGTGCTTCAAAAATGAGTGATTAAGTCATTTATTTCCGTCAAAAAATGAGATGGAAAGGTGGAATAAAAGTTACTTTGGGGGAGAGACGAATAATCAATCACTCGTTTACTGAAATTGAAGTCTCTTGTTACCAGTAAGTTACGCTACCCTTACTTATTTGTAGTTCAATACCAATGCAACTAGTCACGATGGACCCCCCCCCCCACATTAAGAGTGTTCAGTGCCAACCATTAAGATTGCTTTAATCGAACAAGCTTTAGCTTCCGATTAATACGATTAAAAGCAGTTATAAATAGCAGCACGTGTGGTAAACAGCTTTAACTGCAACAAGCAATTAACATCATAAAATAAAAATAAAGGATAAATGCACGGAAGTTTGCCTTCAGTCAATTAGGGCTGTAGTTAGCCGATCTAAGGAGCGCCGCAGTAGGGTTTTTCAGTCCGCTTAACATGCAAATCGGATCATGAATATACATGAATATACATTTACAGACGAAAAATACATTTCAATGTTACCTTAGAGGCTACCCGAAGGTTAATTCCTACACTAAAGTTTACATCATTCATTGTGAGTATATAAATCTGGTTGTTTTTTTTTTTTTTTTTTTGGTTTTTTTATAGTGCTGTCTCCGCATATGGATCTTAAATATTATTTTAGCGGCAGGTACATCAAAAACTGGAAGATAATGAGCACTTAATCTTGCGTGGAGTGCAATCTGCCTTTAATTTCTTAAAGAATTGCACATTATTCTCAGGCATTTCGTGCCTGCCCTGTATCTTTTCTTCAGTGACGGTAAAGACAGCAGAACCCGTAAATTACGATGACTTAATTTACATAAAGATGTTAATTTGATTATATATTTCTTGATTGTTAAGGTTTAGTCTTGAATTAGTTAACAAATAGCTATTATTAAAGATTATATAACCTTTAATATTTAACAGGTAAATATTAAATCAGGTTAAGGTTATATATTATATAACCTTTACCTGATGTTTGCTAATAGCTATCTGTTAACTGTTAGAAGATTGCTATAAATATACTTTTTTTCAAATTGAGCATTATTATTATTATACCAAAATCGGAAATTGCTACAGATGCAACAACTTAAGTTCAACTTGTTGCAGTTTGCAGCTATTTCTTGCCAGAACTCAGACTTCTAAGCCAAATACCGTACTGCCATCTGTCAGCGTGCATCGTAAGTATGCACATTTCGCTTTAGTTCTAGAGAATACGCAGAAGGAGATTTTTTTAGTAATTCTGAGAGATACTGTAACATTCTTTGAACAAAGCAGCTTACATGAGAATTCATAAATTACTGCAAATTTCAAAATACTGAGACGGAAGTAGCTATGTTTTTCTCTAATTTTGTGGTATGATAAACAGTTTATTATTATTATTTATCTTTTTTTTTTTTACCCGAGTGGTGATATACATTCATTAATGAGGTATCTGAACCCATAACTGATGGCGAGAGAAAAAAAAAAAAAAAAGAATTTTTTTTTTTTTTTTTTATGAGAACCCCAAACACGTGAGGTATTATAACCTATAGTACTTAGTACCGTGCTTGGGTTGGAGGTTGAGAAGTCGAAAGAAGATATTTGTTGATATTGGATTTGAACTTCTGTAGATTGTAATTTTCAGGAAATACGTATGAAGGAAGGTTGTTCCAGAAAACGGCAGTTGAATTAATAAATGAGGAAGTTGAAAAGTTGGTTCTGTGGGTTTGAAGTTGGACAGTAAATGGATGTTGGCTGGTGGCGGCACGTGTTCGGACTATTTTGAAAGAGAGAGCGGGAATTATAGAAGCCAATTCAGAAGAACAGTGCCCATGGAAGTATCTGTAGAAGAGGCATGCAGCAGAAACAGTGCGTCTATGAGAAAGCGAGTGGAGAGACTCTGTCAGAGATGAATCATTAATTAACCTAACTGCCCTCTTCTGAATGGAATCAAGAAGCCTGAGAGAGGTTTTGGGGGCACCACCCCAGATGTGGGAACAATATTCCATGGCAGGGCGGATTTGCGATTTATACAGAGTGAGCAGCTGTTTGGAAGAAAAGTAACGCCGAGAGCGAAAGAGAAAACCAAGTTTTTTAGATGCAGAGGAAGCAGTATTTGTAATGTGCTTGTGCCAAGAGAGATTAGAAGTCAGGGTAATCCCCAAAAGAGATATATCATTTTGCCTAGAAATCGGAGTGTCACTAAAGATAAGCATAGGAGCAGAAGAATCCTTTTTGCGAGATATAAGACAAGATTGAGTTTTAGAAGGGTTGAAATCAACTAAGTTGTCTTTGCCCCACTGGAGAATTACCTGAAGATCGGCATTTAAGGAATTGGCAGCAGATTTTCGAGAACTTGAAGCTGATTGAGCTGGACAAGGTTTCTCAAAATGGAAAGTTGAATGCAATGTGCTATCATCGGCAAAACTATGGATAGGATTTCCAGTCAATGGAAGAAGGTCATTGATATACAAGAGGAAAAGAGTGGGGGAAAGAACTGAACCTTGGGGGACCCCGGCATTAGTGGAGAAGTTAGAAGACAGAGAGCCATCTACCATCACCCTCAGTGAGCGATCAGAGAGAAAACTGGATAACCAATTACTAAAAACAGTTGGCAAACCATAAGCTGGAAGCTTGTTTAGAAGACCTTTATGCCAAACACGATCAAAAGCCTTTGAGATGTCAAGAGCAACTACTTGTGTTTCACCGAACCTTTCCATTGAATTAGTCCATAAATGGGTAACATAAGCCAGAATATCACCAGTGGATCGACACTGTCGGAATCCATACTGGCGATCGTTGATCAGACGGAAGGTTTCTAGGTAGTTTAAGAGTTGGCGGTTAATTGATTTCTCCATTACTTTAGAAAGAGTAGAAGTAATTGCAATGGGACGATAATTGGATGGGAGGGATTTGTCACCCTTTTTAGAAACTGGCTGGATATGAGCAAATTTCCAAGCAGAAGGAAAAACACCTTTGGAATAAGAAAGTGAAAAAAGGCGGCAAAGAATAGGAGTAAGTTCAGGAGCACAGGTTTTGAGAACAAGTGGAGAAATACCATCAGGACCTGGAGCTTTCTTAGCATCAAGATTCATCAAAATCCTTCTGATATCCTTTTGACGGAAGACCACAGGAGGCATTGAATGGAGCGTGTTAGGAATGGAGGGAGGTGTTTTACCAAGATCATTAATACATGAGCTCGAAGAAAAATGGGATGCTAGCAGGTCAGCTTTATCCTTAGCTGAAGTGACAACAGAACCATCTGGTTTGGACAGAGGTGGGAGCAGAGATGGGCAAAAGTTGCGGCCAATAGTTTTGGCAAGAGACCAGAATGCTCGGCTACCATTACGGCAAGAAGCAAGTTTTCTACTCTTAGCCTGTTCAAACTCTAGTTTGGACTGATTAATAACTGCTTTACAATTGTTGCGAGCTTTGGTGTAGGCAGAAAATGAAACTGAAGAATTAGAAACAAGCCAATTACGATATGCAACGTTCTTCTCTTGGACAGCCTTAGCACATTTATTGGAAAACCAAGGTTTAGATAAAGGACTAGATTTTAAAGTGGAGTGTGGGATAAAGGATTCCATTCCTGCAAGAATAATTTCACTGACACGATCTGAGCAAACGTTGACATCAGAAGTTTTGAAACAGTAATCAGACCAAGGAAAAGAAGAAAAGAAGTCTCGTAGGTCATCCCATTTTGCATTCTTGTAATGCCAAACAATACGAGGTTGGGAATAGCCATGAGATAAAGGTTCCATTGGAGAAGAGACAATCGCCAAGTTGTGATCTGAAGTGCCTAAAGGACCTCTCACTTCAACCTTGTACTTAGAAGGGTTGTTTGTGAGAAAAAGATCAAGCGTATTGGCTGTATGATTAGGATTGTCCGGTATTCTTGTAGGTAAATGAGCAATCTGTGCTAGGTCATTAGTAATTGCAAAAGCCTCAGCATCTCGACCTGCTGGGTCGGTGTGACTAGAAAACGGAAGCCAGCTGGAGTTGTGAACGTTAAAATCACCAAGGAAAATTACCTCACTGTTAGGAAAGTTGGACTGGAGAAAGTCAAGTTGCAAAGAGGGGAAGTCAAAGAGCTCCAAGTGATTAGTGGAGTTGGGAGAACGGTAGAGACAACAGATGAATTTTACACAATGAGGTAGAGAGATTTTAAGCCAGAGAAGATCAAAGAGAGGAGATTCCAAATTGCCAAGTCTCTGACAGGGAATATCAGAACGGACATATGCACAAGTACCACCTTTGAGGCGAAAGGAATCATACAGCAAATAATTTGGACATCTGAGATGAGCAGTAGTTGAATCAACTGATAACTGAGATTCAGTCAGAAAAAGTACATGGGGTTTGGAAGACTGCAAGTGGAAATGGACATCGTTGAGATTAGAATTGAGACCACGTATATTTGTGAAATGAATTAGGAAGTCCTTGGGAGGTTTAGATCTTTTCGCAGATAAGCTTGCTCTATTATTTTGACAATTCATGGTGTATTCAATAGTAAGAAAAAGTGGGTGGGACATGCTGTATGAAGTAATGAAATTTTTGGATATGGCGTACATGTGGTAAGAATATACCCAGATCCTTGACATAACGTGGCCTCGACAATGCTCCCCGCATACACACTACTCGGACTCCTTCCAGTCACTATCTGGCAGAGTAGAGGTAGCAAGATTATACACTAGCTGATCCGGAAGCCTCCTAGAGAGTTACCAATAGGTCTGGTCCGGTGTACTATCTAGCGGCCGGCCTGCGAACACCGTTTTAGAGCTGTACCCTCGAAATGTAAGGAATATTGGATCTCGCCACGACATTCATCATAACCTCAAAAATCATCAATCATACTGCATGATGGAAGAGATAGGGAAGGGTTGGCCGGAACTTAGCTCTAGAGACTAAACATGGGTTCCACCACTTCAAGCCTCCAATAAGCAAAGTGGTGGTATTTCACCGGTTGATGAGAGTCATCTACCACCTAGTACTGCCTGGTAACATAGAGGGGCGGCGTTCCTCCATGTGGTGTGGGCGCCACACCTCGACCCCTGCTTACGTTGGTTCACACCTGGGTGGTCACCCACCATGTACTTGTGCATGAAGGTTATACCCAGGATTACTAACAGTCCCACCATCGTGAAGGTGCAAGCAGAGGATTTGGCTGTCATAGACCGTCCTGACTTCGCCGAAATTGGGTCCACTTTGACTTGAGTGTCACCCGAATATCAGTTCCATCAGCGTTTTAGACTCCCAGGTAGCAAGAACAGCTTGTCTGGCATATCTGAGAGAATGTCTGTGACAACCTCAAGGACCATGAGAATGTCTGAGAGAATGTCTGTGACAACCTCAAATGACTAGCCTTTCGCTGGAAAAGTTGAAGTACTTAAACAATGTTTATTTTACATCATATAATCACATGGAAAATTCACATGCTCAAAGTTTAATCAACGATTTAGTCATTATACCACACAAAAGCAGTCAACCCCTATCCCTCATTTGGAACTTAATACCGTCAATTTTAAGCACAGTTGAACGAATCGGATTCTAAATTGGAGATTGATAATTTTCATAAATGAAATAGTTAAATAAAGGCTTAAATAAACAAAATAAATTCATTTATAGACATAGAGTAAAAAAAAATGTGGAGGTCCTAAAGTCTCGAAACTTTATTAGACAGTTGGACAGACAACTTGAGTAGTCGAGACCCGTTAGCGGTTCATTTATAGACGTGAAGAAAACGTACGCCTCAGAACCCTATGGTCCTAACTGGCTTCAGTATGAGTACCTTCTTTTTTTAAACATCGTGTATTTTACGATCAAGGGTGGCATGCCGTAAAGCAACTAAGATTTTTGGCATCTGTGGGCAAATATCAAATTCGCCTTCAGTTTCCTTAATTTTTTATTAAATTATTATTCAAATACGGTAAATTTAACAATTAGTTTTATTGATTTTAATAATTAAATAAGTAATTAAAAGCTTGTAGCTTTTATAAATTTGTAACAGTCGTAGCTTTATTTTTCTTTTTTTGACAAGCGCTGGTCTCTAAATTTTTTTATTTGTATAGTTTCTCGATTAAACATTTCATAAACAGGGGCATTTTCTATACAATTCGATGAACTCTAATAAATTCTACGTACATTTTAAGAGCAATGCACAAAAACGAAGACAAAGCATGAAACGGCCGTTGTTTTTCTAATAATCCAGGTACTGTAACCACTTTTTGATAGAAAAGTGGTTATAGTAGGCAGAAAATTATGTTAATGATAATGTATACCACGGAATCCACTAGCAAGCGAAACATTTAATGCCCTTCACATTGCTATTGGATGGGCCCAATTGCGAGAAGTGAGTGAGGACTAGTTTGTGTTTGATGAAAATATATAATTTTACAGCGGAGAAAAAGGGATGAACATCTATCAAGTTGCAGAACATTGTCAATTATGTTAAGCTGTATAACCATAATGTGCATATATAGGTGGAAATTACTGTAATCTTCTCTCATTAATTTTTCTCTGCTTCCCTTTGATATGTAGAGCCCATTTAAAATCGATTATCCGGAAAACATCGACTATCCGAGATACCCTCGGGCTCAACTATTTCGCATAACCGCGAATCTACTATATTTTGACCAGACAGTGAAACTATCTGAGTTTAATATTCTGTGTGTAAGGTTTTGGGCAGAAAGTTGGAAAAAACAATGGTTACGCCTCAATCACACGAAAGTAAAATAAATAATTAGGATAAATTGAATAATTATAAATAATTATTTGGTTAATTTTTAAATGACATATATCAATCCTAACACTAGTAATATAATAATAAATTTACTTCATATATTTTACAGAAACTCTGGGAAGCTCTTCGATATGGACTAGAAGATGCTCTTCAAGAAAAGTTGACCAGAGAAAGCTCAGACGCTTGGTTTACTGTGTTCAAGTACATTTCCAGGCAGATAATTCTTGGTATGAGGGACTATTACTCTAAAAATGATACTCATGGACTTTAGCACACGGTCTTTCTACTACACCGTATTTGAGTCAAACCATAAAGCGCTTGGATCACTAAAGAATCACTTCAGCCGAATGTTTTGGCTGCTACCAATGCATTCTAAATGTATTGTACATTAACTGATTCAGCATTTCAGATTATATTTTCAACGACTGTTTTCGGAGATCGGTGTTCTGTTGGTTGGTTGTATAGATTGATTACGAGTATGAAAAAGCAGTTCGACTTTATAGGAAAACAACGGTTATCAATAATTTAAGCTGTCCCCGATGCCATTCTGATGCACGCTTAAAAGAACTAATTAAATATTGTTCATTTATGCTAAAATCGTTTACTGTTTCTCTTAATTCTGGCTTAAAACTCTAAAAATTCAGATATCGCATTGGTTGACTTGAATGGGTTTTTTTTTTTTTTAATCGTAAAATAAAAACATTATCTTAATTGATCTTATACATTCCCTGAAATAACCACATCCTAAGTCATATTCCGATCTTTGGCTTCTAATGTCAATATTTATAAAACTGTTTTTAGAATTAAAAAAAAATGTGCACTCGTCTCTCAAGTATTGTAACCAGGTAACACAACACACTCTCCGTAATTTATAAAAGCACTTCTAAATTCGAACACCCTGAAGTGAGCTCTATTTGTTTAACTGTCATTAGTGCGACTCATGTAAACATTATTTCGTCTCACGTAGACTTGTTGTACAGGCTAATGTGCTGTTCCAGGTGATTACCGTATGTAATACTGTATCTGGTGCTGCATAAAATTTATTTTCTTTACGACTCTGCTTCTTGCTGCATATAAAGTGGAAAACAACAAAAAAGAAACCTTTTTTGCTGATATTAGCTGCACTTTAACTGAAAAAGAACAACATAACTGGACGAAAACTGCAATTACAAGTACTCTTGATAGTTGGTAGAATTGTACTAAATTTAGCGATTTTTTGATTGTTATATCAAACCATGAGTATTGGGAAGTTTCCTTTAAATAAATATCACATTGCACTTTCTATTCATCTTTAAGTCTTATTTTTTTTAATAAACACTGAACTTTTTCTGAAAATCAGTTGAATTTACAGGAAAAGTTTGGCTGCTCTGTGTAACTACTGCTAAGTAATGAATGAATGTCGACTACTCTAACAAAATTCCTTGTTCGGATTCACTCTCCTGTTTAAATTATTCGTTGCAAAATCGCATTTTAGTAGATGTTTATAGGTAACAAAATTTTTATAAATGCAAATTAACATCACAAAAGTACAAGTACCATCTGATGCGTCGTACATATTCTGTATTGCTGCCCAGCATGTGGATGGAAATTCTTCATTCTGAGTTCTTGCGTCAAAATGTAATATTTTTCTTAGCTTCTCGGAGTTGTCTTGCCTGTCGCATCCTCATATTCTAGGTGTGAGTGTGAGTGTGTGTGTGTGTCGAACTTTAGCACAAAATAAGAATCAAAATTATTGCGATCTTCAATAAGCTCTCGAAAGAAGTCGAAAAAAATCAAACATTGTCTGGGGACCATATTTTATTCGGGAGCATAGTATTTAGATCAATAAGGTAACTTTCATCTACATATTTATGAAATATACATTTATATTTCATCTGTTAAAGAGTATAATTATTTTTATTTTTTTTTAGGTCGAAGCTAGAGAGTCTGATATATGAGCAAGACAGTTCATGTACGCAGCGCATTCCATTTCAGCCGCGTTAGAAAATAGTAATAATTCATGTTTATAACAAAAAAAAAAAAAAAAGAAAGAGCAAAAATAAGAAAATTTCTTTTCTGCGCATCTGCCACATTTCCTATTCGTTCCTCCAACCAGCGCATGGCAACAAACATAATATCTAGTGCTTAAACTACGATATACTGATAGCCTATGTATGAAAAAAATAATTATAATTGTTGGATTTATATTTTTCGGATGTTAGTGAAATTTGGGAAAGGTCGAAAAATCGTTCTAAAAGGCAAAAATATAAAATTTCATGAAAATTCAACCACTGGGATGTAATAACACGCGGACGGACAAAGAAATAATAAGCCAGATTTCTAATGGGCTGATTTTAATTAAATTTGGAAGAATGGCTCAAAAAATCTGGTTAAAATACCCAAACGTAAAATTTCATGAAAATCTGTACACTAGAGTCGATTTGCTACATGTGGTGCATATTTTTATGTATTCGTATGCTAATTTGCCTAAAAATGGGACGATTACGTTCTTGTAATTGATAATAATAAACAGATCAGTTTAAAAGTCAATGAAATAATTTTAATCATTTCAAGATTCTTCTTGGATAAAACGGATAAAATTAGACCCGCCGAAGACACAATCATACGAGTACAAAGATCGTCGAGAAGGTAAAAATGGAATACACAACTTTTTCTGCACATTAATAACATGTTATTATTGATTATTCAATGATGTGATGAATACCTCAAGACCAAATCTGAAGACTTTTGCAGTTTCCAAAGAAAATATGAATTCGTAATTTTAAAGCAGCATGTCTCCAGACGAAAAATAAAATTAAAAAATTAAAAGATCATTCAAATAATGAAAAAAATGATGGCCTAAGGAAGCACCTTTGGAGACATCCTTTTCTCTACGAGAAAAGGGAATGGAGTAGGCCCTTTACATTACTTTACATATTTATTTTCAAAAATATAGAAATGTAGTGAAATCAATTAATATCCAAAGCCAGCCACAGAAATTTAAATCAATAGTATACCGACAAACAATCTTTAGTTAACATATAGCTACTTTAATGTCTTTCTGCCTTACACAGTTATTTGTTATGCTACAACTTGTTCCAAACCGATTTTTTTTGGATACAAGTCAGTGTATTTAATAAGTCGCAAACTCACATTCACAACATGTATCTAACTTCAGCCACTTTTCTTTTCTTTTCTTAGATGTTAAGTTTTAAAAAGTATATAATTTCAATGCTCTGATTATTTTCACTCCATAGAAGTTGAACGTACACAGAATTTCAGCTCTAGGCCTTTCTGGTCCAATCTCTAACAGTTAACACGATCTCCCTAAATTCCTATATTAGCTATAGGCATAGAAATTTTGATTTTTCTTTTTTCTATCCATTTTTCGGAACCCGTTCTGTTCTCCCGAACAGCAACGTTTTATCCCTCATTTATCAGTTTGAATGCAGTATAAACGACTGCTTTTATAGATTAGTCTTTGCTATTGATGATGTCCAGTCAGCTAAAGCCATTCTCGCCTTAAAGATTTCGCTGCTCCTGGTCATGACACCTTCCCTGCTCTTTTCTTCAAGAAAAGTAGTTCTTCTCCAGCATGAATTCCTACAAACCTCTTGAATTACTTTGTTCTGCATGTTATTACCCTAAACTTTCAAAAAGGCCTACATTCCCATATATATATAAAGAGGCTGACAAAGCTAATCTAGCAACTATCGAATCGTTACTATACTTAACACAATTGCTAAAAATTTTGGACTTCCTCTTAATTCATACCTTCACTCATTTATCAATAATCGCCAATATGTTTTTATTTCCAGAAAATTCACTATTTCAAATATTCTAATTTCTTTCGAACTACGAGTAATTTGGAATAAGGAAATTAAATAGATTCCCTGTTCCTTGATATTTCTAATATATTTGACTCTATTCGCATCGATCTTGTCATCAAGCTTTCATCGTATGATTTATGACCCCTTTACTATATCTGTTTGATTCGCTGCTTAGAGATCGCCAATTATCTGTAATAAGTGACGGTACCTCATCAACTTCATTTAATGTTTCACAGGATGTTCCTCAGGGCTCACCGTTAGGTCCTTATTTACATTAAGAATCTATCAAATGTATTCATTCTCCCAGTGTTTAGTGGCACTTCTATGCAGATGAACTTAAAAACTTTACAAAGTTTTCTATTCTCCGACTGACAGTGATGAACTCCAATCCTATCTCAATCCCTTTCACTCAAACTCATTAAAAAATAGCAGGTTTCCAAATCCGTTGAAATGCAAATTATGTGGTTTCCACTCGAATCGTGCAGTTAGACCTTTAGTCTTCGCTAATTAACACATTGGAAATTCTGTTACTGCAAATTACTGACACATTCAATGACTTGTCTTATTCATCTTCATCCTTCCTGCGACATCGATCCTGTAATATCACTGATTCCAAACTACTCTGTTTAATTAAGTGTTCTACCGCGACTTTTAAGAGTGTCAAAGTTATAATTCTTCTCTACAAGCAGCTTATACTTCCCATTTTTGATTATTGTGACATTATTTGGTCTCCAGAACAGGAATATCTTTTTATCACAGATTTTAGCGAATTCAAATTCATTAAATTGTTATATTTTCGAAATCGTCTTACCTTTCGCTTTGCCATTTTTCAGAATCGTCCCTCTCCGCTCCAGACTATAACTCAATAGGTCTCTTTTGTTTACAGTATCATAAACTCTCTTATCGATTCCATCTCTTCTTGAACAAATACGGTTCACTATACCCCGCTTGAATTCTTCTCATAAAACTTTTTTCTCATTATCTGCCCTTCACACTCAATATTTACTTGCTAGCCTTACCTTTCTCACTTGGGTTTAGGGTGTGTGCATCCTGTGGATGAGAGATAAGTTAGGTTAGGTGTCTGTTAAGCCCCAAAACAACTAAGGCAATGAGCCATCGTATTGTGTCTGTAACTGTGTGTATTATTCGATGAGTTTGCCGGGTGAATAAAACATGTAACTCTCGCCGGAGACCGACTAACTCAGCCAAGTTATGAAAAAACACCCGCAAAATTTCATGTCACTGACGGAATTCGGATTCAGGTCTCTTCCACCCGGTACGGAGGACAGTGATTATAACAACAGTACTGTATTACAAGCGAGAAGCATCTAAATAAGTGATGTTTTATTATGCTACAGCTTGATCCAAACTTCTTCCTTTATATTAAAGTTTAAAATAAATGTTTGGCCTCACGCATTTAACACAGCAAAATTACATTTAATTATCACATACAGATATATATCTGTAACAGCTGGTAACATGTATATACTTTAATGAGGCGCGCCACCTTTCGGTCTTCAGTCAAATTACCACAATTTTCTATTTTTTTTTTGTTAAGTTTAATCTTGTCGTAATTATAAAACAAAAATTTCATTTTGGTGTACATCATACATTTAGTTTAACTTCGTTTAAAATTTCAAGTTTCTTTGAAGAACGTGTATCTACTCTAATTGTTTGCCCTGTCTTAAAGTGAATAAAAATGTATACCATTAATAATTTTCCACAAAGGGTCACTGATACCTGACGTTAACGGCTACATACTGATTAATTAACTAATCACTCCACAACGATAATTGTTATTAATTAATCACCGGTCATTAATTATTTGACAGTCGAGTCTTTAATTATGTTTGTACACCGCTGCTGACTTAGCTCGTGCTACAGCGTTTCAACACACTCAGTGATGGGAAAGAAGAAAAAAGAAAAAGAAAAAAAAAAACAACAACCAACTCGCTGTAATTCACGGGGTGTTACGCACTGGGAATGATAACGTCGTTAATTTCCTTATCGGTAGATGGAGCCACTAAA
Organism: Mastigoproctus giganteus; assembly: GCF_048544385.1. Lineage (NCBI taxonomy): Eukaryota > Metazoa > Arthropoda > Arachnida > Uropygi > Thelyphonidae > Mastigoproctus > Mastigoproctus giganteus. The sequence continues at coordinate 200,435,298 of NC_143580.1, forward strand.
TTATAATCCAGAGTAGCTGAGAAAATTGCGGTTTTTGCTACCCAATAAAGTGTTGATAACGCACGAATATCAGAAGTGTCACGATAGTTTTACGAGCAATCTATCTGAGCTGTTTCGTCCACTTAAGTAATGGCATACCAACTACACTAATTCCTTTACTCCATCGTAATTCATCACTGGTCTTGAATCTTTCCTGGTTCCTATCTCGTACCACAAGGGGAATAAAATAAAAAAATAATATAAAAAGGAAAAAAAAAAAACCTGCCAGACGAGATTGTGTATCCTTAGAATTCATGGCAGCTATCGCCAAATGACTTTTTAACGTCTTAACACGACAGCGCTTGTTTTGAGTTGTTGTTAGGTTGTATATTTGAATTTAAACAAAATCTGCAGACGATTAAGTTTATTATTATTATTTTTTAATTTCTGTTATTATTTTTGCCGGTACAGTAAATACGAGTATTCAAAAGACGGAGGCAGCAGTGAATCGTTCATTATACTTTAGCTGATGTTCAATTCGTATAAATCTTAGCGATAACACATTAATAACATGCACATCGCAACAAACAATCAACAGTCCAAAGAAGGACTCTGCAAAAAAGATGCGGAGGTTTTGTGTACAAAAACGTAGTTTTATATACAGTGGGAGCTACTTATTACGATCACTTCGGGACTTAACTAAATGTGTGTATATAAAAAGGTGGAAGTGGGCAGAAAGAAAACATGAAAATCAAGCAGTACAAAATAATTTAATTTAACTCTCTGCTATTTCTTTAGGAAGTCATCGATAAAAATGAAACTGGCAATGAAAGAAGCCATTGAAACAAATAACGAAAATATTAAAATCAAGAATTAGAAAAGGGTTAATACTCTGTTGTAAAACAGTCAGATTGATTGATAGGATACAGTACTTTCTTTCAGGGAATAACGACATCGATGACCATACGAACTGTACGAAGCAAAAGCAGTAATTAGCCACGCAACGTGTCTGAGTTCAAGAACTAATCAGGATGTTATGTAATCACTTCCACTGCACATTCATAAACCGCGATAAGGCCAAAAGCTATAACATAAACCAAAGCAGTGATTAGAATAAACACCATGTTTTCTATGTGTTTAGTACATGTCCGATCGGGATTTCATAAAAGTGATAACACTGCACCTATGATAACATAATCTGTGATCACAATTTAGAGATGCGAATATAAAGAAAAGCTAAAGTTCAAAATAAAAATTATTAATTATTATACCTTTTTGGGACGGCGAATATGTATATCCCCCATATGCCTTTTTGAAATAGGGGATATACTCCCCCCTTGTTTAAAAATCGGAACAGTGAATCTTTGACTTTGTAACAATTTCGCAATTGTTAATGTGGACTATTTTTGAAATTTTCATATTATCAATGGTTTGAGCAAATTCGCCATCTTGTTATTACATCCATGTCACTAAACGATACATATGAAAATATACTGTACGCGAATTCCCACTTTTCTGCTTGTAGGCAAAGTCCCCACAACCCCAGAGCTTCAGCCCGCGCCATTTTTATCCACGGAGTATTACTATATTAGTAATAATTAATAACCTAAAACTGATTTGCTATCATAGCAACTTGGTAAAGGCCCATCTGTTATAGCTAAATATAATACTAAGTATAATACGGTCCAGATTTCTACAGAGCAATCTAAACTGTATTATACTTATAACAAATTGCCGTATTAAATTTTTTTATGGGGTGTGTATTTAATTTACAATTCAAAACTTAAATCGCCACTGAGTGGACAGCACTCTTACTTACCAACAACATTTTATTAATTATGAAACTGAAATTTCCCAGATATTTCCCATTAATTATGGAAAATATCCAAGCGACAAAGAATGCGGTCGATAATTCCAATGAAAAGACTTCAGCAAAGTTTTCGTAACTGCTAAAAGTTTTTATAACTTGATAACTCTTTAAAAAGAATAAACCAAACGAGATTAAAATTCCCTGATCACAGTCAAATTGAACATTTTTCAATTTGAGATCACTGTCTCACCCTGGACAGTAAGGCGCCAGCAAGGTTTACATCAGTTTTAAGTCAATTATGAATTATAATAATGAGATTATAAAACTCAAAAGATAAATAGTCAGCGTAAACCAAATATAAAAAAGATTTGGAAATAAGTTGCAAAAATTGATTGAGAATAAAAATAAATCAATATAAAAAAAACTAGAGTCAATTAAATAACTAATATTAAATTAGCACTTTTAACGCATTCTAAATAAGTTGTTTTTTTTTTTTTTGCGAATCCTAGCAAGCAGAAGCATGATATTCGACATTTAAGTTAGCGTTTATCTACTTGCGTGTCCAAACTACACATAAATATATCGGTACTACTTCACTAGATATTAAACGGCCGCCGTAGCCACGCTCACTCAAGCACACGCGCTTGAGTGAGCGTGGTTCAAGCCCTAAATACGGTGATGTTATTGTACGCTCTCTGTTTTGTATGAACTTCTCTGGCATTTGCTCGTCCCGGATTATAAAAAGAAAATGTATTTATTTCTTTAATTTTGAATATGACCATTAGAACGCTTCAGACACCCGTGCATAGTATCATCAGTGCAGCTCAAATGCGCATACCTTAACGAATTTTAAAACTTTGTCTTCGATATTACCACGGGATTAAATTTCGCTAAAAAACAGCATGAACTTTACACATGACTTTCGATAATAGCATCACGCCAAAAGGATTAATGCTCCTTGTGTCGGATTACAATTTTTATATTCAGCTATCACCGAAAGAGTTTTTTTTTGTTTTTTTTCTATCAATAAAATGTTCAAACAGATCGTTATAAACGAACGTGAAAAGACACATACTTATCAGGGAATTTCATTATTTTATTTTTAAGTAAACGTCACACAAGTAAATTACAGCAATTAGTTGAAGTTAGTCACATTAAAAACAAATTTTCCGCTTTTTTATTTTTTATTTATGTATAATGCGCCTATTGTTTTAGCCATGTCCGTCCGTCCGCATGTAACAATTCTATCCAAGTGGACAGATTTTCATAAAATTTTATATTTGGGCCTTTTTTTAAAAAGATTTATCGATCCATTCTAAATTTCATTAAAATTGGACCAACAGATATTCGCAAATATTTTTTCTTTTGTCCGTCCGTCGGCCTATAATAACTTTCCTCCAGCGGATGGATTCTTGAAATATTATATTTTGGCCTGTTATAACGATTTGTTGACCCTTCCCATATTTCATTTTAACGGAACACAGAAATTCAGCAATGAAGCGTAATAATGTAATGCGCTGCGGGCATTAACTAACTTTTTTATTTTTTGTTAATAAACTATAACTAGAACTTTGCACTACAACTATCTTAATAATTAACCATTTGGACTAAGGCGCATTTAGGGCTAGAGCCTCAAGCTGCGAACAAATTTAGACTATGTATATAAAGTGCTTAGCATCATAATACACAGCCATTTCTGAATAAACAGAAAATTTTTAAGGTGGCATCGTTTTAGGTTATATCTCATATTGTGAATGGCAACTCGTTGTGAAGGCATTCACAATATGAGATATAACCTAAAACGATGCCACCTTAAAAATTTTCTGTTTATTCAGAAATGGCTGTGTATTATGATGCTAAGCACTTTATATACATAGTCTAATTAACCATTTGTTATAAATTAACCGTACATAGATATTCTAGAAAAATAACAATGATGAGAAAACTCTGTAAATCACACCGTAGCATGCAAACAACTCCAAACAATGGTTCTTCGTCGAATGCTCAAAATCCGCGTAAGAATGAAGACGCGTTAAATGAGAAAAAATTGCATGTATTACCTAACTTCTGTTTCAAAGATAGAAAAGGAAAACAGAAAGTACTGAAGCCTTGTGAACTTAACATTTTCGGTGATGCACAGCGAAAAACAGTTTTTATGTAAAGCGATGTCATATTAAATAAATGATTTTTTTTATTTATTTAATATCACCGAGAACTTGGTGACGTCACGTCATGAAGTACTTCATGACGCCTCTCTTTTTTTTTCTTTTTGTTTTCAAACGAGCAATCGGCCAGATCTTGCATTAAGTCAAACTCAATTGATACTATCTCACAAACGAATCTGAGATAATGTAAATGTATTTTAGAGAACCAAAGCGGTAGGAAGATTTAAAATTTGTTAACAACATCATACTAATAAACACTCCCCTGTAATAGATAAATTAACCATTTTCGGCCCAATATTCGTGGAATTCTTACTTCTGCGAAAACCATTTATAGATCGTAGAACGAGATACCTTGAAATACTGGAAATAGCTTTGGCTTGTCACTCCAAAAAATACAAGAACGTCTTCAAGGATGTTAATTGATCCCCAACAGTTTAACGACTTCGGATTAGGAAAGTGTTGGCAAACATTTAATCGCTTTATCTTTGAAGGTTCGTGAAGACGCCAGAACGATTTTTTTAGACCGATTGGTATGCACGATGCTGTTTGAACGCAGTTATAAATTAAGGGAACCCGAGCAATAAAAATGCTTGGAATTTACTCATGGGAGGTCAAATAAAGAGAAAAAACATAAGAAAAGACAGAGAGAGAGAGAGAGAGAGAGAGCGCTAGAGAGAGAAATAGAAAGAGCGAGAAAGAAAGAAAACGAAAGATAAAAAAGAGTAAGAAAGAAAGAGAACGAAAGAGAAAACAGAAAGAAGGAAAATAAAGAAAAAAAGATAGAGAAAGAGAAAGAGTGAGTGTGGTGAAAGAAATTGTGGGGTTTATTTTAGTTTTCTTTTTGAATGAGCTGACTCGCTCTTACCCTGCGAATAACAACTGGGATGTTTACCCGCCGATAAAGGGACATTAATCCCTAAAACGGTCCATCTAGGTAACAGCATCACTGGAAATAAACAGTGATATACTTCGCTACAAGGCCTTCGCTGGTTGGACAGTGGTTAGGATCAACTGCCACAGTGTGGCCACTACTTTGGCCTTACTGTGACAGTTGATCAGTGAAAGTGTGTTTACGGTGGGGAACGTTACTCCGCCGAGATAAGAGCGCAGCAACCAACTCGTAATTTCTTAACATCATAAGACGCTAAGAAACTACGAGTGGTATACGATTCTTTTCCGTGTTAAATTGGACTACGATTACAGCTACGTACGTATGATGCTATTCGTACTACTAGTATTAATTCAGAGAGAGAGAGAGAACACACACACACACACACACACACACACACACACACACACACACACACACACACACACACACACACACACACACACACACACACATGATAATTATGAGAACAAATAGAAACGGAGAGGACATCGAGAAAAGGAATAGAGAAGAGGAAAAAAGCAGAAAGAAAATTGCAAAAAAGAAAGACAATGAAAGGAGATCAGAGAAAAAGAAAAGAATCAGAGAATGAAAAGAAAAGAGATAAGAGAAAGAGACCGGGAAGAAGAGGGAAAAGCAAAAAAGAAAGATGACAATAGAGAAAAAGAGGAGGAGAGAGAGAAATACAGAAACAGAGACGCCTCTTATTTGTATAGCCGAATACTTGTATGTGATCCACGCACAATGCATTTCGTTATTTTAAGCCGGAACAAATTCGAATTCCCTCCATCCTCATCCTTCATCACCTTAAGTTTTTAACGTTACCTCATCACGCAAGTGAGTAGTTAAAAGCGAAAGGGGACGAAGCGGATTAAAGGGATGAGGCAACGTCGAATTTGGCTTTCAGATTTCCATCGTGTGGTGAAGCATTCATCGGATTGGCAATTAATGAGGATGGGTAGACGCTTTTCTACTCTTGTTTGACCGCAGCTGGCGCCACTACAACTAATGTCCGCCCTCACCCCTAACTACCACGGGTTAATTAATTTCCTGGCGCAGCTACTCATGTGTTACTGCGTTTACGGTTCGCTGCTTAATGGAGCCCCGAGATAAGAGACGTGACAAAAAAAAAAAGCTTGTAGCAAGTGCTGGGAGGTGGTGAAGAGGCATAATAGAATGTTCTCCCTGCAGGGATGCTGGTTTGGAACCTGAACTGATAATCAGTTCGCAGTCGATCCGTAATGAAGGTGGCGGTAGTAGGTGTCGATAATAGGATTTCCTCACTTGGTGATGATTTACGGGGACTTTAAAGAAGCGATTTCGAGAAGATAAATGACAAAAGAGAGAGCAGTGGATATCGAGCAACTTCGAGGGTTGTTTCTACTGAAGGCAGTAATTAATTTATATCACGCCGCGGACTGCCCTCACAAGCCCGTGATTCATCCGAAGTAAAATTCGTGACCGACTCAAACAGAGCCTTTCCTTAGTCAGTTCACTTATTCTACATCAGTTGAGCTAAATGTTGCTGCTGTCTAAATATCAACTTTACCGTTTAAATTACACATTCAGCGGAATATATTTTCTTTTGTTTCATTTGCACACTTTTTATAATACAATACTCTTTTTTTTTTTTTTTTTTTGCAATTCGGCAGAATCGCGTGCGCATTACGATTCTATTCCGACAACTTACAGAACAAAAGTGAAAGTGAAACCCTGGCTTGGCACTCGTTTGGAGAGATCTGAATCCAGATCTCGTCGCAGAATAGAGGAATTCTTAAAGACATTATCAATCGGAGATTGTAGTTGGTTGCTTAGGTGGTGGATTCCCTCTGCCTGGGATAAAAGACCCTGGGACAATTGATGTACTCTATCTGCTGATGTCACTCATTAGCAAAACGTAACCTATCTGTGTGACATCTCTGAAAAGGTAGGAGTACATCAGTTGAATAAAAGAGCTTGGCACAATACCGGGTCCACCCTCCATTACACCACAAAAATAAAACGGTTCACGTTATCGTCAGTAAACATTTCCAAGAGAAAACTAGCATCCACCTATTTGGACTAAAAAGAATGATCTTTCATTTAACAGACAGTGAAAAATCAATGACTGGGTAACGTCCTCCTGACCAGCGGTTCAAAATTATAGACGGTGAAATTAAACGTCGCTATTCTACTGGTCGCCTAAAGTGCTTTTTGGGTAAAATCAGTCACCAAAAATTGATCCATCAGAACCACAATTATTGACATTCATACCCCACGACACTGATCATTGTAAATCGGTGAAGTTAGGTTGTTGTTTGTGAGGAGGGGAGAAGAGAAGGTTTCCTTGGCATACGGACTACGTACTTTAGTCGATGCATTAGTTCATCCGGTTTATCGCGTATTCACGAGCTGATTTATATAACTCATGCGGGGGCTAACTTACTCCATCCGGCTGAGATTGAGCAATTATTGTCCAGATTGAGGAGGCCCTTAAGAATTCTTCCAATCTGCAGGATGTGAATCCAGATCTCTCCAAACGGGTGTCAAGCCAGGGTTGTTAAACTCTTAGCAGCATAAAAGCTAAAAACCATCTGGCTAAGTGCGGCTATAGATGAATTGTTGTCAGAAATCTAGCAATAATATCTCATTTTCACTTATCAATTCCGAGTAAAAAGGAAGATTCTTAAATGAATATCACTGCATTCGAAAGTGGAATAAAATATTCCCTTTTAAATATTTACTTAATTTAGTTTTTTTAAGGCTGTTAGCCTTAAAAATAATAGAGTATATTTTTAAAGCAAACCAACAGAAGATCCAGCCCCAACAAGCTGGATCTCCTGTTGGTTTGAACTCTAATATCGCTGGCTGTTCTACAATATCATTATTGATATGACCACAGCAAGGTACAGTGTTATAAAGGTGAGAAAAACACACCATGCCAATATTTTATCGCTGGAAATATCTAGATGGGCAGATAGTATTTTCATAGGTACGCTTGAAATATGTAGGAATACAGGTTCACCATCCCCTTTTCACTATACTGCCCACGATGAACCGTAACATAAGATGCAGCTGATACTGTCACAACTTTCAATGCCAGTTACCACATCACGTACTCAAAGAGTCCGAGAATTTGTTCTACCGAGTGCTTTAGTTTTTAAGAAGTCTTTGTGGACGTGAGTGATTCTCCGTAGGCAATAACGATGCCAAAATAAATGACAAGAAAGTCGATACTGTGTTTATGAAACTCGGGGTAACCTCAGAGTCTTAATTCTAATGACTTAGCACAACTCTGTATTTTTGATTTTGTTGTCCCTCCCCGCTTTCCCCCTAAACACAAGACGCCAAGGTGACTGGAATGATGGACATAAAATACCAGGCTGGCGACACTTGGTCCCACTGGTGAACTGCTATTAGCTAAAGTCATGCAAATGGTGTCGAACCGCAAAAAGGCTTAAGAGGCACGCAGAGGATTCTTAACGGACTAAAAAGAAAGTAGGGTCAAAGCAAGAAAGCGTACTACGGTATTCCTGGTGGCCATCATTAAAGGAATTACACTAGAACTGTCCTATGGAGACAGAGCAGCTATCACTGTAATCTGACCTGTCCATTTGATGGCTAACGAGAGAGAGATGGTAACACTAGCTCCGGATGTCCGGGGCACAACGCCACAGTAAAAATCATGAATCATATGACAGTCTTCGGTGCTATCGGTAGAAACAGAAAAGAGAGATGCAATCTTTTTCCGAACAGAATTATATAAGTGGCTGTTAAAAGTCTGCGCATCCAGAGAGAGAGAGAGAGAGAGAGAGAGAGAGAGAGAGAGCTAAAATTCACCGCCAGCTTGCAGGAAGGTATTTGATACATTAATTACATTATAATGAATACATTACGGAAATTCCAGGGTCACAGAGACACACCAGTAATTAAAGATGAATATTTGTGTGCTTTCATAAACAACAGTATGTTTAAGAAAGTTTATTTGACCTTGAAACGCTGGACTGGATTTAATCTTCATGCTGGGAATGATTTTCAGAGGATAAAAGGACATTTCGATTAGTAATCCGAGTACCCTATTTTCACTCACGAAGGTCATCAATCACATCTTGTGCAAACAATAAAAATGGGTTTTGCACTGTCGAAGTCTTGGAAGGAAGAGGGGAATAGTGTGTACCTCTCGATTCGAGCATCCTTGATGTACAGCCACAAACAGAAACCGCTCTCTCTTTTTCTCTTATTCGTATAACTTTATTTTTTCTTTTTCCTTTCCTGCCAGGGTCCAGTGATGTTCGTAAGTTACCCTTGCCAGCCTTCGTCTTTGCACTCCTTCGGAGAAATAAAATAAGAAGAAAGGTACCTGCATTTTCCATGGACGACACACGCATTCATCCACAGAGTAGTCGTAGTCAGGTGGCCACGTGGAAAAGACCGCCTTAACCACCGTGCTGTCTTAGTTGGAACTTGTAATTATGTCGATGTGGGTGTGAGCCTGTCAGGTGGCCCCACGTAGACGAGGTAATCAATTACAGCTACAATGGGTAGCAAAAACTTTACAATCTAACTGTGTAATCATTGGGTGCCTTCTTTTCCTAGCTAAGATTATCGTAATTTATTTGTTTAGGCGTGTTAATATATGCACGTACGTCACAGCGGTGGGCGTCAACGCTCTAGAGCCGTGATCGAACATGTGACTCAGGTGTTTTCTCGAACAGCAAGCAAAATCAGACTGGAAAGTCAAGGTCTTCCTTCCTTCTATCTTTGTTATCCTGTGAGTGTACTTACACTTCACAGAGAAGTTCTGCTTTTATGTATATCTTGTGAATCTCTCTCTCTCTCTCTCTCTCTCTCTTAATATGATGAACATTCAACGGAAGTTGGCAGAAACGGATAGAAATTTCGGACAAAACTCTTAGTAGGTTTTCCTAGCGCTATCCTTTCCTATCACTCTGCCTTTACTTAGTGACACAACTTATTTACTTCGTATAATTCTCAGCAAAAACATCTAAAATGCCTAATGTATGATAGAACAAATACTTGTAATAAAAATCCATGCATCCCACACCACTCGTATAAAAATACAGTACAAAGCTCTGAGAGAAATGTTTTCTGAATGGTTCTTACGTTGTAAAGCGATGAACAGGCTCTAAATTAGTAATTTAGTGCCGTGTATGGATTGAAGGAAGAGAAGACAGAAAATAACATATCATATTCCAATGAATCTCATATTACGATACAATTAAAATATATAATTAATTATATATTTTAATATAAAATTAATAAAAAAAATAACAATTATATAAAATCATATAATTAAAAGCTTTTAAATTTCTTTACGTGATTAACCTTCATCTGTGTGTTAAATTAATTATTACCGGCTTATCGAAGTAACGCAAATCGAAAAACCACAAGGTCATAAATAAATTAACAGTCACTCCCCGAGTTATGAAAGCTTGACGTACGACCGCTGTTCATGATCAGCTTTAGTGAGAAATAGCTGTTTCATTGACATATGAACTAATGAACTGACATATCCTCCAAACTGGGGGTATTATACTGTATTGATGCTGAGCTTGAAGTTATTAGTACACTGGCAGACGACTGATGCAGTATTTGATATCTGTACACAGGCAGACGATTCCTGGCCGTCCGCATGTGCCAGGAATGATAACCAACTAGTGGTGTACAGTATTTCAATAATATTATTATTATTTTATTTCCACATCAGTGGGCACCCCTAGAATAGCCTGGTTCGGCTAGAAGGGTGTACATTATGCAAATTCCAGGGATTACACTGATTGGACTTGCAAGAGATCAAAACAGATTGAAAATACACATCAAAATAAAAATCAATAAATAAAATAATAAAAAATAAAATAAATAACAAAAACCACAACGGTAAATCAGGGAAGCTTTTGCAGGGCATTAGTGAGCATGAGTGAGTATGGCCGGGTCAGGAATGGAAAGCCTTGTATTAAGATGAGTCGGCTATGGTACCATAGCGTGTTTTCTGCTGTCTAAGTGGGTGAAAGAGGCGTTAAAGTTGTTTCTGTCACAAATCAGGATAGTTCTTGTTTGGATCCTCGCTACTTATGTGAATGTAGTTATGCAGATTCTCATAATGCAGATTCTCATTGGCAGTTTGTGCCGCATTGAGCGCACCAACGTCGACTGGGGTATGTGATCAAAGTTCAAATAGTTTTGTCCAAACTACGTGAATAATACGTGCTGTAGATAGACATGGTACGTCACCCATACCTTGATAAAGAATTATAGAATTTGACATCTTATCTATGAATATTATATTTCTGAAGTAGATATAATCGTCACAAGAAGCTTGTCAGAATTTAAAATCAGTTATGGAGGTTAATAATGCACTAAACTGATAATACATACCGCTGAAAAATTCTACAGTGAAGTATCTTATTTCTAAGAATTACATTCCTGATCTGGCCGTAGACAAGACAGAATTCATTTTCTATCATTTTTATCTGTATGGTATTGTCTGTGTGATTTATTGGTATGATATGGATTTTATCTGTATGTTATTGTAAATAGGGCGGGGTTGCAATGAGTTGGCAGGGAGCGCCTAATACAACAAAGAAAATGTCCTCTGGTATTGCTGTTTTGTATGAAAATAAGTAAGTAAATTAATTGAAGACTGACTGAGTCTTAATGTGAATAGTAATATTTAAGAACGCTTTAACTGAGCAGAGTTTAAAATTTTTATTAATGATTTCCAAAGCATGACAGAAAAGTTCTGAAGTACTCTGTATTAGGTAACGTTTTTTCGGAAACTCTGACCAGAGGCAGAACTGCAAGTTCTGACTTTCCAATTATGCTTGTTGTTTGTTTGTTTGTTATTTGGTTTTTAGGAACATTAGCAACTAAGGCCATATTGCTCCGGGATATGCGGTGGTCATTCCCTGACCTTTCCGCATCCTCCGTATTTGGTGGTGACGGGCTCGAACCCCGGTCTAATCAAGAAGCGTGTGCTACGCACTGCTGCTCCTTCCCACCTGGCTACGGAGGTGCCTCTAATCACATGCAATATTTCTGAAGTACTGTCCGATGGATCCTTTACTCTTCCCCTCCATGATAGTCTTTAATGTTTTTAGGGTCTAACGGCACCAGGGGTTTCCCCCCATCTCCGCGTAGTATACATTGTGGTGTAATACAGAACACTGTAGAGGCCAGAGGTTTAAAAGTGTATGAATATTGTGGTGTGCAATGTTTTGTACTGTTGTTCATCTGGCCTTTTAGCCGTTGGGCCCCTAATGGGACCCACTGTTGCTGCTCACACTAAACCCAGTGGAGGCAGACCAGGTATACCAGTATTTTAGATATTTACTCTAGCAGGTCCTGCCACCTAATTTACCTAATTTCCTGAGATTAGCTAGGGCCTAAAAAAGGGGGGGGGGGGAGAAACGCTAGAAATTAGGTCAGACCGAAAGAGATATAAGTTATGCAGGGTAGAGTTAAAATTTTTGAGTGTGAGGCTTGTGTAATTTTTAGCAGGGTCAAAGGCTAGTAGTAAGATAACTAGAGTGGAAAGGGAGACTGAAGACTTGGGGGATGAGAGACAGAAGCATGGGGACAATAGGGAAGACGGCCCACAGTATCAGTGAGGCAGGCCCATGCCTCAACAAGCAAAGAATGGGGTGGTGGGGAGGGAAGGGGACAGCACACCGACTCCTCCCCTCGTCCAGGAAGGGGAAGATTAGGGGCACCTCACCAGAGAGTGAGATACAGATCGCCAATGGTGCCAGCAAAGCTGGGAGTTTTCACAGTCAGTGTTAGAGTCCATATCAGTTGTCGGAGCTCCGCTGTGAGTCATTCATGGGGAAGCCCCGTCCGGTGAGGTTGTCTTGATGTTGGTAGTTTTTGGTCCACTCGAGGTCCAATTTGTGTGACTCGCCGGGTTATACGTGTGTATAACCAGGGAGGGGAATATCCCAAATTTCGAATTTCCATTTCCTTTGTGTGTTGTCTCTTCTTCATCTAGTTCGAGTTGTGTTTAGCTGGTACCGTGAATAGCAATCAACGTTCTTCTCCTGGAGAATAAGTCCTGGGCGAAGCGCTCTGTAGTCGTCCTCCGTTTCGAGTAAGTACCACTCTTGATTCAGCGGAGTGTATCTTGTCCTTGCTATTAGGAGGCTTCGCAGGTCCTCATAGTGTTCATATCGGTGCATCAGATGGTCCCATGTCTCCGCCCCTCCATGATAATGGGTCTAGTGGCAGAGTACTCATAGTTACGCCAGTGCTTCCTATAGATGTGAGCCTCACAACCTCGGTGATTATTGGAAACAGCTAAACCCAATCTCTCAAGTGAAAGTGATCGTGAAGGGGAAGTGTTTCTGGTCTTCGGAGGAAGTTAAGCTTAATGGGACAGAATCACTCACGAGACCAAGAAAAATACCTGGGTCACTTCTCGAAATGCATAGCTAGTGACAGAAGTGCGTGCCGCAAATGAAAAGTATTTAGAAGGCATTCTCCAGATTTTCAGCAGGTTTCTTCACCGTCAAAGTGTGTCGACAACTTTTTTTTCAATAAAAACCTCAAAAATATTAGACCTTTTGTGCTTAGTACCGCGGGTGGATTGAAGGATGAAAAAACAGAAGAAGACACTTTCGTCATTAGACTTGAATTTCTGTAGATTGCAATTTTCAGGAAATGCGTTTAAAAGGAAGTTGTTCCAGAAAATAGAAGTTGAAGGGATAAATGAGGAAGAAGAAAAGACAGCTGTGAGTTTGAAGTTGGACAATAAATGGCACGTGTTCGGAGTGGTTTAGAAGGAAGAGAGAGAGAGAGAGAGAGAGAGAGAGAAGAAATTATAGAAACCAGTTGAGAAGAACAGTGTCCATGGAAGTATTTATAGAAAAGGCATGCAGCAGAAACAGAACGTCGCCCATGAGACAGAGTGGAAGACTTTGAAAGTACGGGTTATTAATTAACCTGACTGCCCGCTTTTGAGGGCGCCACCCCAGCAATATTCCATGGTACGGTGGATTTGAGACTTGTACAGAGTGAATAGTTGTTCAGAAGAAGAGGAACGGAGGGAGCGAAAGAGAAAACAGTTTTTTAGATACACGTTTTAGAACTTTTGTAAATGAGTTCTCCTTACTTTGTTTTCTCCTTACTACAGAGAAAACAAAGGAACATAAATTTGAATTCTACTAATTTAATAATAAATCCGTAAACTAACTTTGGCTTAGGCAAAAAGCTTAATGAAAAATAAACAATAAATGAAAACAATAACGGTTAAAAACCCGCGGCAACTAATTTATTTTTTCAAATTTACCTCATAATTCCTCCCAACCTCTCTAGCCTAACTATTATCAAAGGGCTTTTAGCAAGAGGTACAAGGTTTACGTATTGTACCCATATTTCTAATACTACATCGTTTTGGTTACTTTTACACGCGTAGTGTATGTAGTGTCAATTTGTAGTAGTAGATGCAATATTAATTTATTTTGTACTACTTTAAAGAACAGTGCTATAATATACACTGTGGCCAAAAAAGTACGAACCTCTGTATTAAGACAGTCACACAGAAGAAATGTAAATAAATGTGAATAAAAGCAAATAAATGCAAAGAAAACTGTGACAAAGGGGTGATAGCGTGTTGCCTCGTTGCGTATAAAAAATGGAACAGGCTGTTTGACTGCTGCAATCTGAACAGTGCTATAATATACACTGTGGCCAAAAAAGTACGAACCTCTGTATTAAGACAGTCACACAGAAGAAATGTAAATAAATGTGAATAAAAGCAAATAAATGCAAAGAAAACTGTGACGAAGGGGTGATAGCGTGTTGCCTCGTTGCGTATAAAAATGGAACAGGCTGTTTGACTTCTGCAATCTGAAGCCAGAATGGGGGGAACGCTTGATATATCAGACTTTGAAAAAGGTCTTATCGTAGGTGCACGTTTAGCAGAAGCGATGATTCAAGAAACAAAAGACATAACTGGTTTCTCAAAAAGCTTCCATCTCAAAGGTTTTTAATGACTGGAAAGCAAATGATTCTTCCACATCTCAAAGGCGTAAATGTGGCAGAAAAACAATATTTCAAGAGCGAAGCCGTCAAACTCTAAGGAGGACACGAAAAAATAGGAGTTCCAGTATGCTGCAAAAAAAATAATATCTGAATTCAACCAAACCCAGTACTGCTCTATTTCAACCGGTATCATGCTCCGGGAATTGAAGAAATTGGGTATTGGCAGTCATCTGCCTATTCGTAAGTCACTTCGTCTCAGAGAAAAACGGAATAATCAGCTTGCAGTGGCGCCGAGCATGTCGTGACTGGACAGTGGAACAATGGAAGAAAGCCATGTGGTCAGACGAATCATGATACACTTTGTTTTGCATTGATGGTAGGCACCGAGTGTGGCGACAACGTTTCGAAGCGATGCATCCTGTTTGCATTGTTAAGACAACCCAAGTATCTGTAGGTTGTATCATGGTATGGAGAATATTTTGTTGGCGCGGACTGAGTGCGTTGAACCGGTGGAAAGTCGAATATCATCCTGAATTTTGTATCAGATCTACTGCAGCCTATACAACGTTACACTTTTATTCCAAAGGTGATGGCCACTTTATGGATGACAATGCAATAGAGGAGCATCGTGCCGGAATGGTTCGGAGAACATGACAAGGATTTTCGCCATCTGCCCTGGTTCCCACTTTCAGCTGATTTGAATCTTATTGAGAATGTGTGAGATATATGCTGAAGGGATCTATTCGGCTTTCTAGGAATATAGTTGGACAGTAACCTAAGCTAGGATAAGCAAATAATAACCATATGCAATATGACAAAGGATAGGTCCAAGGAGTGAGCCTTGAGGTACACCCCTGGAGAAATAACAAATGTCTGAATAAGACTGGCTTGTTTTTATAACGAATGGACGTGCGGTAAGGTACTCTTTAAGGAGAAGGTTAATTTCCTCTCAACAGTGAACGGTACTTGGAACAGTACTATTGCACTGATGTGGCCCTTTTCAAGACCGTCTGTGATCCTGGAGTAAAAGTCAACAACAAAGCACGGTGAATCTTTTTGAACGATAGTCATATTGTTGTTGATGAATGACCTAATTGGCTACAATAAAATACACGAGTCTACCATGAACAATTTTCTCAAATAGTTTTGTGAAAAACTGAAATAAGAGCTATTGGACGAAAGTTGTTGACAGAGTTGCTATGTGCTCCCTTTGAAACGGGGACAATAACTGCCTTTTTAAACTGAGAGGGAAATTTACCAGGTTGAAAGGAGAAATTACATACTCACTGCTCGACAAATTAACAGAACAAAATATTTTTCATGAATACAGTATTTCACTGTGAACAGTGTCGTGTTGCTGAAGGCCAATATTTGATATAATAGGCATCCTTGCATGCAAATTCCCAATATCCAATAGACATTTATTTACCACCTTACAGAGCCGCACATTATGAAAATTATTCATGTCTAAAAAACAGGGTTGCGGCCACATCACTTCATTCTTATTTTTTGGCATGATCGGTGGGATAGCCACATCTCCAGTACTCAGGATGGCAAGCCATTGTCGTTTAGATGATTCTTTGAGATGGCGCGCTGTTGGATGATTTGAAGCTAGGCAGTCGCAGGCAGATGTGGAATGTTGACTTAATGTGTCACACAATATCGTCTAGACACTATGAAGAGCTGTCTTGATCCGCGGAGGCCGCCTCAGATCAAGATACATGGCACAACCATCAAGCTTGTTACCCAGCTGAAACTCCTTGGCATTATCATCGACAGCAAACTAACACTTCTCCCACACCTTAACTACCTAATGAGGAAAATAAGAAATTACACTGCACTGGTCGCCAGGGTGACCCGCCGAGATTGGGGCTCAAAACGTGCACCCTAGCATTGCTCTATAAAGCCGTATTCATACTGGCCATCACCTACGCTTCTGATATACGGTTCACCAAAGCCTCCACCGCGGTAGGACGAAGAAAACTGAACAATATTCGGCGGCCAATTCTCCTTCCAACCTTATTTATATACAGCAAAAGATAAAAAATTATACCTCAATAGTCGCAAGAATAACAAGTGATTGGGGACGCAAAAAGCGGACTCTTTCCCTGTTGTACAGAGCAATATTTATACCAGCCATCGCTTATGCCGCTGCCATCTGGTTCAGGAAGATCACCACCACAGTTAACCAAAGAAAGTTGGAAAGATTCAATGCTCCATACTACTTACTATCACTCGGGCTTATCGCACTGTTAGCACGCACATCCTCCAGGTCCTCGCTGGCGTCCTCCCTCTGGACCTGGAAATTGTTCGGCGTGGCATGCTGTTTAACCTGACCAATGGAAAATCTACCACCTTTCTGGATTACATCACAGATTTAGCAAACAATCGTTCGGCAGAGGAAAAACGACTTTCCTCTTTCCTGCAATTGGCACCATGGGCAGTCACTAAGTAAGTGGTCATCGAGCCTGGGGAGAACCGGGTCGGGAGTTCTGGAAAGTTTTGGATATTCCGGTAAGAATTTTTTTGGTAATAGTTCTCTGTCCTGAGGCCGCCCATCTCTGCTGTCAGGCCTGTTGCAGAAAAGAGGAGACTATGCCACCACAGATACAACAAACAATCGTTCAGCAGAGGAAAAACGACTCTCTTTCCTGCAACAAGCCTGGAAGCACAGATGGGCAGCGTCAGGACAGGGAGCTATCACCAAAAAAATCTTACCCAAAGTATCCAAAACCTTCCCGACCTCGTTCTCCCCAGGATTGATGACCACCTACTTACTGACCGGCCATGGTGCCACCAATGAAAAGCTCGCCACACTGGGTCTAACTGACACCCCACTTTGCTCCTGAAGTCACCAGGAACCATGGGACCACCTAATGCATCACTGTCCGCTCTACGAGGACCTCTGATCCATTCTGATTACTAAATCCATTTCATTCTAAAAGACCAGGAAAACTACCACCTCCTGGAATCGGAAGAGGCTTACACTGCATTCTCTAAATTCGCACAAGACCTCTTTGCAAGACGTCGGACCCACCCACCGCAACAATAGCCCACGTCCAAAACCAACCCCATTCATTGCCCACTGAAACTGACATTGCATCGCTACTACGTCGTGAAGCACCTGGATGCGACAACATATGTAACTATCACCTTGGACGGGACCATGTCCCAAGAATGACAATACACCGGACTGGACATTGAATGAGACATGCAGCTTTGCTGCCGACACGCCGCTTTAAACTGAGCGCTCTTTCCCCCGGTTCTCTTTAATTCCCCTATCCCTTGACAGGGGATATTCATGTATTGTTGAGGCGGATCCCAGGGTTTCCCCTATGAGCCGCCGTTGTACATCTTGTGCAGAAGCTTATGCCCAAAACGGCCATTTTTATGTCGTGTGTTGAATGCGTAAGTGTAGTGATATGGTGTGTTGTTATGTTTTCGGACGGTACCTAGCTCTTAGCAGATGGGAAGTAGCAACACCTGGTCACCACGTCCTACCCCCCATCCCCGCCAGGTGGAGGCGGCCAGGATCTACTATCTCCTGCTGGACTAGCCCAGGGAAAAATACCCGAGAGAGCCCAAATTAGGATGAAATGAAAAGACTATAGAAGGAGAAGTTTGGGAGCTGGAGAGGTAGGAAAGAATAGAAGAGAGGAGGATCAAACAGAGGAACCCTCCAATAGTTAGAAGGTATAAGAAATAAAGCAAGACTAAAGGAAATAGAGTTGGAGAAGTGGACTGCCTTCTCATGCTAAGGGAAATAATCCCATGGAGGATCCCATCCCAGAAGCTAGGATCAGCAAAATTTCTTAAGATATAATTATGTATAATGATCTCTTGTAGACATTGTTCCAGGCACTTCCTCGGAGAAACAAGTTTTTTATTTATTTATTTATTTATTTATTTATTATCATTTTTTTAAAACCCCGATGACGCTATACATAGGTTCCACGTCTTCAGAACACCGATATTTACACTATATACAGCAACACGGTCAATGTCCAGCAGGGTATATTTGATTACAATGAGTATCCAATCATCATCAACTCCTGAAAAAATTATCCCAAATTAGCAAGTCTAAGCTCCTCTTTTCTTTTAAAAGCACAGGAGGCAAGGGTGTTCAGTGCTGTAAGTGCTGCTTGAGATCGGATAAGCGCAGGTTTATTTCCCATTGTGAAGGTATCTGAAACAAGTTGCAGTTCACGCCTGTAGTCTTGATAATATTGACAGTCGAAAATAATGTGGTCAATACTCTCTTCCTGCCCACAGAGACAAAGTGGAGTAGGAGACAATCCTAATTTGAATAATTTGCTGTTAATACTGCCATGGCCGGTGAGTAAAAATATACCATGCAAGCCAGGTGCAAACCACAAAGATTCTATCTTCCTGAACTCCTTCACCTTTGGTAAAAACTCTCTGGTCACGGCGCCAATTTCCGAAGCTGAACAGTCTCTTTGCTATTTATCTACATAAATGGAATGAAGCCACCTTTTCTCAGATGTTAAAGAAGCATCTAGGTCAAGTTGCACATCATCCAAAGTAACAGGTATTGATTTCTTCAGGTGATACATCCTACATCTGTATTGTATTTCATACTGTAGAGGTAATTTTCCCAATAACACCTGCAAAGCCATAGTAGAAGTGGTTCCACACGCCCGTGACATCATTATGAGGGCAGCACCTGCAGAAGCTGTTTCATAATTGCAGACTTGTTAGCCCTATGTCCCCACGCTCCAGCTGCATAAGCAATGATAGGCAAAAAAAAAAAAAAACACAATTATAGTATAACCTGAGTGAATGGCCTCCCAGGCCCCATTCCTGCCTGGTTACCTGTCTCAATCTGGATAAGAAAGACTTACACTTCTCTTTCGCATACCTTGTATGTGACAGACGGGTTTCTGTCTCCTCTCCTCCCTGCCTCTTCCATGCTTTTGTCTGGTGGGGCTTGCCCCCACTGACTTTCTGGTGTCGCCTTCCCTATCGTCTCCATATCTCTACCTGTTCCCCCATGCCTTCATTCTTTTCCTCCCACTCTACTTTACCCAATCACCGTGTATGCCCCTAACCTAAATTTAACTTCAACTTACCATAGCCGAGTGGGCAGGAGCGGGAGTGCAGTAGCACACGCTCTTGGGTAGACCGGGGTTTAAGCCCCTGACTGCTGAATACGGTCAATCTGCCAACCCGCACTGGACCAGCGTGGCAGATTATGGTCCATTTCCCTCAGTATGATTTGTTGAGGAGGCTTCCATCCTGCAGTGGGTTGATAATGGCTGCACTTTACTTTTACTTTTACTTTACCGTCTAAAATTAACCTGCCACCTTAATCTAAACTCTAAATTGGCTTAACTTAACCTCATGCGCTTAAAGGTCCCCTCCCCCCTTTATATATATATATAGGCCACTGAAATCTCGGGAAATTAAGTGGCAGGGCCTGCCAGAAAATTAAAGATCTCTCTACTAGTTGCCTGACCTGCCTCCTAGGGGCTAAGCGTGGGCAACGGTGGGTTCCACTAGGGGTCCAATACAAAATCCACACACTTTTAAATCTCTGGCCTTCCCAGTGAACTGGTACACCTACAATGAAAGTAACGCGGAGATGGGGAAAACCACTCGTGCCGTTTGACACTAAACACATTTTACATTTAGGGGCCCAAACGCTAAATGGTCAGAAAAACAACAGAACATAACAGCACACGATGTAACCATTCCGCCGACCGGGCTAGCCAGGTGGGTAAAGTGCTTGCCTGGTAACCCAAAGGTGACTGGTTCGAATCCCGCCTCGGGCTTGGATCAGAGTAAAAATGAAAAACCTTGGGGAGGTGCATTATGGCCACAGAAGCCGATGCACCAACAACTAACAAAAAAAAAAAAAAAAAAAAGTAACCATTCCCCATACACTTTTAAATCTCTGGCCTCCACAGAGTTCTGTGCTACACAAACAGAGTACACAACGCAGAGACAGGGGAAATTCCTGATGAGGTCAGACAATGAACACACTTTACACTTTACTATGAAAGCAGTTTCAGGAGACAGGAAGCATTACAAGAAGAGGTAGTCAAGGTCGCCAGAGGGATAAGTGAACTAGAACAGACTGCTATCTGGCTCTAACAGCAAGACAGAACCCTATGATGTCCTGTCATCAGCTATCTCTTAAGGTTGCTGCGGCCACAGGTGAAAACTGTCCAATCGGACTGTATTAGTATTAGTAACGGCCATCTTGCCATTACTAATACTGCAATGGCCACCTGGCCATTACCAATACTGTGTTAAGAAGGCTAAATTCAAGTGGACTCGACATAAGGAAGCCAGTGGTTTTTATCCCATTAACCCGTCTGCGCGGGTAGTAGCACAGTGGTATCGTCACCGTCCTCCCACAACCGGGTGGAAAAGGCGGGAGTTCGAATGACGTCGATGACGCGAGGAACTTTAATGTGCATTTTTCACTCCGTGGCTGAATTAGTCGGTCTCCGGAGTAGACAGCAAAGTTTTTTCGTCCAACAAACAGGCAAATCGACCAGAGAGCACACGAAATTGACAGACATAATACATATGCAGATTATGTAAGAAATTACGGGTGGCTCTAACATAATAATAATTTGAATTTTTGAATCCCGTTAACCCGAAATTACCGCAGAACTCGTCGAAACTGATGCCATGAACATTTACTTGAAGCCCTGAAAAATTCGGTACAGTTCTGTTCTCTGATGAAAACGTTTTAGCCTACAAATAGATTCTAGACGTTATTTCGTGTGGTCTCATGTGGGCGAAATAATTATCAACTGCCGCATCCATCTTCATGTTTTTGATAGGGGTATGTAACTGTGCGGAGGTACCGAGAACAGATTCTCGAACCCTATGTGCGACTTAGAGGTGCAGTTGGCCCAGATTTTCTTTGCATGCACGACAACGCCACTGCACATAGAGCTCAAGTGGTGGAGGAATATCTTGAACCTGAAGATATCCAACGACTGCCATGCACGATTACCAGACTTGCTTCTGACCGAATGTGTGGGATACCCTTGGGCGTCGCATTGCAAGCTGATAGCCAACTACTCGGTCACTTTGTGAGCTGTCTGCGCTAGTGGAACAATGGGATTTGTTCCCAAAGGATCTTATAGGCACCCTCATATCAAGCAGCATCCAGTGATCTCCAATGAAGTTCTAAGACTTCCAGGTAACAGCTTGTTCAAAACTGCCCATTTTTCCTTGCTTGCTATGATGCCTGAAAGTTGAGAACTATAAAATTTTCTCTTCTCTGACCGAATGCAATCAGTGTCTGTTTCTGTACATTGTGTATTTGTTTTTATCTTCCTCCCTTTTTGTTGCTCTGACAATTCTTGCGAGTTTATCCCTTTTCTTTAACATGTTGCTATGGTAGTTTTTTTTCTTTGAGCACCTGACACATAGTATGTATTTTTCATGAGTTTAGGATACGCTTAAAAAATGAGTTGGTGGCACTTTTCGGATCATCTGTAGCAAGGATCTTCTCCCGTGTAGACTGCTGGAGGTTTTAACGAATTAGGAGAGTCCACGGTTAGAGGTCTGAAAATAAGGATGTTCTCAAATTCATTTACTTCATTTTCAATTACCATAACAATAGCATGATGATCAGAAATAGCTGCATCAAGTATTGCATATGTGATTGAACAGTTCCTAATCGCGAAATCAATTGTAGTTCCCCTATTCTTGTTGGGATATTACCATCAGTAAGAACAGAAAACCCATTGGAAGCAATAACATCTAAGCGGTCTTGCACATGTGAGGAAGAGCTCTGAAGAATGTTAAATTTGTAATCTACAATCCGTAAATGACTAAGGCATTTGTTTGCAAAGTGAGATAGAATACTGTCAGAGGTTAAAAGAAAGTTGACAGAAGCTTAAGGAGGACGGTATAAACAACACGCCAACCACCAACGAAGCAATGCGAATAAAAATGAATTCACAAGCTTGATCTGACTAAGTTCAGAAAGGAAAGGCAGAGCAACGCAGATGAGTGTGAATACAAATAGCAACTCCACCACCTTTTGAAGTACATCTACAATTGTGAAAAAGTGAATAGTCAGTAATTTGAATGGAGACTTCAGGAGAGAACCAGGATTCTGTAGAAACCAGCAGGTCTGGATGAACGTCCCGTGGTGTAAGTCGATCAAGAATTTCATCATAATGTTTTACAAGGCTACAAAGCATGTAAAGTAACAGTTGTTAACGCAGGAAAGCTCAAGGACTGGAGTTCGCTGTCGGGAAGGCTTATAATATTTTCTGGACTGGATCCCGAGTTATTTCCATTCTGCTTTTGCTTTGACTGCCTCCGATTTATACAGCATGGGCCCCTTCCACGAATCAATTGATTGCTCGAACACGGAATGGAAAAAAAAAGTCCATAAAAGATTCTACGATCGAGATTGAATTCAACTCCGTGCCTTTCCCACACAGCGTAGAATAGCTAGCCACAGCTGGTACCAAGCACCGTTGACCAGCAATTAACAACGTGTTACATTGAAACACTTCAATTAATCGGAAGACGCGGAGTGACTGGAAAATTTTCGTCTTTTATCTAGAACTACTTTTGCACTGGAGTTAAACGCTGCAGCCGGTTAATCATGAACGATCACCCATCGACATGACACTTTGAAGAATGAGCTATTTCGTGGAAGAAAATGCAGACTTTCTAGTAAGCTTTGTAAGAACAAAAGAAAAAAAAAATAGAATAGTGTTCGGCAAACCTAAAAATTGATATATTATTTCAACCAACTAAGAAAAAAAAAAATAATAAAGAAAAAGCGCTAATAGTACAATCAACCACACGTCAGGGTTATTCCTCAAAGATAAGATAAAGGATAATGTCAACCCTTCTTGACTGATACTAATCGGTAATGTAATTTAATTTAACAACTATTTTAATTTGATATTACTACGTGATGATTAATCCTATGTTCACCAGAAGCACAAAAATTAAGATTTAGCTGATAATTATTTGGCTTGGATGTAATTTCCCAATTTTTATTTGGTTAAACTAGCTATATGATACAATTATTCTAACATCATTCATGTAAAATTGAAATCTCCGATTTTCCTCAATTCTATTGTACTAAATTCTCTATTTACTGCTTGACGACCTCATAATCTTTATTATATATTGAATTTCAGTTCATAATAAATTCAATACATTAATAAAGATTATCATCATCAGGCCTCGACAAATTTGTTCAATATTTTTTGCGACTATCAAAAACAGTCGTCAGCTTGGGGGAGGGGGGTAACAAAAAGTCTTCGGAAATTACGCAGTCGATTCGCGAGGTGAGGTGAAAATGCCAATATTAACCTTAAATTCATATACCAACTTCCCAAAGCAATCGATTTCGATGAACCTCACGCTGTGATAATTTATGGTCTGCTGAAAATCAAACTCTGAAAAGCACAGCAATTTACAGTGAAAAAGTCCTCATGCTATAAAAGTATACAGGGTGTCTCAAAAATACATGGCATAACTTCCGGAATGAGTTCCTCATATGTTGACAATAAAAATATTTTATATCAACATAGTTCCGGAAATGCTTGGTTCCCAAGTTATTAACCGGAATGTCTTATCTCTCGCAGGTGAGACTTGGTGACCTAATTCGTTAGGCCACAAAAAAAAAAAAAAAAGTTTTTACTTTTTTTTAATGACTAGGTTTTGGCGCATTATAGCCTTAGTCGCTAATGCGCCAATGAAACCCAACAACAACAACAACAAATCTCGCAGGTGATTTCCTTCATCACAAGGTACTGACAGAATCTGGTGATTTTCCATTCTGACCATGTACTCAAATCAGGAGCAAGCGGATATGCACTTTATGTACGGTTTGACGGACGGCAATGCTCTGGAGGCGCGTCGTTTGTACCACCACGAAAGGTTCCCAGAACGAAGATGTCCAGACAGGAAAACGTTTGAAGGTATCCATCGCCGCCTTTGTGAACATTTGACCTTTACACCTCGTGCTGCCGACAGAGGACGACCAAGATCTACGACTCCTGAAGTATAGGAGGAGATTTTGGAGGTTGTGCATGCCACACCTGGAATCAGCACAGGCATGTTTGTTTTCCTGTCTGGACATACCTTCGTTCTGCGGATGAAGAGTCTTCGAGCATTTATATTGTTTTGTGATCAATTAAGAAAGGATAAAATTATGTTTATCGATGTCGAATAAGAAAACTAATTATGAAATGCTCTCCAGGTAACTAATTTCCGCACTGTTCTAAAGCACGTTAAGTATGATTTATTGGGCTATTATTCTTCGTCATGTTCCTTCAACCAATAAAATCATTTCATGTAAAATGCTGTCGATAATTCAGCGTCCATACTACGATTCCATCGTACTGTTGGAATCGTAGTATGGATGCTGATCAATCCTTGATCAGTCCTCGGCGTAAAATAAGGAATTGACAGTTCAACATAACGGCCGCTGGACTGATCCATAAAATTCCGGTCGCCAAGTCATATTTCTTAGTTGCCGTGGTGACTGTGTTTGTCGAACCATGATCATTACTAACATCATACTAGTCAGATAACCAATGATATAGCCAGCTTATGTAAGGTCTCTCTCTCTTTCTCTCTCTCCATACTTACACTAACCTACTGTGTTGGTGTACTCTAACCTCTATTGCTACTGGGCCATGGAAGCTTATCTAACTTACGTGGCACAGTGGTCAGCATGAAAATTCCACATGTGATGTTCGAATCTACATGCCAACGCAAATACGCAGACCAGAAACATAACGTTGTTCTCCGTTGGTTGGTGGGTTGCTTGTCGTAGGGTTTTAGGTGCATTAGCAACTTAGGCCATATTGCACCTTATTTAACATGTCTGCAAATTCTGTGGTAGATATCCTGGAAAAAACCCCGAGTTTCTGGGAAAAATAATCGGGTTATATTATGTCGGTCTCAGGCTACCCGCATCTGAGACCGATTAACTCGATCACATTGTGAAAAAGACCCATAAAAATTCTTCGTGTCATTGACATGTCTCGAACTGAGGTCTTTCCCACCCGGTGTAGGGAGGATGATGTTTATACCAAATGTACTGTACCCAAGGGCTCGTTCCCTGTAAATTCCTCTGGCCCGATGTGATTTATCCAGGAATATAAACTATCGTGGCTGGTCTAATGACTATGGTCGCTGTTCTTCCAGATCGTGTGGAAATGATTGGAGTTAGAATCTATCTTTACAAAATTAACTGTTATTCTTCTCACCCTGCCAAGTTAACTGGTCTCGGGCGAGGATTACATGGTTACATCTCCGCAAACTTGACCTTTACATCCAGCAATGCGCACAATTTACAAGCACTTCATGGTTTTCCAGCACCAACACGGGCTATGAAATTCATTTATATCCCGTGTTTTCCTATATTACCTAATATTGTATGCAAAAAGAGAGAAACGTAGCGTTGCATTTTCGCTGCAGACAGACTAAGCCCACCTAAGCACAGGTAGTTAAGCTATTTGCATCTCACACCCATTATTGTGCCCTTCGACTTTCATAAACCCTCACACACATACACAATTAGTCATTAATATTATTTTGGAGTTACAGCACATTCATCAGTTGTCCCTACCCTCCTTTTACAGAGACGAGCACTTATTCTTTTTGCCAAAACACCGTCCTTGAATACCAGATTGAGTAGCTGGCACAACCTACCAACATAATTACCCTTGCCTTGAAAGATGTAAGTGATTTGGACCCTTGCGTGGCCAAGTCTAATCAGGGATGTTTCCTATTTACCAAAAATAAATAATCATTATTGAACTCCTGGTACAATATGAACAGCCATTTGGTTATATTTAACTCGACTGATTGTTAACGATCGCCATGAAATAAATGAAACGGCAATTTACTCTTGCATACTTTTCAAATAGTCTTCAGAAAAATACTCTAAAATATATTAAGTTTTAAGAAAAAAATGTTCCGTTTATACCCTGACAGGCTGATGCAAGTCAAAGAGGTTTAAGACTAGTCGTTTTGATAAGAATATTAGCAATAACTGTGTTTAGCGGTCACGTAATCTCGAACCTCTGTTAACTCAAACGTGTGCACTACTGCACTCCACGTTGGGCATTCGGTTACGTCAGACGTATGAATCATGTTCTGATCTTTGTTCAGGTAGAAAATTAGGAAATTAAATTCTTCCACTCCGCTGCAGATTCATTCAAATTTGTAAGAGGTGGAGATGAATTACCATGCAGGTGTGATCACTAAGGAAAGACTTTGGAAGAATCCGAGTTCGATTCCCTTTATTTATATGAGGAATTAACGGCTTTCTCACTCTGGTTTGAGTTAGTGAGTCCCTCACTACATGATTTATCTCCAGAAACTCGGAGGTTTTCATCCCAACATAGGCAAACAAATCGCAGCATACACACATTTTCCAAATACAATTACAGCTACCTCGCGGCTACAGTTGCCTGGAGAAAATTCTAAACAATTTAATTAAATCCAGGCGAAGGTGTACGATTTTTTATTCTACAAAAGGATCACACTTCTTGCGAGGCGCCTCCGTAGCCAGGTGGGAAAGAGCAGCAGTGCGTAGCACACGCTTCTTGATTAGACCGGGGTTCGAGCCCGTCACCACCAAATACGGATGATGCGGAAAGGTCAGGGAATGACCAGCGCATATTCCTGGAGCAATATGGCCTTAGTTGCTAATGCTCCTAAAAAAAAAACTTCCCGCGAATATGCTTATATAGTTATTTATTTATTTTTTATTATTATTTTTTTTATTTTATTTTTTTTTGCACCACGGGAAATACATTTTGTTTCTGTTTTTAGTTTAATTTTTATTTTATTTATTTATTATTTTTTTTTATTTTTCCCCCCTCTCTGGAGTGGGCCCCCAGAGAAATCTGGCCCACCTTTTGGCAACATCAGGTGGTTCAGAGTCTCGTATCGAGACAGTACGTGCTCCATTGGGACTGGCCCACCTTCCCGTGGTGTGGACGAGTACCCAGAATCATCTGTCCAGGTGACTGATGCTTCTGGGTAGCCAAGCGGTCAGAACATAACAACAGAACACACACATAATACACACAAACCGACGTCACACACATCTGGCCCATTTGTAGTGATACTGTTCTTCACAGAGATACGAGGCGGAGTTGAACTCACGTTCTAGGAGCCGCCCTTTACAAAAACACATGTCCACATGTCCACATATAGTTACCAAAATGCGAGTAATTTTCCTTCAAGTAGGCATAGGCACTGGGGATAATATTAGAATGTTCTTTTCATACTCCAGCATGACTACTGTAAGAGGAGTTAGCAATTAATAGAATCGTTAACTGAATTTGGCAGTCACGAAGGCTTGAACCACGATCCACTAAAACGCAAGTGCTGCTGCACATTTTTGATTGATCACTCGGCTATGTGAATAGTTCTTAAAATTTGTGATTTAAAGAACTCGATGGCAATTATGGAAACAGCAGAATAATTTCAATATATTACAATAATTTATTATATTAATATTCAATGCTAAATTGAAACGCCTATCTAGAATTGAGACTGTGAATATTCAATTTAGCAATTAAAATATGCTATTAATGATCACAGTGGCAATTTGGGCTCTTATTTATCAGTTCGGGATTTTCTCACGAGAAAACCATGACCGGTCCACACAACAATCACCTTTTCCCAGTAACTATTCTTAAACGGTAAACTGTTTTTCATTCCAGCCACATTCGTGGTACCAATGAGTAATCGTGAAAGTGAAACTCACCAGATAATCAAAAGTTAGATGACCCAGTAAAAAAGTTAAATTACCCTAAATCGACTGGCCAACATTCATCATGTTTATCATTACTTCCTGGATGTAACCTACCAATTATCTTCCAACAACTATAAGACACCGCTCTCAGCTACCAGCAAAAATAAATAACCAGCTCTACAAATAGCGATTAACTCTGAATTGGGATTGTCTTTAAAGTGTGGATTTGCCCGTTGTCATCACTAATCGATAAAGCTTCCTGGTTGAAGGCCTTGAACGTTAATATTTAAATATGAGGGTTGATTGTTGGCTAAGAAACTTTCATTAACGTCTACCTGAGATCGTGAATAGCAGTAAACTGTTAATGGATTATCGCGTATAAACATGACGGTGAACTGGAAAATAGCAATAAAATTCAGGCCCATTAAGGCACTTAAAAAGTTTACCTTGTCAGAGTAACTAAATTAACGCAGCTCCATCGCAAATTGCAGATGTTGCAATTTGTCAATTAACAAAAGCAATAAAACAAAGGAAACATAATGGGGAAACCCAACGACTAATTCTCCTAAACTGGATGATTACTGAGGAAGCAAACACGTATTTCCTGTAAACGGTATTGCTTTTAAACGTATTTAAATTTCTATTACAGTATTACGAAAAAAACGCAATTAGCAATCATTATAGGTTATTTATCACCAGCACTTTGGAAGGTGGGGGGTGAATACTATTACTGCAACACAATCGTGTTGTGTGGAAAAATTTCTTCTTAATATTGCTGATTAAAGGTCTCCTTGGGTTTGTCACGCGCCACTCGTTTGAAAAGTCTGTCCCAGTCCAATCACTAATGGGAAGAATGCTTTATAGTCTTTTTACAGTTCTATTCTTCATCCTTAAAATATACAACCGACCTCAGAAACAAATAAATAATAGTTCATAACTACACTAGCAGGAAAAATTAAAGATGACAGGATACGCAATTTTTATGCGATGAATTCCGAACGGCCAATCGAAACGGTTCAAGTGGTGACTACGAACATTTCAAAGCTTTTTCTTCCTTACGTCTATTACGTCTATTAATTAAAGTTTGGGGTTAGTCGACTTACGTAGCATAGATGTCAGTGGTTCTGTAGGTAGTAAAATTCCGAACGTGATGAGTAAAAGGAAGGATTTATCGGACTTTGATAAAGGACAAATTATAGGTGCTCGACAAGCTGGTGCCTCGATTTCCGAGACGGCTAAACTGGTGGGGTGTTCGAGAGCCGCCGTAGTTAAAGTGTACCAAGACTGGCGTCAAAAATGGTCAAACAACAACCCGATGGCAAAACTGCAAAGGTCAGCTAAAGGTTGATGTTAGAGGTGAGCTCTGGGTCCGACGCAGATATTGTTCCGCCAATCCGGAACAATATCTGCCATGACCATGCGTCGCACGCTCGTACGTATGGGCTATACCAACAGACAACCCCTACGGCATCCTCTCCTAACCAAGGTTCATCGACGTTAAAGACTCGCCTGGTGCATAGAGCATGCAAGTTGGACGTTAGAAGACTGGAAGAAGGTGTGCTGGTTGGTTGAGTCACGTTATTTACTCCACACAGTGGATGGTCGTTTACGGATTTGGCGTCAACAACATGAGGCTCTTGTTCCATCATTCATGGATCAATTATCATATGACGTGGCCAGCGAGGTCTCTGATCTGTCAGATAGAGCATGCTTATGATGATCTTGGGAGATGTTCGAACCACACCACAACTCTATAGGAGTTTGACGTGCTCTGGTGGACAAATGAGTATCATTTATAAATGAGCGTCTTGACAGTTTCATCAACAGCATCGCTGTGACTTCTGTACTGCAGTCAAAGAGGACCATATCCGTTATTCATCAGCAACTACCGTTCCAATATATTCACAAGTACTCATTGTCATTTTCTGTTTTTCAATCTATAATAAGCTCTTAATGAAGTAAATCAAATGTGTCAATAATTTGATAATACCGTCGAGCATATATATTAAACCCTTAAGGCGAGTATACACTGAGTGATCACTGAATTATGACCACCTACCTAATACTTCGTAGGTCTTCCTTTTGCCCTCAGTACAGCAGCTATCCGACGTGGCATTGATTCAACAAGATGTCTGAAGCGTTCAGGAGGTATGGCCAACCAAGCTGTGTGTAATGCGGTCAGCAATGCAGATATGGAGGAGATTGGTGTTTCCAGACACCTGAAATGCCTGTCCATAGTGTCCCACAAGTTCTGTATGGGATTGATATCGGAGGAGTTCGGAGGCCAATCGATATGCTGGAAGTGCCCGATGGCTCGGAGCATTGTCATCTTGGAAGACACCATCGCCATTCGGAAAACGTGTAACATAGCGGGGTGTACACAGTCAGCACGCAGTTCACGATAGCGGAGACCACTGATACGTTGTTCCACATGCACCAGAAGTCCAAGTTCCTGCCAGTGAAACATGCCTCACACCATACAACCGCCTCCACTGGCCTGCACTTTTGATACCATGAATGATGGATCAAGAGCCTCATGTTGTTGACGCCAAATCCGTAAACGACCATCCACGGTGTAAAGTAAATAACGTGACTCATCCAACCAGCACACCTTCTTCCAGTCTTCTAACGTCCAACTTGCATGCTCTTTGCACCAGGCGAGTCTTTTACGTCGATGAACCTTGGTTAGGAGAGGATGCCGTAGGGGTTGTCTGTTGGTATAGCCCATACGTACGAGCGTGCGACGTATGGTCATGCCAGATACTGTTCCGGGTTGGCCCATGTTGTATTGGTCAGTCAACTCTTCAACAGCTGCGCCTGTTCTCCTGTACGAGTTGTTGGCCCGGCGCTCACCTCTAACATCAACCTTTAGCTGACCTTTACAGATTTGCCGTCGGGTAGTTGTTTGACTATTTTGACGTCTGTCCTGGTACTTTAACTACGGCGGCTCTCGAACACCCCCACCAGTTCAGACGTTTGGGAAATCGAGGCACCAGCTCGTAGAGCACATAGAATCTGTCCTTTATCAAAGTCTGATAAATCCTTCCTTTTACCCAACACGCTCGGAATTTTACTGCCTAATGAACCACTGATACGTAGGTCGACTAACTCCGCGCTCTCGTAGTCAACGGGTCGCAGTTTTCATAGGGGTGGTCATAATTCAGTTATCATTCAGCGTATACTCGTATATAAACTCTTGTCTCCACATGTTGTTACTTACCAATCGACAAGCAGTTCCTGTAATGGTAAATTCGCAGCAGGACGAGATTGTGTGTTATTTAGACCAGTAATCTCTCAATTTTTCCATACATATAATAAACGATATAATGGGCGGCTGAGTGCTAAAACATTTTTCCTTCTTTATTGTATAGTTAGTATATGGGGGTAAAATGTAGGTTTAATACACAGATGATGAAATTACACTAGTCGAAACAATTAGATCACTACTCAATCTACAGAATCGATATCCATTATAATCGCAGTTATAGAACATCGACTGACGTGCAGTCGATGCTCTGTCATTCTGAAGTTCCCTGACGTAGCCGAGTTTTCAGGAGCGAGAATGCAATAGCATGCACTCTTTGAGTGGACTGGGGTTCAAGCCCGTGACTACTAAATACGATTAATGTTTGTACTGATGATTTATTGTAAACTCCACTGATCTGGTGGTTGTGCCAGAGTATAAACAAGTTCTCCAAACAAATGCCGGCAGAGAACATGCAAATTCAGGTGTATCGCAGATTCATCTCATTTGTCATCTACAGCTGCAAAAGACAAAACGGCTGTCGATGATCGTAGTAAAGCATCTGAAAATGTCAAATCAGACGGATTTACCAGAGGATTTAAGATGGATTTATGGCTTGGAGCATCACCGGGAGACTTGAGCCAGAAAAATCAAAGCAAAGCAGCAGCATGGCGTTGTGTGCCACAAAGTAACATGATCGGTTGTGGAATCGGTTCCTTCATTTCCTTTACCCAGACTTGATGTTTAGGTCAGGATCATAGACCATTAAGAATGCTGAGGCAAGATCAAGGAGTGATCCTTGCCGTAGCAACTAACACTTTAGTAATATCCAGACATTTTGCAGCAACGACAGGAACTAACATTCCATTGAGTGCTCGACATCGCCGGGCCAAAATGTGGGCATTTCATTGGACTTACGAGGAATGGCACCGTGTGCTATTCGTAGATGAGTCCGAGTACAGTTTGCAGTCGGATTCTCTCGGATATTAGTGTTACTTGAAAGAGAAACCAAAACAACCCTGTGTATGTGCAGAAACACAGTCAGTTCGGTGGAGGTGGATTGCTGTTATGGAGCATGATTAGTCTCTGTAGCTGTACAGACTTCCATGTCATCGGGAACGGGATCCTGACTGCACGTGGGCATAAAGATGAGACCATCGTGGGTCTCGCAGATAATATAATCACTATCCTGTCCACACCGGTGGAAAACACCAGAGTTCGAATCCCGTTAATGACGTGAAGAATTTTTATGGGCCTTTTTTCACAACGTGGCTGAGTTAGTCGGTCTCAGGAGAGGGTAGCATGGTTTTTCTCCCGGAAAATCGGGGTTTTCATCCGGAAAACAGTAAAACGACCACAGAACACAAGCAAATTCCAGAAATATTATATACGGCGTAATATGGCCAAAGTTGCTGATGGGCCTAAAATCCTACACCAACCAACCAATGATAAAGATGAGATCCCGCGATCAATGATCCTTCCCTATGCTTCAGTTGTAGTCGAAGGGTTCGTTCTGATGGACGGCAACGCTCAACCCCGTAGGCCATAGCCGGTCAATAATATGTTGGAAGATGAGGTTTCGTCCGTACGAATTGTTCTACCTGCTCCCCGGCCTTGCATCCCATCGAGCACGTCTGCGATGCCTTGGAAAAACGTATTGTAGCTCGTCCGGAACGTTGTTGTTGTTGGTGTTTTGGTTTTTTGGAGCATTAGCAACTAAGGCCATATTGCTCCGGGATATGCGGTGGTCATTCCCTGACCTTTCCGCATCTTCCGTATTTGGTGGTGACGGGCTCGAATCCCAGTCTAATCAAGAAGCATATGATACGCACTACTGCTCCTTCCCACCTGGCTACGGAAGCGCCCGTCCGGAACGTACAGTTACGCTTAATCAGTCGGAAACAGCACTTGTACAAGAGTGGCAGCCGATTCTGCATCGATACATTGATTTTATGGCTGCATCGCAGATGCGAAACATGTCTAGAGGTTACTGGGATTAGACCATACTAATCTCGCTGTCTGTACATATGCTATCTCAACGGTGACAAGAATTGCTTCTAGAAGTTTGCGGTACTTTGTTTCTGATACGCATGTTCCAATAAAGCTACAATTACCGTTCACTCTAGAGTTGCTTTGAACGTTTTCGACACACACTGATTGGAACTTGCCTTCAACTACATCCTGAAATACATATGACATCATATTAACATAATCGTCCTTTGCATATGTTATGGATTCAATGCTGATGGGATTCTTTCTCTTGCTCAGAATAATCGCCTGAGAGGGCATAAATTCAAATTGGGGAAAGACAGTTGCAGAACAGATGTGTGGAAGTTTGCCTTTAGCCAGCGGATGATTGATTGCTGGAACAAACTTCCATCTGTCGTTGTAGAAGTTGATAGCTTAAACAGATTCAAGGCAGAACTTGACAAACATTTGGACCGAGTGGATGGGTGAAATAAGGGTTTTTTTTTTTTTTTTTTTTTTTGGCTGATGCTATATAAGCTTGCTTTCTTGCATCATGTGCCTTTGCTAATGCTAATTCCTAATTATTTTGACCAGTGTATTTTGATTCTCATTTATTTTACCTTCAAAAGATGGCATCCTGTTCAGTTTCTGAAGTTGAGAAAAATTCCACAAGATTGAGCTTTCTTTGAGTTCTTAAATCGAACTTAAAGTGCCAAAATTTGTTACTAACATCGAATTCTCGTAAACGAGGAGAGTACTGTATTCGACAACAAAGTAGAGGCAAAAGTTTTGGGCATTGAGGGTGATAGTTGAAATGAATTTCAAAAATTGTATGATAGGGTAAGATAAGATGGGAGTGAAAGATAAAATAAAAAAAAATTGAAGGGTGAGATAAATTTTGTTATCAGATGCATAAAACTGATTTATTTTTATTTGGTTATCGGCAAACATTTCTGAAGTAATTTTATATATGTAATTTTTACCTCATTTCAATGTCGTAAGTCTCCATCCTGGCATTAAAGTCTATGCTTGCGTGTAAATACAACAAATATATTATGCTAGTTGAATTATGAGATGTCCTCCAGTTGAATTATAAAACATCCCTCACGTAAAATTTAGGAATTTTGACTATATAGGTTTGATGGAGAATAAAAGTTATTTCAGAGACATCTGATTTAAGCACCGGATGCTTTCTATACCATAATTACTTTAGGTGCTATGGAGGAACCCTTATTATCATTCCCGTGTTCGGCCGCAGCTGGCTTCTTTTAGACAGCTTTTTAGGCGCGTAATGCACCTATTTTCTTCACCATGTCTGTCCGTTCCCCTGCATGTAACGATTCCTCTCCCAGTCAATAGATTTTCATTAAATTTTATATTTCAGCCTTTTAAAAGGATTTCTCGAGCAACTTTTTCTTTGTCCGTCCATCGGCATGTCATAACTCGACTCAAGCGAATGAATTTAAAGAATTTTACACTTTGCTCTTTAGTACAATTTGTAGACTGATACTGTATATTGTACACTGATCAAAAGTTACCAGGTGTTTCATGTTAAGGTAATTTTATATGCAATATCATTCTGCTGGATCGGTCTGTTGAGGTGTCTCGCTCATATGTCTTTTTTCCTTTTTTTTTTAAATTAGCAACAAAAGGAATTTACATAAAGTAGCACTATGTTCTCTGGCATGCTTTAATGCTAATGCTGTTAGTATGTCACACTCACTGCCACATAAATTTGCAATGTGTAGACGCCAACTTACCCTGTACTTCTGCCATATGCAGAGATAATGTTCATAGCATCAGTAAAGAATAAGCTGCCCAGTAACATTTTATGATAAAAATGCAAATAAAAGTAGGGAGGGTAGTGTTATAGGCAACTTTTTTTTTGTAAGCGTTTTCCAAATCCAACGCTCCAACATGAACGTTGCGTAGTGGAACTCGTGAACCATAGCACTCCCGGATAATCAGCCGGTACAACTATCTATGTGGACATGTGTGTATATGTAAGGGCGGCACCTAGAACGTTTGTTAAACTCCGCCTCGTATCTCTGTGAAGAACAGTATCACTGCAAATGGGCCAGATGTGTGGGACGTAGGTTTGTGTGTATTATGTGTGTGTTCTGTTGTTGTGTCTGGCCGATTGGCTACCCAGAAGCATCAGTCACCTGGACAGATGATTCTGGGTACTCGTCCACACCACGGGAAGGTGGGCCAGTCCCAGTAAAATACGTACCGTCTCGAAAGAGACTCTGACCCACCTGGTGAATAGTCCTGAAATTTGGGGTTCCAATGTCAGGTACAGTAGGGATGGCTTCTCGAAAAGCGACCATCTTCAGGGTTCGCGGATCCTGGGCGTCAAAAGTTTTGGCCTACTAAATCGTGGTTTAACTCTTTTATCAACCTTGGTCTTCTATCTTTTCAGCATCGACCGCTGTTGATAATGAAAAGAATGAAGACTCATACTGGCTCCTACTGATATCTCTTGTGTGTCCTGCGCTCGTTTATGCCTCACATTGTTCACTACCTTCGGAGAGGTGCCTTATACTTTTGAGAAGATGGTGTATGAAAGAACACTAGTTTCCTAAAGGCAGACTAAATTTGGAATTTTTATATAAAAATATTTTGAGAAAAAATAGGGGATTTGTGAGGTCAAAATCTACTGCTTTATATTCCAAATTTCAAGATTGTAGGTAAATAATTGGTGGGCTTTAGCTTGTCGGCAATATAACTCACATGGCCAGAAGCAGGACAAGACGTCATCGTGATAAATGTCCTTTAGCTGAGTCACTTTTACATTTTTATAAAAGTATGGCAATATACTTTCAGTTGCGGTTTACTATTAATTGCTTGAAAGAGCCAATGATTTCTAAGTTGCCTTTAATTTTATGAATTATGAAGATGCGCATAATTCATAAAGAATAAAATGAGTGTATAACCAGTTGATGATGTCTTAAATGGTTAGCAACAACTTCTCAGGTATACACGGTTCTACAGCAAGTAGTGATTAAAAAAAATTTTACAGCAAATGAAAAAAATCATTTTCAGATAAAAAAAAATAACGGTTCTTACTAGTTGAGGGGAAAAAGCAAATTTATTAGACTGAAATAAGTATGAATAAATACACAAACTATCGCGAGTCTCGTAGCAAGGTGTAGACTTCCTTTAGCAGTATATTTCCTTGTGGCAAAGAAACCGTGAAAACTCTAGACCGCTTAAGAAAGCGTAGCCAGCTAAAATAAACGAGGATATGAGGTAGCCTCGTTTCTTTGTTTGTGGTTGAGCTACTTATCTAACTACACTGTACGCACAAGTTAGCAAGCAGAAGACATCATGAGGGCCCTTAAGTCCCATTTTGTTCTGACCTCCATGTGCTTTTGTTGGTACGCTGAGCTGGTCAGAAAAAAATTCAGGCTATCCTTAAAAACTTGAGGTTAAAGAAATGAGTACTCAGTAACAAAAATAATGGCAGAATGTTGAAAGAAATTCTAATTGGAATTCTGATAGAGATCAAAATTACAAATTAGAATTTGTTTGACACCTCTGAAAACATTTGTGTTTTCAGTGGTGTCTCCTGTTCACTTAGTAATAACATAAGCACGCAGAGACAAACAAAATCGCATCAGATTTAGAGAGACGAACGAAATCTATCAGTTTTTAGAAGTTTTGTTAACTTCGTTATCAGAAAGTAACCACCACTAAATGAAACATTTATCGTCCCCCTACTATGGTATGGCATCATTTGAGGAAGAATGTTACGACAGAGATTTTATTGGATGGATGAGCATTTAACACCATATTTCAAAAAAAAAAAAACACAGCATTTGAGCTTATCGGATAGGAAAAATTGTGCCCCACTCTCATCCGTTGCATGTATTCTCTTTATACCGAACTCATTTAAACTGCACTAGCTAAATTATTAAGAACACAACCCTTATTTACCTGAATATCAAAGAACAGCCCTCCAGCAATTAAACATTGTCACTAAGCCATGAAAGAAAAGCTAACTTTACAACAACCCCCACAAGTATACGAAAATGTCCCTCTCTGTTTATGGTATGTCGCTGATTATTAGTCGATATGTTTTATCTAGAACTCTATTGATGTGTTCATAGTGCTACTGTTTATTTTTTAAATTTGTTTTCTTTAAGTTGTTTGGCACTATTATCATCAAAACATGGTTTATCTGCAGTGATGAAAAAACAGAGATTAAACTGACTTCAGTGAAGCATTTTTCGAATTTTTCCATTATGAACGAAATCCAAACTCTGGAGATTCGGCTGGTGTTAAGGAACTACTTTTACATCTGATATAATTTCACCCATCTTTCCCTTACAGAGTAGGTAGTGGGGGGGAGGAGATATAGGAAGTTCTGGAGAGGTGGAGAGCGAAAGGTGCAACAACGCTTAAGATACAATTTTCTGCGAATTTCCATAGCAACAGTGTTATCATTCTACGAGTACAAGCACTCTGACCTTGACCTGAGAGGCGGTAAATTACGAGATGAGCTCCTGATATTAAAACCGCGAGCTGGTCCTGGAAGCAGTCAGTTGAGCAGCATGACGACTAGGATAACACAACACGAGCATTTGGCGAGTTAATAAAAAAGTCTCGAGGTCATGAGCGACGGGACCATCACAGTAGTTTTGGCGACCCCCGAACAACCTTTACCAGTGACGTCCAGGTAAGACATGCAAAGGACAAGCAGGGACGCACGTGGGTGAGGCGGACGTAATCGTTCAGGGTGAAGGTGGGAGAATCACGGTGGGTCCAGCGTTCCAGGGGGAAATAACCCAGACGGTATGACGCGCACTTCGTCTGCGCCTCTTATCCCTTGCGTCTTGTGTCGTTGCTGCCACTTCAGTCATAGACGGTGTTCCGTGCACGCGGGTCGGAAAGGTGCTTGCTGCAGCCACTATTCAACGCGACTCATCGCAGCTCCGGAGCGGAATACAGAAAGCTTGGTTACTTACTCGGAGTGCTCTTTTAGGGGGAAACTGGGAGGTGGTGACGGTGATTAGATCATGTGGGTGTCGTCAAACATGACAGACATCGAAAGGACGTTGCTTCTGTGTCTGACGCTTACGTGCGTGTGTGGAATTTACAGCCAGGTAAGAGTTTCTTGTATACATCTTTATTTATGAAAAAAGTTTCTTGTTGCCGCCTAAGAAACCGGCTTATACTGTATCTGCCTAACGTACTCATATTACAAGCGAATTGTTTGTTTAGGAACATGGTGGAGAAACTTCATAACTGGCTTACATAAAAAAAATGCAACACTCAGCTTGTTTATTTACCTTTCTAGGTATTAAAATGCCATCTTACTTCACTACAAAACCAAATCCCTAGCTTCCAGTTGCTGTTTGCCTATCGAAAAGCGTAAACAAAAATTCCGGATTCAAAAATTATCTCCCTCTGAAAACACCGAGGGCTTCGCTTTATCAATTAGTGGATGTATTATTGAAGGTCTAAGTTTTTAATCAGTTCCTAAGTCTTTGGCTGTCTTCGTGGAGAGGTTTAATTAATCAAATGTCACTATAATTTTCACCGTCATTTTACTTTGCACAATATTTTAAACATTAGAAATAATATAAAAATGTTCACTGTGGCTAAGGCATGTTCAAGCTTCCACAGAGAAACTGAAAATGGTAGTTATGGGGTACGGTGGAGACTAAAACCTCTCAGGTGTCCCCCTACTTTCACGTTCACTTATATGTGTGGTTACTAGTTGAGAAGACAGCAATTAAAAATGAAAGGAGAAGCGCAAAGCTAATCGAAAAAAAATAGCATCATATCACATCTCACTGTTCGTACTTCACTTCGAAGATTGTTGTAGGATCTATCTTTAGGTTGCAATCTCGGGTGTTTTGTCAAGAACAGTAGCTGAAATTCCGAAAGAAATAAACTGCGAACAACATATATACTTTTCAGCTAATATTATGAATGTGTTTTCAGAAGTCAATATATTTATTATTTTTATTTTCCTATGAATGAGAACGATAGAAACATACGATATACATACAGAAAACTGTATGATAAAAACATCGTGATAAAATATTTATGCTGTTGCATTATAAGAACTTGGAGGGCAAAATAGATATGAAAGAAATAAAACGTCCTCTGTCGTGCGAGTATTCGTATCACCTATTAAAAATAAAAAAAATTAAAAAACCCGCAAACTGTTCCGCCACAAACAACCCACACCGACATGTACCCTTTGACTACTATAAAGTTTATCACATATACTGTCGCAGCTTCATTTCGCTCAAGGGCTACATCTGCCTCCTGGTT
This sequence comes from Mastigoproctus giganteus, assembly GCF_048544385.1. NCBI lineage: Eukaryota > Metazoa > Arthropoda > Arachnida > Uropygi > Thelyphonidae > Mastigoproctus > Mastigoproctus giganteus. The sequence continues at coordinate 200,475,354 of NC_143580.1, forward strand.
AACGAATCACCCACTTGGTTTAAGGAAACATGATCGATTGTGAATTGGATTCATCAGTCCGGAACTTATCTCTAGGAATTGATGTTTTATTTAACTTCTCTTTTCTTTTCAAGAAAAACTTCTACAAGCAAATTCCAAACAAATGTTACAATTCCAGAAACTCTTCAAGAAGGTTATTTTATTTAAGTATTCAGAAGAAAACTCTTTTCTCTTGTGGTGTTTTATATAAACTGAACTGCAGTCGTGTGTCATTCTTTCGTCAAATGGAGAAGATTTCAGTTGGTGTATGTACTCATTACAGCCCTCTTTCCTGACCTATATACACCAAAGTATTTAATATTTTAAACTAGAAAAATAAACGCACAAGGCGTAATAAACTACGAATTTGAAGTTCACTACAGAACTGCCAGTGTATATACACAATAATTTGTTCGTAGTAGTGAACTACAACATTAATATAAAGGCATCGATTTAATTGTATCTCGTATAATGACTGCCTTCACAACGAGTTACCATGTTATCGCACTACCTCGAATAAGTAACGCTTATGCCAAACTCTCTCATATTGTGGAATTATACTTCACAACTAGGTACCTACCCACCCACGGAGGATATGCCAATAAGCCTTGAAACGGTATCGTCTGGGTGGTGGTATCCACTGAGAATAAGTAACAATAGTCTTCTCCATATTATCAATCTGAAGGTAGTCACAATATAGATACAATTAAATCGATGCCTTTTACACACTACTATTGCAGTTCACTACTATGAACAAAATATTGTATATATACTCTGGCAGTTCTGTAGTTAATATTTTAAAGAAATCTAATGGTTCTTAGTTATTTAGTGTATTCCATGAAGGATGACCATATATTTGTAGTGCAAATCACAATTCATTGAATAGTGGGTTCAATCCTTCAGCCACTTTTATAAGAAATTAGTCAATCAATTTCGTGAAAGTCACTTAATTGTTCCCTTTCTTCTAGTCAGTGGTTTCCAAAGATGAAACCTAATTTTTTGGGGTACAAATCTGGCAATTTAATCCACTGGTAATATCAAGTTTCGACCAGGTAAACTATACACCAAACAGCATTCGCACATTTCTGATAGCTGAAAAATATTTTCTTGTCGAAGTAGTCTAAAACAAACACAACACTAGCAGTACTAGGTTTGTTCTGAGCTTCATTAGATGAATTCATTGCATATATCAAGCAATCAAATCTTTAGGTTATTCCATTAGTTCATTCCTAGTTCATTCTCATGCTTAGCTAGTAACAAAGCCATTAACAAAAATTTATAAAAAATAACTTTTTTAGGACTTGATTCGCGATTGTTTTGGAGTCTGACTCGTATGCAGCAGCGATAATAACAGTACCTAAATTATGATCAGCTATAGATCAAATACAAATTTGTACAGCACTTGTAGCAGAAGCGTGTCGAATTTACCATCAAACGAACTTCTGCGTGTAACATCTGAATCCTAAAATTGCTGTGTAGATAAGGCAAGGAATTATATCCTTTTGCACTCGTTCGTCTTATGATAAACACGAAATTGTGTATATAAAATTGTTAGAAAATCAGTTTTTTCAATAGTTGGAAATTTAAAAATTTCAAACAGCCGCTGAATGATTGATCATTGTAGAGTTTTAGGCGCATCAGCGACTTAGACCATATTGTGCCATATTTAATGTCTGTAAATTGCGCTGTTTGCTGGAAGAAAAACTCGTATTTCCGGGAGAAAAAACCATGTTACCCACCTCTGCGACCAATTAACTCAGCCACGTTGTGAAAAAGGTCCATAAAAAATCCCCGCGCCATTGACGGGATTCGAACTCAGGTCTTTTCGATCCGCTCTGGGGAGGACGCCGATTCTACCAACTGTGCTACCCATGAGAGCACAAATAGTCGTACACGACACTCAAGAACAGATATTTAGATATGTAGTCGCATCATCTCAGTAATCATTTTATGGATCATTAAAATTGGAAAATGATTAACTGAATATGTCGTTACTTTCAAAGGCGGTCGTTAATTTTTGGGAACTAACAAACATAAATTATTGGGCTCTAAACTGGACATCCTACAAACCATGTTCATTCCATGCCATTCATTTTTTAAAGTTAGCGTAGGACGCAGAAGGGAAGTAACCAAATATTTATTGACCTGTTTACCAGCTTTTCAGTAAGTATATTCCTTAATAGCTTTAATTTAAGCATATGCAGGATTCCGCGATAGCATTTAATGAAATATTCTATTAAATAGGTCAAAGTTGTTTTTTTTTTGTTTATTTTCCTTTTTATTTAGTTTCTCCATCAATTTCGAGGTGTGGCTTCGTGTCCAGGTACAATGAACTCTGTTCAGCTGCTACCGCTAAAAAGGTAGTCAACTTAGGCAGTTACAAGATAAAGAGAAAAGCATTTATCCTTTTTGAAATTAGCTTCCATTTTCCTATTTAATGAAAATGATATGAAATACTTCATAGCAAAGAGCTCCAAAATACGGTCCGCTACGCGTCCAGTCTCCGAGATGATATTAAAATGAGAAGAAAGCGATGCAACTTTAAAAACCCGTAAAAATTAATTTAAAACTACTATGAATCTGCCACCAAAATGCAAAATATACATTTAGTTAATACTTTACGTTATCAGATACTTTGTGAAAATTCGACAATAGAAGGCGCAGGGATTTTATATATTTACTCGTATACATATAAAATCCCTGCGCCTTATATTGCCACAGTTCGCGTGGACATTATTTAGTGTACATTGAGCTTTATTCAAAATTTTTAATTTTATTTTTCAATCGAATTAAAATTAAAAACAGTTACCAGTTCTAAGTCTGGTGAACTAACTATTCCAGTAGAGGCTAAACTATAAATTATCGGTTCTCCTACGAGATTCTAGTCCCTATGTGATCTTTAACAGCTACACCATACCAACTGTCGGTGTCCCCCCGTGGTAGCGGACCTGGCGGTATGATAGTTTCGCTACTGCATCCTGCTGTACATAAATAAAAGTCCTTGTATTATACCTTGTAATCTACCGTATACGGGAGATTAGAAGATAGAAACAAGAACAGCACCGTATTTAGCAGCCACATGCCCTTGAACTATGGAAAATTTCGAACGCGTATACTACTGCACGTCCGCGTTTGACCACTCGGCCGTGGCGGCGTGTCATGCACGGACTGAAGACAAAGACATACGTCCATATATAAAACCATAGAACTATTTCAAGACAATAGCTAACTTATAATGGTTATCGATTCTAACAAATTCACGAAACTGCAGTTGACTGGAATTTTAGAAAACTGGAGCGCATCTACAGTAGTAATGTTCATTTTAATAACGAAACCGCATCCAAATAATTATATAGACTTTCTCTGTTTATTATGGGATCTGAAACAGATTACGTACAGTGCGATCGATATTATTGTTGTTGATTATTAGGCACTAATAAGTAATATCATGCCTATTTGTAAGTAAAATAAAAAAAAAAAAAACTTCGTGACTTTTTATACTATGGCGTAGGGTGGAATAATATGCCAGCAATTTTTACAATGTGAGATTACCATATTATGAAATAATAGGCAACAGATTTTGATACGAATTATCACGAATTACGCGTTGTGTTATTATTTTATTTCTATAGGAGCAATATAAACGAAAATGACTCATCTAAATAAACAAATAAGGAGACATTATTATTTCCTATAACTGGAAAAACCCAATATTTGTTAAAGCAAGACAGTTATGTTATTGGCGGTGTCTGGAATCAGCGTGTCCAGAATCTGAATTCCTCTTCAGCTCCACCCAAAGTGCAATTAAAACTAGTCTCAAGGCCGTTATGGGTACGTAAATTCCACTCCTCTCTAACCAATGCCCCAAAACTACTTTAATTTTAACATCAAAATAATTTTTTATTTTTATGCGCGTATTCCGAAGAAAATTTTTGAATGTGTTATCAAGTACATCTAAACTGAAATGAATGAAAGATCAGCTGCTCAAAATGAGCTGGAGTTACTATGTTATTCATACGAATACTAGAGTATAATTCACCGTAGAGAAGTACATTGTGTTAGAATGAAAGGTACGTTAGATATCTATCGTTAAAGATCCGTATTTTTGTGGAACGCGTTAAAGTTTGTTCTTTAAGAGGAATATATATTGAATCACAAGTAATTAATAATAATTATGCATATCTTTAACAAAGATTATTTGTTAAAGACGTGGTTTGTTAAAACTATATTATTTTATCAAGAGAGTGAATATAATGTGTCTTATATAAATTCAGTCGCGAATCGTGTATTTTAATGGCGTCAGGAATCTTTCTTTGGTGGTCCGAATATATTGAAGGCGGTTTTTCATTTCGCTTTATGCGAGTTAATGTTATTATTAAGAAAAAAAAAACAAAAAAACTACAGATTCCATATAGAAAGCTGCTATACCGGGATTCCAATATAGCAATAGGGTAAATAAGTGGCAAACGTTAGTGACTATTGCTTCAACACCGTTGATCAGTCAACCTATTCTTCAACTATATAAATGATTAGTCAACCTACTCTGAAATCAATAATCGGTAACAAATCTGGCGTAATGGTACAGATTACTTCAGTTTTTGCTTTCCAGAAATTCAAATTTTTGCATGGTTAAAAGGTACGATGGTTGTTTTGGTAATTTTCTAGCCTAGCATAAAAGGAGTTATGTTGACTTTACACTACTTTTCGATGTAGTCTCCTTGTAACACTTAATACACTTTTTCCAGAAATACTCCAGATTCATGATTACAGTTTTGTAGTCACCTCATTCAAGGTCTCGAATTTCCTTCATTTCAGGCATAAATTTCCTTCCAGACAAGTTGAACTTTAGTTTGCAGAATAGGTGGAAATCAGACGGTGCAGGTTTGTTATTTGGTTTTTAGGAGCATTAGCAACTAAGGCCATATTGCTTCAAGGAATAGGTGGTCATTCCCTGACCTTTCCGCATCCTCCGTATTTGGTGGTCACGGGCTCGAATCCCGGTCTAATCAAGAAGCGTGTGCTACGCACTGCTGCTCCTGCCCACCTGGCCACGGAGGCGCTGGTGAGGGTATGGTGGGTGGGACAACAATTAAAAACCAGCCTGAAAAATTGCAGCCATGGCAACAGCCGATGTGTGAACAGGTGCATTTAGTCATCTTTCCTGTATTTGAATTGATTGCATCGCGTAGTTTAGTTACTAAGTTAGAATGGTACTGTCCGCTTATTTTTAACCATTGGAAAGTAATCTGCCATTATTATCCTTTTTTGAGTCCCAGAAGACAGATGCCGTGACCTTTCTGCCGATGGGACTGACTTAAGCCTTTTTGTGGGTAGTGAATCAGCATGCTTCCATCGTTTTGATTGTAGTTTTGACTTTGATTAGTAATGGTTTTTCATCTATAGTCACATATCTGGTCAGAAAGTTTAAGATCTGCTTGTTAACCAGAAAGTTGCTCTGAAGTTATGAATCCAAGACGCTTCTGATTAGATGTCAATAGTCCGGAGCCGCATCGTGCATAAACCTTTGTCATACCTAATTCATTTGACAGAATGCTTCGCATGCACCCGTTGAACTGATATGCCTGTGACCTCTACTCTTTCTCTAACAGTTAAATAAATTAAATAAATTTTCTGTTTATACTCCGGGACGACCAATCGGTCTGAGGAGTTTACAAGATACACAGAATACAAGAAACAACACCGTATTCAGCAGTCACGGGCTTGAACCCCGGTCATTCAAGGCACGTATACTTATGCACCCACGAGAATGACCACTAGGCTACGGCGGCCTCCGTTTACTAGCCGATCATTCATCACCATATCATTACCTCCACTGCGCTATTCATATTCGATGCTGGCTCTGCAACGCTTGAATTCAGGCACCCTAATTTTTAACAGTTGCAGATGGTGGTACAGATTCTCTTAATGTATTGACCAGTCTTCAACGTCTTTTTCTAAAGATATTTTATTACCTCTCAATCTCAATTATGTTGACTTTACATTACTTTTTGAAATCACTAAATGTTGAGTTGTAACATTTGTGGCGTAAACTTAATCGTACATTCTTCTTTCATGAATCAAGATCATGTGAATGCTGAGGCCCTAACGTTTAAGATATAAGAAAAAATTGTTTGCCAAAACTGACAGCACAAGAAGTGGAGAATAGGCTACGTGCCCAGTAATTTTCAACTCAGGAGGCGTCGTGTCCCACAAGTGTGTGAATTCCGTGTTCATTTAGTATGATTGCATGTGACTTTTATTTTCTCATAACTGGAAAAACGATTGGTAGCAGAAAGGATAGGAGAAGTGTTGCGGCTCTAGAAAGAACACACTTTAAAAAGAGAACAGACAATATTTAACAGGTCCTCAACGAAATCATGACATTTATCACAAGTTCAACTGCGATTCGTATATAAACGAAAATGACTCATCTTAATAAACAAATAAGGAGACATTATTATTTCCTATAACTTGAAAAACCCAATATTTGTTATGACCATCTGACTGAGCATCAGAGTAACCGAAAATCATTCTGGAACGAAACTGATGCGAAGAATACAAGTTTGAAATAATCTAATAAAAAGATATTATTATATAAAGAACATAAGTGACATATCTCTCTCGTTAAGATAAATATTTCTTTAATATGTCTTAAGAGTTTAAATATATCCAGCATAGTTAAATTATTTCTGATCCGTTGGCGACTACACTAATCTCAGCTGGACTTCAATGTTTATTAAGCCTCGTGACAGAGGAGTGCCTTATACGCCATGCCATACCAATCACAAATTATAATCAGAACGAAAAAGATAAAAAGAATATTTATAAACAACAGTTATAGTATGACCTGACTTAATCTGATTAAAAATTCACGGTAAAATATAAACATTACGTATATTTGTTCATGTGAGGTATGTTTATTTATGTTCGGATTGAAACTGTAATGATTTAAAACAGGCGAAGAGATTGCTAATCTCTGGTTCTTTTTTTTTTTTTTTTTTTTTTTGTGGGGTGATGGGGAGGAAGATGGACGATGTCAGTGAATAACAGCCGGTTAATTTTTTATCGTTCTTTATACTGCACATTATATAAGTTTAAAAAGGCTTGACTGTTTCCGCTGACTATGAAAAATCACACCCTTCGGTCGACAACTGACTAAATGGTGATGCAGTTGGCATTAGTCAATAGATTACCTCATCCCTAACTCTACTGATACACTTGCGCAATCAACCAACAATTACTCTTCGACATGATTTGTATTAATAATGCCCGGATATGATCATGTTCTTTATCAGGCTGCATCCGATTGGTTAAAGTGTAATTTATGTTTAGTGTGGTTGGCCTCTATCTTCTATTCAGACAAATAGGCAATCCTGCTGTAACGAATGTCCTTGGATATTTGTATTCGCGAATTGTACAGAGCGCATACAAAGAATAAGGCAGCTACAAGGTAGGATTTAAATGGAAGAATTTCCCTCCATGATTTTATGACTAGTTTCGTTATTCTCATAGGTAATGGAATGGTCTGGAGTGGATTGAATAAGTGTAAATAACTGCTCAACCGAAAAAAAAAAAAAAAAAAAAAACGCCGTTTGTTGGAAAAATATGGATACACAGCACTTCTTTGCAACTCCAACTTTAGATTAGTTTAATACAACGAGCTAGGTGAGAATTTCGTACAAAAGAATCGATAATGAAATTGATGAATCAACGGTTAACTGATGAGCACGTTTAACCAAACAGCGAATTCCATACACTGCAAAAAATATGGCAAAACAGAAACGGAACATGTGGTAAGTTTTCAAATAGTTAGAAATGGCGTTTGGGATTCATCTATTTGATAAATCCTATGATGTTAAATGAAACCAACCAAACAAAACGAGTCCTGTATCAAAGAATAAACTTGACCATGCGGTTTCAATTAGCTCCTGTTTGGGAGCTTGAGAAATTCTCAAACCTACACAGTAGTGAAAATCACCAGTGTAAATACATTACGTATAAACTTTCCTCTCTTTTGTTGGAATAATGGAATAGCAAAATATGCATTTTTTTTTTTAAATTTTAATCTACAGAGGTTGACCAGGAATATACCAGTATAACAGATCAAGGTAGAATTCCAAATCTATTTAAAGTTAAAAATTGCATTAAGAGTTACGGAGTTACAGCTTACTGCAAATTAATTTAATATGAATCAAAATGCCATACAGCAAATATTCAAGCATACGTTAAAATATTACACCAGATCAGTCAGAAGGCAGTTTAATTTTTCCAAATCAGAGAGTGCGGGGAAGGGGGGGGCATAAGGAAGTAGGAAAAGTAATGAAGAAAGGAAGGTAATCGTATGCTTTGTGCATTTCTTGAAAAGAATTTAGCACAAATAAACAATTAAAATTAGAAATAAGACGCCACGTAAGAATCCTTCCACTTTAAAGGATTCGGAGTGAAGTTCAATTAAGTGCAATATACTATCGTGGGTAGAACAATGGTTGCGATTGCTTTTCTTTTACATTTGTAGAAAAGTGTCTGGGTTCGAATTCCATCAAGATGCAATAAAATTTTATGTTCTCCCACCTATTGTGACCGAGCAGTTTTTACGAAAGTTGAACCGTTTACTGTCCGCCCCCCCCCCCTCCAGAAACTTGGTTTTCTAAATATTATGTCTATGACAGTATTTGCCAAACCGTCAAGCTAGTTTCTACGTTAAAACTACTGGGAATAGTACTTGACCCTAAGCTCACTTTCTCTCCGCATCTTGCACACCTCCACGCGAAAGTGAGAAACTACACTGCTCTCATTGCACGGGTGAATCGTCGTGATTGGGGATTGAACCGCCGCACCCTTAAGATTCTGTACAAATCAATCTTCCTTCCCTTCATAACGATGGATCAGGGATCTGGTTTCGCAGGGCAACTCTTTACAACAACAAACGTAAACTGGGAACCATCCAGCGCACCATCCTTCTTACTATTACAAGGGCATGCCGCACAGTTAGCAACCCAGCCCTTCAGGTTCTTGCGGGCGTCCTTCCACTTGATCTGGAGGTTATTCGAAGGGGCCTCCACTACTGTCTATCCAGGGGTATACCAGCAACTATCCTTGGACACTCCATCAATAACCTGAATGAAATCAGGCAGGAAAAGAAAAAAATTGCCATCCTACTACTTCAGACCTGGCAGGACAGATGGACTGCTACCGACAAGGGCCCAATCGCCAAGAAATTTATACCTTATGTGAATGCCGTATTTCCTAAATCTCCAAATTGGTTTTCTCCTGGTCTTTATACCACCTACCTCATTACTGGACACGGATCAATAATGTTTGTTATTTGTTATTGTTATTTGGTTTTTAGGAGCATTAGCAACTAAGGCCATATTGCTCCGGGGATATGCGGTGGACATTCCCTGACCTTTCTGCATCATCCGTATTTGATGGTGACGGGCTCGAAGACACGGATCAATAAACCATAAATTAACATCCATGGGAATCATTGACAACCCCTACTGTGCATGTGGTGAAATAGAAGACTGGAACCATCTAGTATATACCTGTCAACACTATGAGGACCTCCGCAGCATCCTGTTTACTCGTATACAAGATAACCCTCAAGGAAATGAACACTTATTCATCACAGAAGAAAACTACTACTATGAGTTTATCAAGTTTGCACAAGCCCTCTTCACAAGACGGAGCACCCTATTGCCAACACAAAATAGGAACAACCCAAACATCTGATCCTAAACCTAACTGGCTAACCGATCTTAACCTGGATATGATCAACTGGCGTACGGGGCACCTCATTCCTCAGTGGCAACTTGCACACGGCTCTCTTGCTGTCTTATTTATCGTCCTTCCCGGGTTCCAATTTTAACTGATGACGCTTATTGCTCCATTGATAACCTGGAGGATGCCTTCGTCTACATCCTCCATATTTCTAGCTATACCCTCCTTTCTTGCGTACACTCTGTATTTCCCCGACTCTACCTTTTTTTTTTTTTTTTTTTTGTCTCCGTCCAGGAAGCTCTGGCGAACCTGGCGGAGACAAGCCAGAGAATAATGGGCAGACTGGCTACCTCCTAGTGGTGTGTGCGGGCAGCGTGGAGTCCCACCAGGGGCCCTGCGGCCAAATGCCAGGACACACAACAGAACCTAACGCAATATGTCATGTACAACACACAACACTTTTCTGGCATTTACAGTAGTACTGTTTTCCTTCACAGCGAACATATGGCGCAGATGTGGGAAACTACAGGTGGCGCCTAACCCTAATACTATGCACACTACGCACACTATTCCCCAACCTATCGGTCGTACCCAAAAATTCGGTCGCCAGCACATTCGTAATGGATCGCGTGGAATTCTACATTAGTTCAAAAAAATAAAAATAAGGAATGAAATAATTAAAAACATTATACGATAAATTACATATAATATGAGTTACAAAAGTCAGAAAAACAGTATTTTTTTGGTCAATATTTTAGGATATTTTAATATTTACATAATGTTACAGGACATCAATGTTGGGTCTCGAATATTGGTAAAATATGAATATGGATCGCATCCTAGAAGGTTGGGAAGCGTTAATCTATGGATAGCTAGCCTATCACTTTACATTTCATGTTAACAGGTAAATTTTAGGGCATCTTTAAGTACTCGTGCACTGTTCAAGAATGATCTTTTTATCAAATAAAATCCAAGACCAATCAGCAAACATACAGGAATAAATCTGGAGCAAAATACATTTCATGAGAAAAACAAGCTCAATAAAATCATCTATTTCATTTTCTTTTTGTTTTAATTTGCAAAATTAAAACAAAAATATATATTTTTTCGGTATACTACGTTATCGTATGACCTTCACATATACTCTCTCTCTCTCTCTCTCTCTCTCTCTCTCTCTCTCTCTCTCTCTCTCTCTCTCTCTCTTTTATTCTCTCGCTTTTCTTCTCTTCTTTTTTTCTTCCATCTCTTTCATTCCCTCTTTTCTTATTTTATCTTCTCCCTCATTAGTTATCTTTTATTCACCTTGCTGTGTGTCTCTACGTCTTTATCTTTCATACCTTCTGTATTGCTTGCACACACACACACTCCAGAGTTTCTCTGTCACCTCCAATTCGGATTTTTCATCAGCAAAATGGGTAAACCAACTATGACATGAGTGTAATTCATAGATGCAATACACTGAAGCCTCGGAGCTTTATTTAAAACAACTAATTAATCAATCTCTCTCTCTCTGACATCATTCCAACTCGAAAAATATTCGGGTAAAAAAAAAAAAAAAAAGACTAAAACAAACAGTCCTTGAAATAATGAATGCTGAAATCCTCGAGCTGTTTTTTTCTTTCTCTACCAAAGAGTTATTGACGTTCAGTCACTTTAAAACAAACCTTGTGTTACCGATCTAACGCCACATCCATCTTTAATTGACGAATTCTGGCACGACTGCGTCAGTCTATTTATTGATTGACGCCTGATTTGGGGAGGATTGTTAGGCGATGCTTGAATCGCTTGCGGAACCAGCATTTCAAGTAGCCAATCCCACATGTTTAACATGCCTTTCTTGGGGAATTCAAAGACACTTCCGTTAATACGTCGTAGCTGTAACAGATAATCCAGTTACCCATCAAAGCAGTTAACAAATGACACCCTGCGCCCATTTATTTCAAACTTGCCGAATGCTTGCCTACAGAGGGTTCCGATAACGATACACAATAGATAAGGGACTGAGTGGAGCAGGGTAATGCTGCTTAAGCATCTCACGGTCAGCGTCAGTGTTTGAGAAGGTGAGTAATGGAATGAACGTTGACAGCCATCGAATTCCACACCCTTTTAAAGGAGGAACCAGATACACTCACTGCGGCTTTAATCTCCACTATATCAGCTAAAGTAGTCTACGAGGAAATGCTGACAAAAGACCCAAAGCGGGGTCAAGAAACGCGTGCATGGGAGAAACAGAAAGGTAGACGAATCTTTAATTACCTAAAGATAGATGGATTCACGACTTGATGCACCGGATCACCCATCTCTGATCCCTTAAGCGTGCACGAACTAGAACGCCATCGAATCAGTCAAGATAAACCATATAATTAGCATCAATCCACCCCAGTTCGAAAGGAAATTATATAAATAAACAGTGAAAATGGGTGTATTTTATTTATCTTCTTGGCTAAGGAACAGCTTCCAGATCTTTCTCTCTCTCTCTCTCATCCAGTCCTATATCTGTAGTATCTCTTTTTATAGTTCAGATTTGCTGTTTCATTCAATCAATTAATCTCTCTATCCGTCTAATATGACATTCACCCGCAGCTGTTGATATAGCGGTGCTAGAACTATCAGATACTGTCCAGCGCGGGAGGCATTCTGTGATAGACAGATCTGGCCGCACTAAACAGGGTGAAATGTATAATCCACGAGTAATTGCAGAGATTTGCCAGACTTTGAAACAGGCACGATTGCAACAGTCACGAATGGAAATACTGCAGTCACCGTCATAGTTTGGAAGTCGTTTTATTACCTAGCTAGCAAACTGACAACTGTATCAATCACAAGCAGTCTAGTGGAAAAACAGGTCACTCCACTAGGAAAGGGAGCATATGGTTTTAACGGAAGATGAGAGTGGAGAAACTAACCAATTACTATAGGGCGGTACTGCCATTATCCATTTTTCTCCAAGACGAGTCGAAAAGTCTGCACTGAATTGTGATATACAAGTTCCAGAAAAAGTGTGTGAATTCTCAAAAATGAGACTAATTGGACAATTCTGCCATACAAATGCCAAGACATGCAACGAAGTGCTATACAGACAAGACTAAATTTTTGGATACTAAAAAATAAAAAAGGTGGACGAGTCTTCACAATAAATAATCATCAACAAACCAGTAAGCTGTATCCGAAGAAGTTATATTTGAATTCCTTGATTATTCAGTGTTATTCCTCCCAACCGCACCCCCCCCCCCACAGCTCAAAGTTGTAATGAGGAACATTGAAATAGGTCGGTGGAAACATTTTACTTTGAATTATTGTTGTTTAAATAAAGATCTTTGGCATACAGATCGTGGGCTGGGGGACGTTCTCTTCGGAATTCTAGAACCTTTAATAGGGAATACAAGAATTTTTTTTTTAATGTCAACTCCAAAAACGAAAGTTATTATAACCTAAAGACTTATTACCCTGCATGGATTAATTCCTGAATGCCTGACAGCTGTGGTTAACGTGAATATTTTTCCAGATCAAATCAATTTATTAATGCCTCTTTTGTTCTCTAACGTTAACGGACTTTACCAAGGACAAGTTTATCAATTGGGACAACGCACTATGCCACGGAAAGAAAAACGTACAGACATGGTATGAGAAACTTTTGGAAGACTGTGTCCTCTACCCCCACCCCTTTCTTTTTTGGTTAGCCCGATTCCAAGGCAATCGGACATTGCAGAATGAAATTGAATGGAATGGCTATAGGAACAGTTCGCAATCATCCACACACTACTTCTCGGACTTCAGCATTGAACCATATATTAGATCTATCAGAGAATTTTAATTGCTTGGAAGCTCTTTGGAAGGCAATTTCAAGTAGCTAGTTAGCCAGGCCTTGGTCTGACCACTGAACACCACAGCTTCTCTTCTGATCATCACGTTTGAGAAACACTTTACAGGAAGCATGCCATGGTCCTCACATTATGCCGCGCCATGGTCTTCACGCCAAAGATGACAGAATAGATTCAAAGATGAATCTATTATTCCACAATCTTCCACACCTTGGTCTGACCACTGAACACCACAGCTTCTCTTTTGATCACTCTCTCATCACGTTTGAGTTCAACGTTACTAAAAACTCAAACGTGATGGGAGAGTGATCAGAAGAGAAGCTGTAGTGTTCAGTGGTCAGACAGAGGTGTGGGAAATTGTGGAATAATAGATTCATCTTTGAATCTATTATTCAAGCTTTCGGGAATGAGGTGATTACCAAAATAGTATTCTCCATCAAATACTTAAACCCAGAGATCATCCTTGCCCGTATCATAGAAATAAACTGGAAGGATCTACAACAAGAATCAATAGATATTGCTATATCTAGCCTGCCTAACCAGCTACTTGAAATTGCCTCCCAAAGAGCTTCCAAGCAATTAAAATTTTCTGATAGATCCAATACATGGTTCAATGCTGAAGTCCGAGATGCATTCAAGAGGAAACAAAAAGCTTTCCGAATATGGAAAAAGTACCATAACTCAGCTGACTACCAGATGTACAAGAAAGAGCGGGCAACCTTCCTCAAATGTAAACGAAAAGCAATCCGGCAGCTGGTACTCAACACAATACACCACTCCAAACGCATTACATCCAAATACAACAAAGATTTCCATATCGATGAGAATGTATTTCAGGAATGGGTATCTTTGACTTTCAACGAAGTGGCATCAGACCCAAAACCCCCAAAACCTAAGTGATTTCGTCATGCACTCCGGACAGCCCATTTCAACTATAACTCTAATAAAACAACACCTTATAAATATCATCAATAGACTTCCCAATAAATCTACAATTGGTCCTGACGGCTTCCCTCTATTTATGGTTAAAGTGGGTAATGCCTTAATTGTGGAGCCCCGTTTTGTAATCTTTAATCGCATATTGAATTCCGGATCAATCCCAACAATGTGGAATCACTACAGGGTACAACCCATACCCAAAAGAAGAAACCCTAAGGAACCTAAGGACTTCAGACCGATCTCAGTGGGCTGCTCTCTATTAAAAGTGTTTGAGAAAACTATCTTATCAGCACTGATCGATCAATGCTTCTCTCATAAACCCAAACATCTGCATACTGTGATCACCAAAAAGATCTACATATACAAACCTACTGGACACCCTATTTAAAATTCAAACTGCTCTGAACAGTAAATCTCAGCTGGGCGTCATCTTTCTTGATATTTAATCTGCTTATGATAAACTCTCAATGCTCGCTCTCATCTACATTCTAGAAAAGTACTTTGACATTACGGGAAGCCTGCTAAAAACCATTAACCTCTCATCCTTACACGAAGACAACTCATTGTCAGCTATAAATCCTTCCAATTGGAGCACATTATAAAGAGAGGAGTACCGCAGGGAGGTGTCCTGTCCGGTCTACTGTTCGCCGCTGCCCTTGAACCTTTCTTCGCAAGGTACACTGATTTCTCATCATATGCAGACGACCTCAAATTATACATAACATCTAAAGACGCTGAACAAACTCACCTGATAAATCAGCGAGTCTCCGTCCTGATCGACAGCCTTGAAGCCTATTTACGCAAATAGAACTGGAACTAAACGTATCAAAATCACCTTTACAAAAAAGAAAATCAAAAATGACGTCGCGGTCTATCACAACGGATTGCAGATAAGGAAAGTGAAGTCTCACACCAACCTCGGCTTAACTTGGGACGAGGGCCTCACTTTTCAGACTCATATTTCGACCATGAAATCGAAAACTTTCTCGGCGATGTGGGCAATTCGACAACAGCTGACGGGGTTACTCAACGTCGATGTAGTCGGAGGTACGTCCAGCGGTGCCTACAACCTATCGCACTATATGCATCACCAATCTGGTCTTCTGCCCCGAAGTCGCACATAAACAGATTCCTGGCAGTCGAGTACTGGGTAATGCGATGGATGAACAGGGTCACGGGCAACGCATTCGCCATCTCCAGGGCTGTTTTATATACCAACTTAAATATCACTTCCTGGAGAGTTCACATAGCATCCAGGAATATTCTTCTTCTTTCCGGCGTGATGGCTTACCGGTGCGACTGACGCCCCCAATCTTCGAGAACTTATCTTTACTCCACGTGCTGGACGCAGTAATGACAACTCCTACCTACCGTTGCATTCTATACTGTGAAACCTGTGCTGTCTGAAGAATTTCTTCCCAAACAACTCAGTCAACCTTTTCAATTCATTGACAATAGACCCTGTGAAATACTTCGAAAGCAAGCAGTACAGAGTGAAGAGCCACTCTGAAGCATACAGCTTACTTCAACTATAATCTTGTCAATACTGTAATTGAATTTTGTAAACAATATTGTAAATATACGCACTTGTGTAAATAATTGTAATCGTGCAATATTTACAATATAAGAATATTTTAAATAATTGTGATTCTTGCATTTTTGTACATTCTTCTAGCCGGTCGGCTGTGTATAAGGGGTGAAAGCAAACACTCGCTGCTTTAATAAACGGATTTAATAATAATAATAATAATAATAATAATAATAATAATAATAATAATAATAATAAAATACAATACAATTTATTTTTATCAAGAGAATTTGTTTACAATAATAATACAAATAATTTTAATAATAAAGTTTACAAATAATAATAATAATAATAATTATTATTATTATTATTTGTAAACGAATTTATTGTAAATACAATTTATTATTATTATTATTATTTGTAAACGAATTCATTTATTGTAAACGAATTCTCTTGATAAATAAAATTGTATTGTATTATTATTATTATTATTATTATAGCGTGAATTATTATTATTATTATTATAATTCATGCTAGCCATCCAAGACCAGGTAATCAACACCAGAAACTATAGAAAATACATCGCAAAGGAGCCCGGAATGTCAGATGACACATGTCGACGATGCCACCTGGCCTCAGAAACGATCCAACACATCACCGCGGGGTGCAAGGTGATCACCCAGACTGAGTACACTTATAGACACGACCAGGTAGCCAGTACACTAAAGAAAGTGTACCATACTACAAGTACGAACCCAGGCAGTACTAGAAACCCGAATCCACAAGCTGTACTGGGATCGCGCCATAATAACGGATAAGACTATCCCGCACAATAGACCGGACATAACCCTTGTGGGCAAGATGGAAAAGATCACCTACCTGATTGACATAGCGGTGCACAACACTAGCAATGTCCAGAAAACCCATGAGGAAAAAATTAGGAAGTACACGAACCTGAGACATGAGATCAAGGAGATGTGGCATCAAGAAGTATCAACCATCCCAATCATTGTATCAACCACCGGTATGGTACCAAAGACTAGCAGCAATAGGTCTCCCAGAGAACACCTACAAGGAACTCCAGAAAGTCGCAATTCTGAACACCTGTAGGATAGTCAGAGATTTCCTCGACCGACAGTAACACCAGATATTACAACCACACTGTGTACTTGGTAGCAGTACTTGTCACGGAGTGGAACCCCTCAATTAAGGAGAAATAATATAAGAGCAACAACAACAATAATAATAATAATAATAAAACACTAATTGAGATAGGATCAAAGCCAGAAAGGTTGATACGTTATTAGATAGATGTTTGTATTTCAAAACACTGGGTATCGATTTAAAAAGAAGTAAACACTTTCAGATGTTCAGGAAATATGATATGATAGAAAATTCATTATGCATGCATAATGATAGTAAATTCTAAAATAAATACCAAACGATAGATAAACTGATTTTTTAAATCCCTGTTGGAAATGTAATTTCCGTCACGCCCACCAGTAGGAAGGCGATGTTAAAATAACTTCTTATGGGAAAAGCATCTTATGGTAGTCCTGTTTGCAAAGGAAAATCCAGTGACAAGTGAGACTTTCATACACGTTACATAAAGGGCCCACATTACAATGTTGTAAGCAGTTTGAAAGCAAAGGCTGTACACTGAGAGGCAAATTAATTAGGCTGGTTGGTTGAATTTTTTTTTGTGGTGCATCGGCAGCTTAGCCATTATGCGCGAAGTCGAGCAATTTTTTATGTACACCTACCTAATAGCAAGTAGGACCCCCGCTATTAGGTAGAGTGTAGAGTGTGTTTAGTGTCAAACGGCACCAGGGGTTTCCCCCATCTCCGCGGGCTATACATTGTGGGTGTGAAACAGAACACTGTCAATACCAGAGGTTTAAAAGTGTATGGATTTTGTACATGTGTAGTGTGGTGTACCGTTGTTCCTCTGGTCATTTAGCCGCTGGGCCCCTAATGGAACCCAACGTTGTCCACACTCTGCCTCGTGGAGGCAGACCAGGTACACCAGTATTATAGTTATTTACTCTGGCAGGTCCTGCCACCTAATTTCCTGAGATTTCAGTGGCAAGGACCTTAAAAAAAAATAAATAAATAAATAAATTTTAAAAAATAATAAAAAAAATTAGGTAAAGGTAAACTACAGTCATTATCAATCCACTGCAGGATGGAAGCCTCCTCAACAATTTTATGTTGAGGGAAATGGACCATATTCCGCCACGCTGTTCCAGTGCGGGTTGGCAGATCGACCGTATTTAGTAGTCAGGGGTGTGAACCCCGGTCTACTCAAAGAGCGTGCGCTACTGCATTCCCCCTCCTGACCACTCGGCTACGGAGGCTTCACTATTAGATAGGTGTACCTAATAAATTTAATCCTTAGAACAACCTGAATGGACTTAAAAAAGTATCGAAAGCGTGCCACAGCGCTGCTTATCCATATTGTCTCAAGTGCCTCCCACAGTCATTGCAAATTGGATAGTTGAGGATCTGTGCTTCGAAGAGAAATCTTTCGCATGTAGGCACGAGTTGAATATGCTTCAGAGTCTGGAAAATTGTCCGGAATAGGATGGCATTGCAGCAGAGTTTGTTTTCGGCAACGAAGCCACTTTCATTTGAATAAAAAAAGTCAGCCGCCACCAAATACCTCTAAGAAATGGAGTAGAAGGGTCTAGCTCGTGTGACTGTTAAATACGGTGATGTTCTTGTATTCTCTCTCTCTCTCTCTCTCATCTTGTAAACTCTTCTGATGGCCGTCCTGGTGTCTAAACAGAAAATTTATTATCCCTCTTTCCAAATTGTGTATTAATATAAACAGAATTGCCGTGGTAAGATCTAAAATCAGATATACAATTTGAATCTAGTACATAAGTCAGGTATAGATTTATCTGGTATACACATTTAATATATTAGACACGCCCGTAATTAGGAAATCTTGCATGCATTTAAATTTATTGTTTAATACGAATTATATTATGCAAAAGGAACAACGTTAAAATGACCACTTAAAGCTTTTATCACACCTGACGTTACAGTTGTAAGCCTAGAGAGATGGTCACAAACATTTAGATAAAGAAAAAAAGCAATTAATTCAATAGAGCACTTTAGGACTATAAGCCTCAGGTTGCGAAATAGTTAACTGACCTGTAAGTTAGTGCAAGTGCATCATTTCTACACGCAGCCAGCTACTAAGTAACTAAGAATTGGCATCATTAAGTACATCTCATGTCGTGAATACCTTCACAACGAGTTACCATAATATTACTCATTACTTATTCTCGGCGGATATCACCATCCAGACGGCACCGGTGTAAAGCTTGTTAGTTCCTCATCGGTGGGTGGGCAGGTACCCTGGTGATGCAATGACGACAACCCAGTCGCGAAGTATAACTCCACAATATGAGACTTGCACACCACTAGGCACCTTTCATATTGTGGAGTTATACTTCGCGACTGGGTTGTCATCATTGCATCACCAGGGTACCTGCCCACCCACCGATGACGAATCAACAATCCAAAACGGTGCTGTCTGGGTGGTGACATCCGCCGAGAATAAGTAACAGTAGTCTTCGCCATTGGTGAAGCGTTACTTATTCGAGGTAGTGCAATATTATGGTAACTCGTTGTGAAGGTATCCACATTATGAGATGTACTTCATGATGCCAATTCTAGTTATTTAGTAGCTGGCTGCGTGTAGAAATGATGCATTTGCACTAACATACACGTCAATTTATTCAATTTAAAATATCTCGAAAACACTCCTTAGGACACAGCAAATGGTCCAGTTTTTCATTTATATTTTAATGGATGAAGGGAAGGGAGTTACAAGTTTTAATTGCAGCAATTAAAGCTGTATGAGACTCACAAACGATTTTATCTTCGCATATAATATGGATGACTTTTACAATTAAACTACAATAGTTGAGATGGCGCCTCCGTAGCCAGGTGGGAAGGAGCAGCAGTGCGTAGCACACGCTTCTTGATTAGACCGGGGTTCGAGCCCGTCACCACCAAATACGGAGGATGCGGAAAGGTCAGGGAATGACCACCGCATATCCCGGAGCATTATGGCCTTAGTTGCTAATGCTCCTAAAAACCAAAAAGAAAAAAAACAACAACAATAGCTGAGTAATTTCAAACGCGCGATATGCAATACTCACTTAAATTTAAACTGAACAGATTGATAGAGTAGCAGTTTGTCCAACAAGTACATTTATAGTTACAGATTAGATAGCCAATGGGCGGTATGTATCAATAATGACGTGTGAATTCAACATAATTATGTGTTACAAACCAGATGAAAAAAACGGAAATATTTACGACCCCTATAAACTGCGGAAATATTTACGACCCCTGCTACGAATTATAATACATAAACGATTTTGATGTGATATCAAATTGAAGAAAAAGTAAACTTTAATCTAAATTAAATTTTCTGTTTATACTCCGGAACGAACGACCACGCGGTCAGAGGAGTTCACAAGAGAGAGAATACAACAAATAGCACCGTATTTAGCAGTCACAGACTTGAACACCGATTCAGAGCACGACCGCATGGCCACTAGGCTACGGCGGCCTACCAAATATCAGAAATTAAATAGTGTAGAACATTTATAGCTACACAGAAGTTATAGAATGTCTTAGGCGAAACTGCAATAATGTTTTAAATTAAAAAGAAATATATTGCTAGCAGATAACTACGTATTTAAGAAAGAATTATACTCTTTACGTACTTCAGTTCAAAGCGCTTTGTCAACAGCTGTCCTCTCTTGTGCCATTGGAAGCATGGTCATTTGCAACTACAGCCCATTGTGCATCAAAACTTATTTCTCCGAAAACATTATCTTCAACTGGCTTCTGTCTTCTTCGGAAGCCATAGACAAATACGCCGATTGCTTGAAATTGTCTCGCTATGTTTCGCAATCTATTTGGTTGAAGAATTCTTCTGTTGCCCTTTCATGTACCAACGTGCATGATCTGAAAAGAGGTTTCAATGCTGACGTTCATTAACATTAACTATCGTTATATTCTACCCATGTCTCTAACACCCACACACTTCCATCTATCAGCACTTTAAAGTCCCCGGCATTGCTGCCGAAGGGTAAACTGAGTTTTGTTCTTCCTTCATATATATTTTACGGCCACAGTTTGCATACTGGTTATTGACGGGAGCTTTCTACACTCCTACTACTCTCAATAAGTAAATTAGGTTAATGTGTCACGAGGTAACATCAATTATTTGTCCATCTGTTTGGGTATTGTCTGTGTACAATTTGAGCACTGTCCGATTATCACCTGTACAGCGCCATTTTCTTGATAGCGTCGCTTTCTGGAACTAATTAGACAACATGCACGTTACTCTAATTAAAAACTAATTATTAACCGATTAAAATTTGACCACCTTCGTAATAGCTGAGCATAATTATTGAAAAATAGCTCACGCTTTCTGTATGTGCAGCAGCGACGGTAAAAATATATAATAAAGCAGCTTGAACGGTGCAAAGTAACTAACATTACATTAAACATTAGAATGGTAAGGCTTTATGTTGATGCTTACTGCCCTAAAATTTTATTAGACATTAAATTAGTTTAATCTTAGATTAAATTTTAAGTAAGCTATGTTAATTATTGTTAAACAGTAGTTTTACAACTTTGCTGGGATTACTGTTCTGAATATATGTATCTTTATTTAAGGGATGATTACTTAACTCGGTTGTCTGTCTATCCGTCCGTCCGTCACAGCATTGTATCTCTGGAACCACTCAACATATTGATTTGAAACTTTGCATGGGTTTGTACATTATGTGGGCCAACATAACGCCATATTGATCGTTGTTGACAAAATTTTGTCTGAGAAATATGGGTGGGATAAAATGTGGGGGGACAAAAATGTTGTCGACAACCTATAACATATTATACACCATTGGAAATAGCTCAACGAGTAGGCTTCAAAAATATAATTTAAAAATATTTTTAAAATAAAAATGGCGGCGCCAGACAGGAAAATGTGAGTAATTTTCGTGTCCCCCCTCTATTTCCGTCGCTAATGGAGCTAAAATTTTAAAATCACATTAGCTATGCGTTATTCAATGCCTATCAAGGGAAAACTATTCCGATTAAAATCTATCATTTACTTTTTGTGTTAAAATTAAAAAAAAAAAAAAAAATTATTGCACTTCGATAGCGCTCTTCTTTGTACTAAGTAACTCTCCTTTTGGTGACATAACGGTTGCTAAATAAATAATTCTAAATAATTGCTAAATAAATAATTCTAAATAATTGCTAAATAATTGTTAATAATTCTTTAAAGGTCGTTTATAAATTTTGCGACTAGAAGTATTTTTTAACAATTTTCAAAGCTAGAGTTGTCCCGGCAAGGAGGTACTCAGAGAGCCAGTGTTGAGGCGGCAGTGGTGGGGAGGCGCCTTCGCGGAGTCCTGCACGGCCCTCACCTGCCAGTAGCTTCTCCCTGAAGAAGTTGGAGTCGCTTCTCCCACCCTTGCCATTCACAACAACTGGAAAAACTCAAATAGACAACGTTTTCGTTAGTTCCTCAGTTTTAGGCCAAGCCGGGGTACTAGAAACTTTTTTCAGTTATCATAAAGCTCTTTATTTGAGATACTCACTAAAGACCATTCGTGACTACGGACCTTTCATCCTGAGTGCCCGGCACTCACAAGTTGACCGATTTATTAAACTTATACACAATCTTACATATACACTGCTCCGTTATCTATACTAGTGGATGGGAAAAAAAAAAAAAAAAAAAAAAAAATCACTCGTATACATAAACCCCATCAGCAAAACCTGAACAGTATTTCATAAAACATAATTTTGTATCAATCTAATGGTATCACAGACACCAGCTTTATGGACAAACGGCTTAAATTAATATCTAATAAAGTGTACCTCCGTGACAATACAGTAGCTTCGTCACTATCTTGGAGAAGTCAGGGTTCGAATCCCATCGTTGACTGCACGAATTTCTAAAGGCTAATTCAGTAGAGACTGAATTAGTCGATCTCAGGCAGAGGAATAGTGTCCCATTCCTGTAAGTTAATCAGGAGTTTCTTCAGCACGTGGAACTTTTACAGGCATAAAACACATGCAGCCCCCAGCCGCTTGGTTGGGGGTGAGGACTTATTGATCAATATCTTCCCCCTTGGATCCAACGATTAATTGCCTCAAAAATACTGTACGATACTATTCTGTCCAAAAGTGAACGAGAAAAATAGTTTCTTCACTTTGAACAAATGGGGTTAGGATTTTTAGTGTTGAATCTTCTAGTCACTCCCTGACAAAATTGACGATTCGGAACTCTATAATAATTATTATTATTTAATTTCACACCCTAGTTTGGCAGTAGATGAGTGACAGTACAGATTTCCATAATCTGCGTTTAAATCCACACCACCGTCCACTGTTAAAATTGAAAGCAATGTTTCGTAGTTGTAACCTCTTCTGATCCTACATGGCCATTCTAGAATATTAATCGAAAGTTTATTTTTATATTTATTTAATTTCGCATTTTTAATTAATAAAATTGTCAACCATGTCAAATTACTCTTGATTAATTCGCATTCTGTCATTATAACGGTAATAGAAATTTTTAAAAATGTATCCACTGCCGAAATTCATGTGGAAATTATCACTTGGCAGAAGATGACGCATTTCCGATTTTCATTTGATACAGAGAAGAAATTATATCAGATTCTAGCCTAACCCTGGATTTCTGAAATATCACTGGAGCAAAGTCATTCGCATAGGACAGTTGCAACAAGCGACTGTGGCGAATCACGCATGCTGAAGGTTAAATGCCGAATACTGAAGTTGTAAAAAAATATGGCATCAGGAATTTACAGGAAATACTCGAAGTAATTCATTTAAGTGACAATCTGGCTTCTTCCTCTTTTATTCGTAGCTACTAAAAAGGCAGAACCGATAGGCTCGCGATGATGATCACGGTTCGGCCTTCAACCCTCACTGCACTGACCTCTGAGGTTAGCCTACCCAAATATTTAGCCTTCCAAAACAGAGAAGTGCGGGTGGTCCGAGCTTGCTGGAGAGTATGAATGGCACGCGCTTTTCACTTATGGTTTTTACTATATGTGACCGTGACAGTTTGTAATTGATGAGAATCTTTGATATTCTGCAGATATCAAGAGCCGAGTAAATCTCTTTCATTTCATGAGTTCAGCGTTACGTGCAAAACATTGATTAACCATCTCAGCTCAGACCTGAGAAATGAAGTTTGTAATAAGTTGAAACAAGCTTGTTGTTTTCTCCTTTAAAACAATTAAGGAAAATACAAGAGAACCGTTTATTTATTCATTCATTCATACTCAGATACGATAAATTAAATTAGAATTTAGCACAAGGATGTAAATATATTCTTGGCCATTAAATTAAAATGAAAGTTCCTTAAATCTCTGAAATTTTTATTCATAATAGCATACAGGTTCGAAGTAAAGACAGGTTACAAAAGATGCTAATTATTAATTTTATATTTTAACTGTTTTTTAATTAATAGGTTTTACTGAGCATCCGAAACCGCCGCAGTTCATTTAGTTAATTTTATTAATCCTTTTAATAATAAAACCTAATAATTAAAAATTAAACATAAAATTAATGTTTTTTGTAGTCCTAACTCTACGTAATCTTGTCACGTAACTCAAGTTTTTCAATTTGGCAAGCAGTACAATATTTCTTTCAGTAACAAGCGCTCTAATCAACTTATCTTTAGTTTTCTAAGGTTTAATTAATACAGTATAATTATTTCTTTGTTGGTCATACTACAAGCCTGATGACGAGAAGTAGTATTGTTTTGCAACGTAGCCTTTAAGCTATTAAAAGCTACGTTTCAAAACATCGAGGTGTTTTCAGTAAACTTCCTAATATGTGTCATTATTGCCACATACTTCATTTTTGAATCGGTGAAATCAATTTTCATCATTTGCCTTAAAAGAAGCTAGTCAGCTCGTTATTAATCATTATTTGGCTGTCACCTCATCAACAAAGAATTTGAATTAAGATCAAATTTTGGAAGCTTGACACAATGCATGCGCGTTAATCACTTAATTTTTTTTTTTTTTTTTTTTGTTGGCGCATCGGCTTCTGTGGCCATAATGCACCTCCCAAAGTTTTTGCATTTTCTGCTCTGATCTAAGCCTGAGGCGGGATTCGAACCCGCGACCTTTGGGTTGCTAGGCAGGCACTTTACCCACCTAGCCCGGTCGGCCAGCACACTTAAGTTAAAAGAAGTAGAGTCACTTACAAGTTTTTTTACAAAGGTGACTTATTTAAAATCGATAAGTCCGAATAAAAATTATTGATTTTAACTTACTTTGAATAACGCGCTGCAAGAAATATTAACCATATCACATTACTTGCGATTTAATTTCTGTAAGCCTGCTTTACAGAAAACCAGCAGAGGATAGGTTGCTGAGGAACGAGTTAATTAGGCGGGTTAGCATATGTACATAATCCGCCAATTGTTTTCACCTTGTCAGTTCGTCTGTCCGCATGGAACAACTCAACTCCCAGTGAACGGATTTTCATGAAAGTTTACAATTTCATTAAAATTGGATCAATTGTAACATATAATAGCAATTATTGTTTTTTTTTTTTGTTTTTTTTTTTATAACAGCCGAATTATTTACTACCTGCAAATAGAAAGTTTCCCTTTGCTAATTAATGCTTTCGTATTCCAAATGGTTAAGACAACGGTCAATAGGTTTTTTGTTGTTATTTTATGTTGCTACATATTAAGGTTAGCTCTAATATCATCTCGCTCTTGTCTCTTACTGCTCTGGAATTTGTGTGGATCTCTCACACCCTACGTTGCCTTTGAATTTGCCGAAGCATTCGACACTCAGCGAGGCAAAGTACAGTAACGTCGACACCTGTGTGTCGGAAAGAATAAAGGGTGGTTGTTTCTTAAAGAAAATTTCTTTGCAGGTGCAATTAAGAGTAAATATGCTCACCTGTGAATCACGTGGCAGTACAGGTGTTCGCTATTGTTAGTATTATAAAAATGAGAATTCGTTTCACATGGAATGTACGGGTTACCTTTAAGAAAGCTGTGCCAGAACCTGACTTTTCAGAACCTCACAAGGACTGCGGTTAAGGGCCGTGCAGAAAGGAAGGGGGATGCGTTGGATGCAAAACATCCGGACCCTACGAAGAATGGGGTACCCTTAAACGTTTCTTAAACCAAAGCTAACCATACACGCGATTCCCCGAATACTACTGAACGGTCCTGGCTGATCTAACATCCTCCAAAGGTGCCATTATCAAGTTACAGCGCTTCCGAGGAAATAGTAATAATTTTGGAAGTATCACAAAATGGGATATTCTTTCTGATATTGGAATTAAATAAAATTTTTGTTTAACTCCGGGACGACCACACACAGTGAGAGGAGTTCACAAGGTAGAGAGAATAGAAGAAACAGCACCGTATTCAGTAGTCACGGGCTTGAATCCGGGTCACTCAAGGCACGTGTACTTATGCACCCGCTCGCGTGACCACTCGGCTACGGCGGCCTTAGAAGAATTATTCTTCTTCTGCTAAGGACAACCAAGTAACACGAACAGAGAACTAAGTCGCCATCTTCCTTTTTAAGGACCGAATGACTGACGATTTTCATCCAGTGAAGACCTGTTCACTGCGACTGAATGTCAAAATATCTTTATGGCCGATAAATTCAGTGCGCTTGAGAAAAACAGTTTGGATATCAGCAATTCGATGTGGGGAGTAAACTGGGTTGGGATACACAAGTCTGTTTTTTCCTTTGTTGTTGTATTGAGAGATTACCCCCAAGCGTGACGAGCTCTTTTCGTTCCTTCCCGTAATGAATACCTTGAACGTTTCACACTGTCACGTGCAATTCGACCGTGTTCGCAACGGAAATAAGTGCGGGTCGATTGAGTGGCTCATAGCCAGAGTTTCTTTCTATCAGCCGACAGACCGGGAATAGAAGAACTCCCGTAGAGTGAACAGGTCAGGTGCAGTTATGTTATCTATTGAAGAGGTGGCAACGGTTTATCCTCCCCAACCCACCCCTTATCCCTTGCCCATCAGTGTACGATTTGGGGTGTGAAAAAGCAGCCGCTGCTGCAGTCATGCGGAGCGTTCCTGATAGGAAAACCCCCCGTTGATCGAAGGCGGTGAAGACCCATCTCGTCAACGCTATTTGTAAGCCTATTACGGTGTCTTGGGGGAAGGAGGAAGGGGGAGTTTTTCCACTCACATGCACATGGAGGCTTTCAGAAATCCTCCTTCTCACTCTCTGAGATGTCATCTTGATTGATTTACGTTGACCATTTGTGTTTCTCTGAAGACCGAATAATGGTGCAGCATATTCGGTTGACTGATGGATGCTATTGGCGTTACTGTCGCAGGAAGGTGAGAAGACTTTTGTCGATGAATTAGTAGTGGGGGTAAGGACGTGCTACGTTAATACAAGGGTAAGAGGAGTCCTTTTACAACTTGCAGAAATACATTATAAAAGGATTTAAGTTAAAATTTAGGCTTCCCCTGATATCAGTGGCAATAACATTTAAGAAAAACGGAACAATGTAATGTATTGAATGTATTTCAAGGATATTCCAACAAGGGTTGTGCAAAAACATGATAAATTAATTTCTAATATTCATCAATTGTTCTCGGATAAAAACACGCCTTTACTCTCGTTTTGCGTTATCATCAGAGTTCAATCAGGAAGTCTCCTTTTCAAATGGCAAGTGCACGTTACGGTGCGAATCTAGGGCTGAGAGCGTGCTAAAATAAGCTTTCCTTGCTCTCAGACTTAGGGAGGTTCTTTAAGCTCGTATGAGAAGTTGGTATTTTTTTCCTTGTCGAAATTCTTCCACCGGTTAATCTAGCAGTCACATGTTTATGGTTGAGTTCGTCAATAATTGTTTGGGATGCCAGCCTGAAACTAACCTCTTCAACTTTCTCTCAAGATGCGAGACCCTACTGCTACGGCTGATTAGTTTTTATCAAGGTGTCTTGAGCGAGAGTCACATTTGCTGCTACGGCTGATTAGTTTTGACCCTACTGCTACGGCTGATTAGTTTTTATCAAGGTGTCTTGAGCGAGAGTCACATTTGATTTAAAGATGGTTTACATCCGCCTAAGACAATACGCATTCCTCTAGACCTGACGTAGCCGAGTGGTCAAGAGCGCGAGTGAAGTAGCACGCACTCTTTGAGTGGACCGGGGGTTCAAGCAAGTGACTACTAAATACGATTAACATTTATATTGATTGATTTATTGTAAACTCCACTGACCTGGTGGTCGTGCCGGAGTATAAACAAGAACTTGATAACCTGCTTTCTGCAGATCCGTCACTGCAAATTTTTTTTCAGACTCCACCGCAACAGAGTTGATAATTTCAATCTTATCTGCTCTCCTAAGGCTTCAGTAATTAGCATCTGATGCATCCAGGGTGAATACAGACTGTTTTTTTTTCTCTAGAGAATGACAATAATTGAAAATTAAACTCGAATATATCTCGAATTTTTAACTAACCTTTATATATATAAAAAAAAAAAAAATCTTGTTTATACTCCGGCACGACCACTAGGTTTAGTGGAGTTTACAATAAATCAATCAATACAAATGTTAATCGGTTTTTTTTTTTTTTTTTTTTTTGGCAGTCACGGGCTTGAATCCCGGTCCACTCAAACAGTATGTGCTACTGCACTCGGCTACGTCAAGCCGAAACAACGATTAATATAAAAAACACAGTATTTGTTCCAATTTACACAGACTTTGCGGACGAGGGGGGGGCAGAGGAATTTACAAGACCAATACCGTATTTGGTGGCATCAGTGGATTCGAACATCTGAATGTGTAACTGTGTATTGTATCTAACCGCTCAGCTACGGTTGTTGCACGTATCAGTTTGTAAAATAAATATATGATCTAATTAAACTTCCGTGGGACGGATGGCTACCGCGTCTTTGAGATTCGAATATTGCCGACGATGTAGAAACTCATGAAGAAGTTTTCTGGCAGGGCTCAGTTAACTAGTCCCAGAAAGAGGGTCACGGTTAATTTTTTTTTTTTTTTTTAATTTGTAAAAAGTGCTAGATATGCTATTATGACGCGTGGGCCAAATTTTAATCAAAATCAATGGTTGGTGGGGGGTTGAGAACGAGAAGGAAATGGAGCGCACATACGTAGTTGATTAGTGCCCATATTCCTCCTACTCTCACTCGGATTCGGAATTGAGTTTCATTTCAACGATTCAAAACGGCAAGGATAAGGCGGCTTTTCACTTCTGTCAGTGTGTATGTTTTAATTAGTCGGTTCCCCACTCTTGACTGATATTGCATAACATATCCAGGAGAGTAAACAATTATAGCTAATGTTTTTTGTTCTAGTATAAAGTACCCTTCTCACGAAACAAAGCGATTTAATTTGATTTTAATAGACATTTTCTTTCTATTTATTTGCATAGTATACAACTATGGACATAGGACATAACCATGCATATTTAAAAACGAACTCCGTGTAGAATTCGTTTTAAAATTTGTGAATATTAGAACGTACGTAATCCAATGGACAATCCTCCCTGCATGCAAAAAAAAAAAAAAAAAAAAAGTAAATAAAAAAAAAAAAGATCATAACTTCCTCTTTTCTTCCTTCGAATATCGCACAGTTTTGCATCGGTACACAAAACACTACCAACGTTCAGCTGCACGCGCCAATACAATGGTACCCTTTCGCGAGTTCAAAACATAAAACTTTCTAACTCGCTCATTTCCATTATACAACCTGTCGCAATCGCTAAAAAAAAATGGACACTAATTTTAGTATGCGCCTCTCATACATGCATGGTGCCATGTCTATTCGCATCTTCTGTCTCAAATAATTGTTCAAGTCTTATACGTCAACATAGCATTCTTTCCAACTCCTCTATAACCTTCACTATCAGGTAACCTTCGTGTAACCTTCGGTATAACCTTCGGCGTCACGGAATACGGCTGATATTCAAACCAAACTGCTTTAGCTGGATATACATATTATTATACTTGTACAGCCGAAGTATTTTCTTACAAGAGGAATGATTATGACGGAAAAACAATTCACCATTCGCAGCCAGTCCGGTCAAGTGCGACCATGTCCTCCGGTAGTTTTGATTGCATTGCTTGTCGGATCTATTATGAGGAAGAGGAATACAATGATGGATTTCAAATGATGGACTTTCTCTCTCTCTCTCTCTCGTGTGTCAGCGCTTCACACAAGATAAAACTTAGTGGCGTATGTTATAATTTCCCGAACGATTTGATTTGGGTGTACATCTTGTTGAATTGAATCAGCAAAAATTACACCTAAATTCATTTGGCGCGATCATACCTGAGTCGGGTATGAAAGCGCCAAATGTATTACTTCCACGAAACATCGCCATGAAGAATGCTAAAGTTTGTCCGACAAGCAATGTAACATCTTAGAATATCTGTTCTTTTTATTTAATTTTTCATGGAAAAGAAAAACGATCAATCCGTATCTAGAAATTTTCATAAGTGCCCATAAACTCATTCTAGAAATTAAGCTTTTGAAATCGTAAACAACATCAGAGTAAACTATATAAGAAGTGGTAAAACTACGCGAGCTGCATGCATCTCTTCTACTGCACTCCAGCAAGGGAGTAAAAATAGCACCCGCAGTTCCTACAAGGAGACGGACTTAGCAGAAGAGAACCCAGGTTTACCAGTAGTGGAGTAATTATGGGAATAACCGGGGTGCGGTCAGGTCCAGACAAGGCATCTTAATCCTACTCCATAATTCACTTTTAATGGAAAAGCTGTTTATTGATTTTAGAATTTGCGCCCTGGCAACTAAGGTCAGGAAGCGTTAGTACATATATTGTAAATTGCATATGTTTTGCGATCTGTTTGCCTATTTCGAAGAAAGAAAGGGAAAAAAGGGGAAAGAGCCTGTTAAGGGGTTGATGTCTCTTAAATTTTGCATCCACTTAGTTTTCTTGTATCCCGATCAGAAATCATGCTAGGATAGCTAAATAGTGTTGAACATCCGTAGATTAGTCGGAAATGCCTTTTGCTATAAAACGCAGAATTCTACATTTGGATTCCACAAAACAGATAAACCAACTTTTAGAATATACTGTACGCAGATTCATTATAGATTGATTAATTTCACGGGTATAGCTGACATATAAAATTAATGTAAAAAATACATTCAATTTACGTATTTTTTGTATCTGATTATTAATAAAAAAAATTTGAAGTGTTCCTTCGAAGGTGTGTGTGGAACGCCATTTTGAAAAGCTTCGATTTATTTAAAACGTCAGCATTTTTTCCCGTGTATTGCAATACAAATTCACTAAGCGTATTTGAAGAAACTTTCACGATAATCAGATAGAAAAGTTTTGTAGTATGCCTTCTATCAAAAACTTCTCTTATACTTCTAAGTCAGTGATTTTATTTTGAAGTCATCTTCAACTTCCGAATCTTATCTTAAAAGATTCTTCATGTCGCACAATTTAATTTAATGAGGCGAATGATCTGATTTATTAGATTATTGCCAGCCCTCGAAGAATGTGACTGAATATTTCTATGCTGCCAGTTCGCCAACAGCAATGCACCTAATTGCCAAAAACGCAGCAAGCAAGGTCTCCCAGATATCGGCTTTTCCTTAGTACTGGTGGAATGCAGGCTTACTTACTTTTAAACGAAACAAACTGTTTACCACAACAAACAAACAAAGAACACTTTTGCCCTCAGGGATTTCTCACTACAATAAAGAAAAAGCTCCATTTTAACTCTAAAAAATAATAATGCATATCTTCAACGTAGGACTTCATGTGCGAAAAAGATTTTACTAACTGCAGCCTCTTCGGACCCTGACCTTCTCTCTGCCCCGCTCTCCATACCACGTTTAATTAAACCTGTCGTTTTAATGAGACTGACGGTGTGATGATGCTATTAGTATGGAAAAAATGAAAGTCCTTATCAAACAGCCACTAGAGGAGTTCATATTAGAAAAAGAAGCAGTTAATTTTTCGCAAATTCACTGCGGCAGAAAAGGCGCTTCCACCACTTCTAATGCCACTGAATCTATGCCCATAGCACCCAGTTGGATATTACTTCGGAATATGTTCTGTGTGAAAGTGTTATTAATTTACAAGTAATTAATCTGTTTGTTCACTTAAGACTCCGTTAAATTATTCTAATTTGCTGAAGTATATCAATTAAAAATGAATAATTGCGCAATGCTCGTGTTAGCACATCTAGTCTGCGTGCCGTGCGGGGCGGTCACTGTTCATTTATGTATATGTTCACGTTCTGCGTAACATTTATGCAATTGAGGTATAACCAATAAAATACGTTCAATTATTTTTCATTTAAAATGAATTCCAAATGGCTGCTACAGATTGGTAACGTTATTACAAAATATATACATACTAGCCAAATCTTACACATCTTGACCAAGTACATCATCGAAAAACTTTATATGGGGTAGGAGAGAAGCATATACAATCCAAGCATTTGTTGCTGTATGTCTCTGTAGCAGAATGGTCAGGAGCGGGAGTGCAGTAGCACACGCTCTTTGAATAGACCGGGGTTCAATCCCCTGACTGCTAAATGCAGTCGATCTGCCAACCGTACTGGACCAGCTGGCTGATTATGGTCCATTTCCCTCAACATGAATCGTTGAGGACGCTTCCATTCTGCAGTAGTTTGATAATGGCTGCAGTTTACTTCTTTTTTTTTTTTTTTTTTGTGCAAAAGAATGGTGCAATATTCCTCCTGGCGCGTCTCAGATACTGTTCTTATTACAACGAAGCCCCCACAGTTTGATGTGGTCGAAAGCAAAAGATTCTTTGTTCCAAACTTCTACTTTTGGCCATTTCATTGGAGAGAACCGAAATCTATGATCCCCATGCTGATTGCCAAAAACACAAAATATAGGGTCAAACTAAGATGGGAACTTTTTGATCCCATCTTAATTTGACATATTTTGTATTTCAAGTTTATTAGAATACATCGCGATAGAGGCAGTGAATTACTGGATATTATGTTCACTAACTTCCCGTAAATTGTGCCTGAAGTGGGGCTATAGTAATCCAGAGGTCAGGGAAATGCCCCATTTAACTATTATGTTCCTCAGAGCACTGGGAAATGCAATATACCTCATGAAGAACAGTAGCACTTCATCCTGAGAGTGTCATCCATCATTTTCTGGAAATAAGTGGCATATGCCGGTGTTCAAGCGGTCTCTTCCAATGAACCCGCGGTATCTTGGAAGAACACTCCATCTGTTCTGGTAGCATCACCTACAGATTTCCATTTATCCATTATTAATGATCTTCGAATACTGCAATTTTGTTCATTAGTTTATGGACATGGTTAATCTGAATGTGGGGATGTTCGTACCATGAAAGTGGTATAGTATACTCCGTTATAGGAATATTTTCCGTGGATCCATCTGCAAACCTCGCCTGGATACGCATAATTCACCGATTTTCCAGGCGTTATACATCCATGAAGCGAATACCACTAACACTGCCAAAATACCATGGTCTACAGAATTTTTGCATCAATGATTAACTCCAACCCCTCTGCGCAGAATTGAGTTATCTCCTTCTTCCTAAGGACTCATAATCCACGCTATGACAGAAGTTTAATGATTTTACCAATATGTGTATATATTAAATTAAAAATCTTCAAAAAAATTAATACTAATAAAAAATGTTTTCCTCGTTTTGTATATCAAAATAATTCCAGTAATTCTGTCTCTCTTCCTTTTAACACTGTAACCTTTATTTAAAACCATTCCCAAAATACAAACGAACCAGGATACAAAACAACTTAAATAGATGCGTCTATGCGTGAGACAGAACGGCGGTGCAGTCTGTGCTGAAGAATACTTTACTGTTTGATTTATCAAGGGAAATACGTGTGAAAGGAACAGCTTCTATTTGACGGGAGACCTCTTCGTAACAAGTGCGACGAGGGTGATGGCAGAATACGAGTGAACAGATTCAGTAGGTGCACTCTAAAACCGATGTACACGCACGCACAAAAGCACATGTTTTACCTTCTATCATTTTATGTGTAAATGGAACAGTTTCTACAGATCACAGCCTGCATTCTTACGATTCTTTATGGGGATGCCACCGATCATTTAAGAATTATGATTTTGCTCTCTCCGCCTTAGAGGGCTTAAAAAAAGTAAGTGTTTGGGGAAGATAGATAAATGTTTTTACTCCTTTTTTTTTTTTTTTTTTTTTTTTTCCTTCTCTTTCTATCCTGTCACGCATATGTTGAGTCCTACTCAGGGCGATCATACAAATATTTTAACGCCGATACGACCTGGCGGCTCCCGCCGTCAAGGCCTAGGTTTGGCGTCTGTCGGCTAACGGCGCCAAGAAGCTCGCGGAGACAAGTTTTCTTGTAGTTTTGCCTTACATAACCTGCATAGTTGTCCAGTTACGTACGCTTCTTGGTATAATGGACTTTAATGTGATGCGCAATCACATCGACAGGAGGCGTACATCTTAATGAACAAGTACCGCAGCGGTTAGTTAAAATGTAAGTTAAGTTAAGGTAGGGTCGATGTCTCCCCCCCACTCCTAGGATTCCCCGTAGTCACGTTAGTCCGCTAAGACAAAGGTATTTGTTAGAGCTGCAGAGACTCTTTTGTTTAAATTATGAGCACGAGGTTTAAACTGCCATCGAAAAGGGAACAGTGAGCTCTCGATAGATCACGTGATTCGTGACGTTGTCCGATTATGTTTCACTTCGTGTTTATCGCTACTTTCTTTGGTTAGTGAGGTTGCAGAAATGCAGTCTACGTGGTCATTATTATTCTAACATATTTATTTCTTTATTGCTTACTTAAAGATCAACACCGATTTAAAATGTTTCTAAATTGCTTCAGTATAAAAATTACGGATAGGTATAAGAGAGGGAAGATGGCATGATAACGGTGTTCGAACCTGCACGACATCGCAAAAGCTAACCGTCCATATTAACTGAGAGCGGTGTGTGTATGCGTTGCTGGGTAGTTGAAGTCACTAAAACTCTTTACAAATAAAGAACAGCAGGTAAATGATTTAATTTACATGAGATATTTAAACGTGAAAATTTTATTATCTTTATAAAATTATGCTGTAGGTTGCTTCTCAGCTTACTTATTGCTTCTGTGGTTATTTGAGAAATTCGTTTTCGTAAGAATTTTTCGCAAAAAAAAAAAATAAATAAATAAATAAAATAAAATAACTAATGCTTCAGTTGGTAGAGACGTCAAATACTGTCAGTAACGATCTTCCACAAATCTTTCGCTTTCACGTCAGAAGACCAATACGCCTACCAACTCAACTAACACTCCAGATCTTTTTAAAATTTTAAAAAGTATACATTAATTATCCTCTACGTACCTCACAAAGAAGTACACGTTAGCGATTCCCTACGTACCTCATAACAGAACTTTATATTGATGTTTTCCCCACATGCAATCCTTCTCCATCATTCCAGCTTCGTAATTGTGTAGCGTTACACAATTACGAAGCTGGAATGAGCCAAATCCAACGATTACCGTGACCTACTTGATCGGATTACATCACTAAAATCATTCTGAAAATCCTTCCTAAACTTTGGTTTTTCTATTAAATGTGCATGAGCCGTTCCAGATAGCATCATAAAGTTTATGTAAAACTTTCCACCTTTCTGCTCCATTTAAAAAAAAAAAAAAAAAATGTTTGCAGCGATTTCCAACAAGTAATTAATAAATGGAAATTCGACTTTGAAAGGCTGAGAGTAAAACACTCACCTCGTGTCCTAGTGGCAGTCGGGCTATCTGGTCCTCTGCAAAAGCCATTAAATGCAAACCGCTGTCCGCCCTTTTCTCTACTTCATATGCGTCCAGAGAGAATACTGCAACAGTGTAATTTGTCCGTTTATTTCTTTATTAAAAATTATAATACGTAACAATGACAATATATGCGTGCAATAAATCAAGTTGAAAATTATAAAATACAATCTACATATAAATTATTATAATTAATAATATTAATTAATAACGTTGTACATTCTCTATACACAAATGATTTTTAAAAGTGATAAAGCTCACTTACTAGCAGCATACTTTCTTTTAACCTTCTCAATAGAAAATCTTGGAAAAAATCTCCTCCTACAATGCTAAGAAAACTTCCTAATTAATTTCTTCTTTGACTTTTCACCAGAAAAAGATCCCTGCGAGCAGGTGGCCGTGTGGTTGCATTCGTGTTCGAATCCACATGACGCAATCACAACTATATGGCCCTTATTGACTGATCGGACCGTGTAGTTGCCATTCAATGAAGCCGTGCCATCATAGACAGAGTAAGGTTAAGTCTTATCTTGATATGAGAAAATGTTATGGTCCTGACCACATTTCTAAAATCCTCCTTTCTATCGTTACACCTATTTTGTGTTGTGTTTTACTCATTTTTGTTCAATTCGTTTTTCTGCAGCTCAAATATTTGCTAGTCTATCCTTACACAATCTCGAATCTTCCCTCAGTCAGTGCAATCAACAACACAATCTTGCTGAAGTCTTCAACTTAAGATCAAATGAAACTGAAGCAATTGATTGGAATTAAAGGACGGATCCAGCCTTAGTATATTTTTTGGGAAGGGTTGGAATAGCAGCAGAGAAAACCCAAGATCTAGTGTGCTGTTCCTCTTACAAGGGATAAGAACACAGCCATAGACCACCACATTTGCACTCAGTTATTTCGGGTAGATCAACAATAACAAACTTACTTGAAACCCTTTTTCGCGTGCAGAAAGCACTAAATGAGAAAAAGCAAATTGATATTATTTTTTTGGATATCTCCGCAGCCTACGACAACGTCTCAATTCCAGCGCTCATTGCGATTTTAAAGAATTATTTTAATCTAAGAGGAAATCTGTTAACTATAATAACCAGCCTGCTAGAACATAGAATACTTATTGTTAAGCACCAAAAGCTACAATCTTGCTTTACCATCTCGCAAGGAGTGCCACAAGGGGGAGTTCTTTCGGCTACTCTCTTCGCGGCCGCCCTGGAGCCGTTTCTTGCACGGTACTACAATTTTATAACATATGCTGACGATGTAAAATTCTTCATCACTTCCAGAGACCATGAATCAGCAGAAGGTATTTGTCAGATGGCAAATAGCACAATCCGAGAATTTGAGAGCTACCTGGATTTCATCGGGCTCCGTATTAATGCACAGAAGTCTGCCCAAATGACCATAACTTACAAGCAGAATAAAAATGACATCTCGATCTCTGTGAACGGGTCTAGTGTGGAAAAAGTGCACTCTCACCTGGACTTGGGTCTTAAGTGGGATGACAGACTCACCTTTGCTCAACACTTCGCCCATATGAAGACAAAAATATTCGCCGCTTTATGGGCTACTAGACAGGAACTGGTAGGAATTAGGGATCCTCAGCTAGCGACCAAGTACATTTTAATGTGTGTCCTGCCAATTGCAATGTATGCCTCGCAAATCTGGTCTTCAGCTCCAGATTCACATTATAAGTCCGTCCTTGGGATCGAGTACTGGTTCTTGCGATGGCTTAACAGAGTTGCTGGCCATCCTTTTACTATCTCAAGGGCCATTCTCTACTCAAACCTTAACATCACACCCTGGATGCAGCGGACAATTAACAGGAACATACACACTCTCGCACAAATGCTCACAGGCAGAGTGGATGCTCCAGTCCTGGATAATATGCTAGTTAAACCGCGTGCCACTGCTAGACGTTGCGGAGAAGTAAATAATCCACTGCGTTCAGTCCTGAACAATCTTAGTAGCCTGCAAAGATTCTTCCCATCAAATGCAGCGAAAATATTTAACTCACTACACATAGATGCCGAAAAACTGTGTGAGGATGCAACATACCGGAAAGAGATCTTCCAGAATTCTTACAGACTTACCGAAATATGAATCGGCTGCAAAGTACCAAAGAATTGTGAATAAAAGTGAAACTTTCTGCTTTAAGAACAATAATAATTTGTTGACTGTAAAAATATACCTTCTGTAACAGTTATGTAAATATGTAAGTTATAGATGGAATTATTACTGAATTGTAAATATATGAGTTGTAGAATGTATGTACAGAATCATTAATATGTAAATACTGTATATATTAAACATAAAATGTGTATAAAATGTATTTCGGGACGAGACTACGTGTTCAGTATATGTAACCCACTGCACGTAGTATCTCGTACTCTGATATGTACTTAGCACCCTCCTGGCACTTTGCCGTCCCGGGGTGGTTTCCTTATGGAAATAAACAGATAATAATAATAATAATAATAACACACGAAAATTGTTCTGTCTACGGAAAATTTAAATGCAGAGCACAGCATGCAAAAACATGCTTTTGTAGGTAATAATAGGGGGGAGTAATTACTCTACTTAGTGTACCCCTTCAATCCAGTCCTTATTGAAGTTGGTACAAAGGCGTTTTATGCAAGCTCCAGTCTTGTGATTACCTTTTTCAACTGGGTAGTTAAGAGAGTCATCTTAACCCCAACCAATGTAAGCGTCATTGCTCTAGATACGATACTAGAGTATCTCAGTAGTCCTGTTTTCAAGCCACTCTTCTCATTTTACATATCAATGACCTTTTTTACATTGAATGGAAATTCTATCCCACATTTTCCCATAGTTTCCGCTCATGACAGCAAACTGTAAGCCCCTGGCTTTATGGCCGTGAAGGGTAATAAAGATTATCTCTCTCTCACTTTTTCATTTTACACATCCTGCAGTTTATAAACACCAAAATTTCAAGAATATTCGTTATCAGTTCATTTAAATGCCGATTTAAAGATAATTCTCTATATATATGTCCATCGTATGATGGATGCAGTATATTCCAGGCAAATGGATCAGCACTTAGCACTTATAACGGCTAAATGATGCAAAGTGGATCTTTTCTGCATATGTCAAAAAAAAAAAAAAAAAAAAGAGAGAAAAAATCTCTATCACCTACACTTCCTTCGTCGTTAAAAAGTGACTATCCAAATTCACTTTGAACCTTACTAACTTTCTACCTCGAACACAGTGACATGCGATTTATTCCAGTATTCTGCAACACGAGGTAAACTTTATGAGATCCAGCCTTCTGTTGCTTCTTATAGGTTTTATATTTGCATAAAAAATCCTCAACTCCAAACTATTAAGTTCCATTCAGTTGGGAGCACGGTTGGGGATTTTTTTTAATAGTTTGGAAGACACATAATGATCTTAATTAGAAGTAAAATTATTATTATGATTTAAAACAGTTTTATTTTTTTAATGCTTTTACCGAATTTCCTGCAAGCAGTATGTTTCTTGAAACTTGATACAAGAATTTTAAGCATGCGTGCGCTTAAAAGAAAAAGAGAAATGCCCTGTCCCCCAAGCTGAGAGGTAGGACACAAATCCCGGAACTTTCCCCAGAGGGAAGGTCACAAATTAGAGATTACAAACATTCATTAGAATTAGATTAGACTACATTAGAGTTTATAAAAAAATTAAGAGATTTCAGCCTTGATAGAATTGATCAAATGCTCAATTCAAATGTAATATGCATTCTACTCTTCCTTACATAGGATTGCTTACGCACGAAGCGAGAAAATATGGGTTTGAGCGTACGAACTGTTTTTAATTGCTTGCATAAAATAATATATAGCATTTGCAAAAGCAGTACGTGTGTGATGAAGTTCACTTGTGTACTGAAGATACCCGCCCACAAAATGAATTTTGATCATATCGCCTATGATGAAAGATATGGTTCTCGCCAATAGGAAATGAAATACGAACTTCATCAGGTGCACTAGTTCTCTATACAATAAGCATACAGACCTAGCTAAGATCCTTCTAAAAGCTAACCTCTCTTACTTCTCGGAACTTTTTTTTTTCACCTGCTTTCACTTCAGTAATATTTAGATCATAAAACAGGATCAAATTCCTCTACTTAAGAGTAACCTTAATCTCTGACCTTTCTTAGTATAAACATACCAACATCTACCTTAGCACGTCTTCCTTAGCATTTAAAAAAATGCTAAAATTTCTCTTCGTTTTTGGCGCTATTTTTCTTCTTAAAAGAAACATATACACCACAAGAACTAGAATTTCTGGGAATATTCTATTGGTCCTAATTTAATGAAATTTGGGAAGGCTCAATAAATTGTTCCAAACAAGCAAAATATAAAATTTCATGAAAATCCATCTACTGAGAGTCGAATTACATGCTGACGGACGAATGGAAGAAGAAATAATAATTGCCGAATTTTATATTTACGCACTTTACGTATGTTACCGCTTCTAAAAACTATTATTAAACTGTTACTAAAAACTAATATTAAACTGTTATTAAAAACTAATAACAGACAAGAGGCAGAAATTAATGAAGCGAGATTGTAATGTTTACAATGCTTGCTTCTTCTCATTAGAAGCATATACAGTGAAAAACATTACGGTAGAGGATTACAATAAAAGTCTCAAGTTTATCAACTAGTATTCAGAATAAAGCATTCATAAATTTTAGGTATTACATGAAAATGTAATGAAGAAAACAATGCTTATTAAACAGCTGCAGAGCTACAGTATATCCTCGAGAAGTAGCCATACTCATATCCCTAATAGATTTCGTCTTCTAGTTCAGAGCCATATTAATTTGGGTCGGTGACAGGGTCTGAGTTCGGTCTGGACTGTTCATGGATGTTGAATTTTGGAGATGAGAGGAAAAATACTTAAGAATACTTTTTAACAACTATAATCTCCCTAGGTCCTAAAATTCCTTAAATCACATTCAGAATAATTTTTTAATCTATTCGCTGATTCCAAAGTTTTGCATGTGAATTAATAGCAAATCGTGCTTGAATTTTGCCGTTTATATGGCTATTCTAAACGCTCATTGTTCCTTCTGTGATTTTTTACGAGTATTTCCGGTCGGTTGAACTTAAATTTTTTGATATATCAGTTTTCTTTCTTTCTCTTCCTTCCCCCTCCCCCCCAATTATGAAGGGTAAGTGTGACATACTCTTCTCTGTTCTTACTAGAACAAAGTGTACCGCTTATGGAGGAGGGTCCACAAATTGTTTCAATATACCGAAATATCGCCTTAATAAATATCTCCAAAGAAATTCTCTATAAATAAATTCTTCTGCACTTTTTTAATACGTATAACTATTAATTTCTGTTTTATTTTACTGAAATACCGACTTTAAAATTAATAATAAATATTAATTGAGACGTAGCGGGCATACTAGTACTTGTCAAAGGATAGTCAACGTGGAAAGAGGTTACAGCAACGAAGAGTACTGGCACCTCCGTAGCCAGGTGGGAAAGAGCAACAGTGCGTAGCACACGCTTCTTGATTAGACCAGGGTTCGAGCCTATCACCACCAAATACGGAGGATGCGGAAAGGTCAGGGAATGACACTGCATATTCCCGGAGCAATCTGGCCTTAGTTGCTAATGCTCCTAAAAAAAACAAATAACAAACAAACGAAGAGTACTTGAATCCAATGGATTTTTGTATCTGGGATCACGAAAAAAGCTTGGTGCACACTTCTGACATTAACACAGTTGAGGAATTGCAGTGTCGGGTTGGAGCCTTTCAGCAAATCAGAAATGACCCAGGAATGCCTGAGAGGATTCGCAACTCAATGCAGAGAAGACTACAAAGCTGGTACGGATGCAAGGACAACAATTTGAACACCTTTTGTAACATCCTCTAACATCTGCAAAATCCTGTGGTGTTGAAACCAAAAATTAAAAATGTATTGTCTTATGTTTAATAAAACTATCCTTAGCAAAGGATTCACAGCTATATATATATATATATATATAAGGGGGACTAACTTAGTTGGAAAGTATACATCTCCATTTTCTTTTTGACTAGAGTGGAAGGACTGAATGGTCTATGGTGAATTCAAAAATATGAAAGCAGACTCTGTTGTTGACTGGGCTGTTGTTCTGAGTGGAAAACTCGGCCCAGTCTTAGCAACAATGGGAATTACATGCTATCAACCTTAACTCAAAGCAGCAAAACGAAAGTGTACGATGCTATGCTCCAAAAGAGCAGTGCCTATAACCACTGCAGAAACTTCCACTAACGTAAGGCAATCCTGCGATTTCCACTTGCCCTTAATTAATTAAAGTTGCGTGCTAAAGAGGCTAAGTAATTGATTTAACAAAGCCCTTGTTGAACTGCGCTGTCAACTTAAGAAGGAGATAGTCTCACGAAGAACGCCTTCAGCAATATCTTAGATTGCGATCGGGATCCGTCAGGAGATAAGAAATTCATGCGAAGTTGTGTTTAAGTGTCAGATTTTACTTTCTATTTGGTGAATAGAATCTTCTTTCTTGAAGAAAATGCATAAGTCGGCCCTCCAAAGGAAGAACTCTCCCTAATTCTGACACTCCGTGTATTTATAGATTAACAGCAAAAGTATCAAAAGATCTTTTGATACTTGATTACGCTACAGTTAAGGTCCCACTTCATGTGAAATATGAAGAGTACAACTTAAAGCAAAAATCGTCAAACGAGCATAATTTCTCCATAAACAGATTTTTAAATGGATCTACATATTTTAGGATAATTTTTTAAAAAAATTATGGGTATGGCGTATAAATAGAATAAAATGATAATAAGTACTTTTGTTTTGTGTTGATACTGCTTCATACCCAAAATACAATATTGTTCACGCATCATTGGAGTGAGTGATAGTCAGCTATCATTGAACTCCAATGATGTATAAATAATTTTATAAATTTAAAATTGTCGTCAAAAAGCTGCAGCCTTATAAACTAAATTAAATATATATTAATCACCAAACAACTAACGATAAATTAATTACTCGTCAACCACACAAAAACTGTGTAATACGGATGCATGTAAATTTATGATGATCTCACTATAGTTATTGCAATGCTGGATTCATTTATGGAACTTGATAAATTTTTAATACAGTTTTTCAACTTAGTGAAATAGCTTTACATCAAGGTTTTATAGCTTTTGCGTCAAAACCAATATTAGATGAAGAGAAAAAATAAAAAAATTCACCGGAAAGTTTAAATTTTAAGGGTGTTTCACCTCAAGGATATGAAATTTTATCAATAAATATGACACATTATTTCAATTTGTAACCAATAATTTGACAACAACATTATCTAAAAAATCAAACCCAATATGACAAGACAAACATATTTACAAGTTATAGAACATGTCACCGTTTTCAGACTTACTATGTGGCCTTCGATGGAAAGCAGGGTCATATCAAGTTTGGGGAAGAACACAGCTGACAACTGTGTGAACAAGTCAAGGTATGAGATGCTGCAATCAGAGGATTTCGAGATTTAATCTCCTCCAAACAGAAACCTGACAATATTTCCAAGGACTTGGATCGCTGAATACCTCAGTGGATTAAGCTTGGCTACCCAATCAGCGTACTAATAGTCGCGTATTAAAATGAAGTGC
Organism: Mastigoproctus giganteus; assembly: GCF_048544385.1. Taxonomy (NCBI): domain Eukaryota; kingdom Metazoa; phylum Arthropoda; class Arachnida; order Uropygi; family Thelyphonidae; genus Mastigoproctus; species Mastigoproctus giganteus. Next base: position 200,518,874 of record NC_143580.1, read on the forward strand.
GGTAAAATATACCAAAAGGGTCTTGAGAGCCCGCTGTGCAGACAAAGCTTGTACAGTAATATTAAATGAATCTGAGTTTTGCGATCGTTTACGATTCTCACTAAACCAGTCCTGTATTTCAAAAAAAAAGCTAGGAAAGAAAACAGATTAAAGAAAATACATTTTTGACTGGAAACTTATGATATGTTAAATGACTATAAAGATATTAGTGAAGAATAATTTCTTGTGAAAAAATCTTTCCTTCTTTTGGCTGAATCCGTAATTAAAGGTTCCATTATGATATTTCATTTTATTCATAAAACTTAGGTAATGCGACTTTAATAGAGGCCTCCGCTGCCGAGTGGCCAGGAGCGGGAATGCAGTAGCCCACGCTCTCCGAGTAGACCGGGGTTCAAGACCCTGATGGGCTGCTAAATACGGTCGATCTACTAACCCGCACTGAACCAGTGTGGCAGATTATGATCCATTTCCCTCAACATGAATTGCCAAGGAGGCTTCGATCTTGCAGTGGATTGATAACGGCCGCTGCTTACCTTACCTTATGCAGTTATCATATTAGTTGAGAGACCTTGATACCTTAGTTAATAAATCTTTAATTTCTTATTGAAGGGCGACAACATCCAGCCTATAGCTCTGATCTGTCACTCTACGATTACCGCATTTTCATTTCAGAAATAAAACCGTAATTTTAAAATTTGTTTCCGATTTCATTGATTATCGAAATTGGTAAAAATCCAGTTAGTTCGTTTAATCGACATCCAACTATAGTTTATACAGATTATTATTAGAAATAAGAGCAAATAAAGAGCAGTCGAAGTGAGGTGAACTACAGAGATCCTAATGTCACCAGTTCCTATCCATTAACACCATAAAATATGAAAAAAATATATATATTTTACTGTTGTAAACGTCTCTAACTCTACGTGCCAGTCCCATTACAAAAGATATTCTAAATCACATCTACGTAATAACCACAACATATTGATATTTTTGTGCTGTACTCTATATCTTGTTAACTCTTTTTGCCCTATATGGCCATCCCGGAGTATAAACAGAAAATTTATTTATGCATTATTAATCAACTAAATGTTTATAGTTAGAGAAAGTCATTATGGATTAATGTGATATAAATTAACGAAAAAGTTCTTTAAATCGAAATCACCAGAATTTGTTTTTAAAGTATCGAAATCAGACTATAAGGTCTTCTGCTGCTTTAAAACATAACATCCTTTAGTGTTAGCTCAGTGGACTGAAGAATTTTTTTTTCTGTCCTCGCATAATTCATACTGTGTTTGTAATGAACTTGACATCTTTCGTTACTATTTTAAGAAGCTTAAATATTGTTGACATACTCGGAAGAGAGTATGGCTATGGAAAAATCCCACCAACATTAATGAATCTCCAAAGTGCTAAATTTATTATTTTATTACTTTTGACAGAACTACATCTTTATGCCCATTGAAAACATGAGATATCATCAGGTTTGTTATTCAGCATTAGAAAAGGATAAAAACCAGCCATGCAACACTGTGAATACGAATGAGAACTTAACATACAGAATAACCTGAGTAACTACAATCGTTTGCTTATATTTTACACTTCTTGGGAGTGATCATATAAAGAAGGGTTATTATGTGCTCACAACCTTACCTTTACACTGAATTATAACATCGTTGGCGGCGTACAACAAGCGCTTTTGGATTATGTTTATTACAGGAAGTGTCTAACCAATACTTATTATCAAGTAATTTGTTATCCTTGGAAGCGATATATTTAGTGGTGAGATGTACTTATTTAAAGATGTATCTGTTTAATTGCCGAGGTATTTAAAAATTGTTTATATCAGGAAGTAATAAAAATATGAGGAAGAAATTCCGAGTCGAACTCAATTTAACGAACCTCAAGGGACCATAAAACGATGGCATCACAGGCGGGGAACACGAAAGTGAAGCAGCATTTATAACTACAGCATGTAACAAGTGACGAAATGACGGGGAAAATACTATTAAAAGAAAAGAGGGAAAAAGAACAAAACTGTAGTTGCACCCTTAAAAAAATTATTCTAACATATGCATATATTTTAATATACTGTATTTGTTATTCAGAGCTATTTCGAAGTGGTGCAACACAGAGGCAACTCGTTATAATGATGGAGGTGCTCCTTGATATTAGATATGAGCTTCTTTTCTTTTCTTTCTAATATTACGAACCTGGTTTATTTGGAGTAATGCAACAACGAGGCCAACAAATCTTGAAGGTGACAAGTGTACTGTATGATCAATGGTATTGCAAGCACAAGTTAATGTATACAGTGCGTTACACTTCAGGCGCATTAGCAAATAGTAATAATTCATGATTTATAATGAAAAAGAGCAAAAAAGTAACGACTTTTATGGCGAACCAAAAAAAATTTCGTTTCTGCGCACCGTCACATTGCCCATTCATTCCTCCACCAACCAGCGCACGACAACAAACATATCCAGTGATTCAGTTACAATATACGGTACTATAAACCTAATATCCAGTGCTTCAGCTACAATATAAGCATACATATCACATAAGCTACCCATATACTACAGTATATGTATGAAAAATATAATAATTGTCCGATTTAATTGGTCTTACGTTAATGAAATTCTGAAAGGCTCGACAAATTGTTCTAAAAGAACGAAATATAAAATTTAATGAAAATTTATCCACTGGGAGTCGAGTTATTACATGAGGAAGAACAAGTAAATAAATAAATAAAAATAATAATAATTGCCGTATTTCTATTGGTCCGATTTTAATGAAATTTGCAAAGGTTCGACAAATCTTTTTTAAAAGGTCAAAATATATACAAATTTTCATGAAAATACATTCACTAGTAGCAGAGTTATTACATGTTGGACGGACAACAGGCAGTGCCGGATTAAGGCACGAGCTAACAGGACAGTCGCCCTGGGCGCCATTCCTACAGGGGTGCCAGAAGCTGAAGAGCAAGGGAAGGATTTTTTTTTACAAAACCTTACGCAGATTTCTAGGATATGAAAAGGGACGCCGAAATAATTTATTCCCTGATGCGAGAATACCTTAGTCCGGCCCTGACAACAGGCGTATTATACATATATGCTAACGCGTCTAAAAATTCTTTAGCAATTCATCAATTTCAGAAGTTCACTGACGTCAAACGAAAGCATTTTATAAGTCAATTAGAATGCCGAAATATTTCAAAAATTTTCTGACGAAAGTTCGAAAAAGTTTCTCCATAAATGTTTTGTTGAATTTAGTTGTAACGTTTGAAAATACATACATAAAAATTACTGGTGAATTTTTGTCAAAAATCGATATGATGATGCTTTAAAAGCTTGCTTTCTTGCATCATTTACTACTGCTAAAATGTATTACTGCAAGCAAATTCCCGAGAGAGAGAGAGAGAGAGAGAGAGAGAGAGAGAGAGAGAGAGAGAGAGAGAGAGAGAGAGAGAGAGAGAGAGAGAATTGCTCCTTTTGGAATGTCACATACAAATAAAACAAAAAACAAACCTTTCAGTGAAAATTTTAAAATTGTACAATTTGACAAAGCCTGACATTGCGTAGGAGAAATAACAAAATAGCAGGAGGTTCTAGCTCAGTACAATTCTAATATTATTTAATCTGGTTCGTTTTAATGCTGAAAATAATGCAAAAACAAGGCTTTTAACGTTTAAAATTATGAATTCAGTATGTTTACATTGAATACAAAAATTCTCACTCACCACCAACAGTTCTGCCTCCGTACCCTGCGGTTATGATCGCTGAATAAGTATGCTTTAAAGAAGTCTTTTATCGACTATTACTTTCTGGGAGCGTTTTGATAACCGCGCATAACGAAGATGCGCTAATATATTAATTTTACCTGTTTTGTTAAATAGTTAAAAAAAGTATTATTATTTATTTTCTAAAATGAGGAAAGCTGCTTAAATTACTGGAGGACATTTATTTCGATAATTCAGATAATATATTTATTTATTTATCTACATTTTATTCCACCTTCGCTGCTTCGAGATTTGGCACGTGCCAAATTGCTACTTTGTAGCGTCTGATTTTTATCTAGCGTTATTGCTATGTGTCTAAATACGTACATTTTAGTAGCTTTTCTAATTGTGGACTGTTTTAACTGCTCTTCCAAATAAATAAATTAATATTTAATTTATACAGGTGATTGTGATTTTAATTTTGTGATTAGCTTCCAGGTAAGAACAATTACGAATTAAGAAAATTCATATTACTCTAAATTGACAATAATTCGTTATTTAATAGGTTGGTATTTTAATTAATTACAAATGAATGAAGAAAATTCATAATACTCTAAATTGGTAATAATTTCGTTATCTAATAGGCTGGTGTTTTTAATTACAATTAAGAAAATTTTAATTATTTGCAATTAAAACTACCTAAAAGTTATATTAGAACATAATGAATTTTCTTAATTATCCTATATATTATGATAATTAAGAAAATTTATATTACTTTAAATTTGCAATAATTTCGTTATTTAATAGGCTAGTGTTTTAATAATTGCAGATAAAGATGATATATTGTGAAATACGTAGTTTTTTGGTTTTTCGACACACCAGCATCTTAGGCCCTATTGCACCGGTGTATTATGTCTGTAAAAGTGTGTGTGTGTATTCACGGGCTATGTAATTTAAAAGCTCATTTTAAATTCAAAATACAGTAGTCCTTGAAAAGTAGACCAACAGTTACGAGGCTGTAGTTATCATTGGAGTGTGGATATACACAGCAGTGGTTAAGTTTTTCCCCTGGGAAACAAATGCGAACCTACTTGTAAGATCTCAAATATCTGACCCAGGAGGCTTGGCATCCCTTACGTTTTTCACAGCTCAGCAGCCTGCTTGAAGAATGTAAACCTTTTACCCAACATTTTGACCCGTGTCCCATTCATCACCTCCACTAGCCCCGTTTCTCTCCAGCAGTTAATGAGAAAAGCTAGCGTCACCGCCCGTCTTCCGCATGTGCTTTCTTTCGGTAAGGAAACTGTTAGGGCGAGGGAGGAAAGGTGTTTAACACCGGGCTGTAAATTCTGTAGACGCAAGTGGAAACGTATCAAAGGCTTGTTCGTTTTTGACAAACGGAAAAAAAAAAAAAAAAAAAAATTGGAAACAAGTATTTGGCAGCAAAAAAAAAAAAAAAAAAAGTACAAATGATATAAAAAGGAAACAAGGCAAAGGTTCTGTATCACGCCAGTAATATTAGAAAAAAAGGTGTAGGTGAAATACAGAATGAGTCTTCAAATTCTATTAACATTAGATTGTTCATACAATTATGAAGTTTCGAAACGTTTATACAATTATAAAAGTAGCGCGTTCTTTGGGTTGTGCATTTATTTCTGTTAAAGATTAAGATCATCAGCAGAGGAATCCTTTCCGTTCGGAAGGTGGGGGCGGGACCACACACAAATATGAATACTTAAAGCTGAAACTCCATCATTCTGTAGGCAATTAAAGAGTTCAGATACAATTTACATGAAATAACGTTACTTTAATTATGTCTGCTTAGACAAAATGAAAGTAAATCCCAGCAACTTAAACTACGTATTATTATTATACCAGATGAATTAATTATTTTGAAATAGATTCGGATGTAAATAGAGTGGTGGTGGAACCTTTTCCACCCAATATCATAAGCATGTTTTAGATCCGCCCACAAATATCTAAGGGGATACGTCTCTAAGAGTTTTTAAATCGCATATATATATATATATATATTTTTTTTTTTTTTTTTTTGGCTGAATTCCAGATTATGGGTACACCTTGTCACGGTGTTGTTATTTGGTTTTTAGGAGCATTAGCAACTAAGGCCATATTGCTCCGGGGATATGCGGTGATAATTCCCTGACCTTTCCGCATCCTCCATATTTGGTGGTGACGGGCTCGAACCCCGGTCTAATCAAGAAGCGTGTGCTATACACTGCTGCTTCTTCCCATCTGGGTACGGAGGCGCCCACTGTGCTGTGGGCGTGGCCAAATTCTGAATGGATTCAAGCAAAAGAAGTGTGATTTTTTTTATAGCCTTTCATTTTCGGTTAGTGAAAAAAGGTTATGTTAGTTTACTCCAGTAATAAGGGACGAATTCAAGCAAAAGAAGCCACTTCCTCCAGAGGTGTACCCATAATCTGTAGTATAACCTTTTTTACTATCTTTAATTCACTATACTATCTTAACTTTTCATAAGCAGAACAGTCGATTAAGTACAAAAGAAGAAAATTTTCAAATAAACTCAAGTTTGAATTGTTATTTAAAATTATTATTTCATTTTTCTACGTATTTGACTTACAATAATAAAATAATTTGGTATCACAGAACATGTAAATCTTTGGAAGTTGTGTTACTGCACCGCAGAGCCCTCTGGGGGAAGTTCTACAAGCGGTTCTGAATAAAATGGCCTATAAAATACTGAGCAGTGTGTGCGTGTAAGCATGTATCGAATTGACAAGATTCTTCAGGTGCTGGGCGAATTTCAGGTTCAATTTAAATTTTATGGCAATGTTCAAGAGGTTCAGCAGTTAATGCAAACTTTTTTTGGCAGAAAGGATGATTGAAAACATTGCATCTGTACAAGAAGCAATTACTTATTATTATAGTTCTGGAAAATCTGTAAAATTGTTTTCTTAACAGATTGATTTAAAACAAATATCTACTTGATTAAAACGTAAAACTGTTTCTCTACCAAATTCAGATACAACAATCGCTGATTGAAATTACTAAAGATGTTCACTTTTGCGGCCCATTATGATTCTTTCTGGGTGAATATGAATACTTAAAGCTAATGTGACAGCCCAACAGTTATTCATCACATTTGGTTCGCAAGTACTGTAATACCATAAACAAGCTGTTAAGTGAGATGCTTTAGTAAATATAGTTTCCATAAAAGCGGCACTCAAATTATACGATATTAACAACTGGAGCGCCAATATATAGCTACAAAAACAAGATTAATTAAATATTTTTGTCATACATTTATCCAAAGCATGCAAAGAAGATAGAGCAGAGGGGTGAGGCAGAAATGCACTAGTACACGCCTTTGAGTTGACATGATTCGAGCCACTCCATGTGCTTGCTAAATAGAGTTGATTATTATATTCTCTCAAAATGATTAGTTAGAAACTCTTGACCTGCGTGGTCGTGCCTAAATTTTCCGTTTATACTCCATCACGACAACCAAGTCAGTAGAGTTTACAATATATCGTCAATACAAATATTTATCGTATTTAGTATTCACGGGCTTGTAAGTAGTACAACAGAATATTTATTTATTTTAAAAAAATAAATCAACCAGAATTGATAAAGGTTTTCTCTAGCCTAATTTTGGAATTTAAAACTTAAATATTTACTGAATGCTATGAAGATAGCAATCAATAAATAATCAATAATTCTATTATTATATATTTTAATTTTAATTTTACTTATTTTATTTTATTTATTTATTATTGTTTTTTTTTTTTTTTTTGTTATCGTTTGGCTGTGTTATTTCGACGCAAAATCGGTTTTGAAGTTCAGCATACCTCCACCATATAATTCGACTGTTAACCACATGCGCACTAACTTAACTTGGGTAACTGCAGCTTCCGATTTTTTTTTTTTTTTTTTTAACTATTGTAGGGCTGCCAAGTTTGAGCACACTTTGTTCTTTACTCAACTCGAAAGAGGGAAGAGAAATCTAATGAACTGAGATCGAGAAGGCCAAGAAATCTGTCTTCTTTACCCATCCATTTATTCGGAAACTGCTCATTCAGGTCATCTGCATGCGCAGTTTCCGACTGAATATTCCTAAGTTAGCTACCAGTTACAACATTACGTAGGAACTGGTAGCTAAATTAGAAATTACCACGATGTTGGGTACACATAAAATTTTAATCCGCTGAGGTTACAAAAATTGCAATACAAATTTTCATCGTCATAATTCATGTTATAATTTCTTCAGAGGCATCTTATAAAAAGGATATCTTAGAATACAGCAGTTCAAATTTGCTTGGTAGTTGACCTCAGAATTTCTCACAAATATGGTTAGGTCAAATATGGTCGTCCTAGAGATTTAAGTTTATCAACGTTTTCACTCTCTTTAATTCATTATACACAGTTATCCAACTAAAATGTTTCCATTTAATTCCATGGAAATATTTAACAGGTTATCCATTGACTGTCAGAAGCTCTGCAAGGACAAAACGTGCAGATCTGCCTCTCTTGCAGATATGTATGCCCTGGTCAAACTGTAGGTGATATAACTTCCGGATGCTATATTATCCACTTATTGTTATATTTATGTATCTACGATTATGTATTTATATGGTATTATGTAATCAGATGCTGTTTTAGGCCATGTATTGTATCAATTCATTTGAGTACTCTGTACATAGATTGTAAATAGTATGGCAATATTTATCTATTCATTATTATCATAATGAATATGCTTATCAGTAGAGCAAATACACGTCCCAATATTCTGTTTCAGTCTAATCTGGTTCACGCCTCTTTGGATACTTATTATTGAACTTCTCTTTTCTCTGCAAAAATTATCCAAAGTAATAAAACACTCTTTCTTCTAGGAAAAATTGTGTTATGCACCACACTAATAAATGTTGTACTGCCCCTGAAATATTACAATTAATCTACCACCTGTCTAAAAATAATTCGCTACATTTGTAGTGACACCCTAAACTCAGCTGTCACAGTTAACCACGGCAACTTTCACTTTCTGCTGCCTGATAATCATTTTATTATCACGTGCATTAGACACTTTTTTTTTGTATTTTTTATCATAAAATGGACAAAACTCAAAGTAAAAAAAAAGCATATTGATATAAAAGTGAATTCCTTCGAATCAATTCTAGGTTATTGGGTATCAAATAAACGTTTTGTGGTTTTTCTTGAATGCATTATGCCAGTGGTGCGTGCACCAGGGGCGCTCCTAGCTTCCTCCATAATATAGAGACCCCAAAATTTGAAATATTTTTTTCGGAATTTTATTAAACCCATCACTATAGTTAAGAAAAAATACAGAAATAAATTGATATAGTATAGCATGTCATAATATACGCAACAGTTATAATGTAATTAAAAATATCAATGGGTCACACCTTTCGATATCAGCAGAGTGCCTGGTTTGTTTATCATTTTTGAATTAATAACATGAAATAGCTTGAAAGTAATTTCAGAAATATGTAATAAATAATTAGTGAGTTGGCTGCTGCATATTATTGTTAAGATTATAAATAATTTAGAAATATTGTAAAGAAAAATGCCTTGTCGAAACTTTCATAGATGTACGGCTTAACATAGGCAACTGCTCAAGGCGGGTGTTCAGTAGTACTGTACTGTACATGCGTTTGAGTAGACACACGGCCGCTAAATAATGGGTAACGTTTCAGTATTCTGTATCTTGTAAAGTACTCTGACATTATGTGAGTATAAACAGAAAATTTATTTATATATTAACTTCAGAGCTAAGCAAAATGTCGAAGCGGCATTTTTTAGGCGCGTTAGTATATATGCATAATACGCCTATTGTCTTCACTATGTCCGTCCGTCTGTGCGTCCGTTCGCAAGTAACAACTACTCCCAGTAGGTGGATTTTCATGAAATTTTATATATATTTGAGCTTTTAAAAAGATTTGTCCAGTCATTCCAAATTTCATTAAAATTGGGCCAATAGAAATCTGACAATTATTATTATTTTATTTATTTATTTTTCGTCTTCATGTAATAGCTCGACTTAGAGCCATCCCAAATTTCATTAAAATCCGACTAATAGAAATCCAACAATTATTATTTCTTTTTCCGTTCATCCGCCTGTAATAACTCATGTTCCAGTGGATGGATTTTAATGAAATTTTATATTTCGCGCTTTATAACGATTTATCCACCCTTCCCAAATTTCATTAAAATTGGACCAACAGAAATCCGGAATTATTATTATTATTTTTTTTATTCCCATACATATCACATAGGCTATCCATATACCGTATATTATTTTTTTTATTCCCATACATATCACATAGGCTATCCATATACCGTATATTGTAGCTGAATGATTGGATGTTGCCATGCGCTAGTTGGACAAATGAATGGGCAATGTGGTGAATGTGTAGAAACGAAATTTTCTTGATTCGTGCATAAAAGTCGTTCCTTTTTGTTAATTTTTTAATTATAAGTCATGAATTATTATCATTTGCTAATGCGCCTGAAATGTAGCGTGTTGTGTACATTAACTAACTCGTTTGTAATTATCTATGATTGCGTGCAATAGAGGAATTAATTTGACTTATATAAGTAATCCGCTATTTTTATAAAAAAGAAATAAATAAAATAATAAAATAAAAGAGAGAGACTCCGGAATGCAACCAGCTCCGATCCCTCCCCATTTATATTAGATCCTCAGCTTTACTTAAATATTTAAATTTAATTTGTTAGAAGTTTGTGATTTTATTGTAAAAACCGAATGAATTATTAACTTCTTAATAAATATGAGCATTAATATCTATTAATGCCTAGACACAATAACGCGCCTAAATAACAATATTTTATTATTAAACATTAATAATATTTTTCATTATTAATAATGTTCATATAATTCATCAGTATACAGCTGGTATTTCGTTACACTGACGTCTGACATTTTTTTTAAATAAGGTTCTGGAACGGCATTAAAGTGCATTTCCCCAGAATAAAGCCCTGTATATTCCCATTTATTCCTTAAATTTTAACTCCAAACTTGGTAGGAGTAGGAGCCTCAAAATCCCAGAGCACCTTAGGGCCCCAACTGATCTCAATGCGCCACTGATTACGGCAGACGTCTCCCTTTTCAGAAACCAGAAGTAATCTCTCAAAGTTTATGTTTCACCTTCCTTGGTATCTTCTTTCTATCTCTTATATCTTTGTGCAATCGCTGAACCTGTTCTTCGCTGACGAAACCAAGATTTTCTGAAAAAAGGTTCGCAAACGCGTGAGAAAAATGGACCTTGATCTAATCTTGCATCCTAATTTTTGAAATTTAACGAGTATATTTTTAATGATATTCATTCATAATTCCCATTTTCTTGTTCCTTAATAAGTTGCGAACATTTTTGGAGCTAATCCGTGCTTCTTTTTCCACTGGGATCATCGTGACATTTCTTATCTTAGCATTCTGAAAATGCATTCTTTGAGTTTCGCATCAGATATACTTGGAAATTTATTGCATAATTACTAACCTCGCATTTTAGTGTAATCTGACTGCTAACTCGACTACGTACATATGAACTTCAAATCTTCATAAAGTAGCTGTTACTCATTGGCCTCTATTAAGACGTCTGAGGTTTTCAAAAGTCTGCTTTTAGTGAACAGAATGAAGTTGCACCCAAGCATAAATTCCTCTTATAAAGGAGACCCTTTCAGCCTAGTCTAGAGGGATCTATGAACAATCTTTAGGTTCATATAATGGAATTCCTAAGCCACTCATTAATTCGGAAATATTGGTACAATAGACCATTGAGTCTTCATGAGAAAAATATGGGATAAACGCCTTTTCACTGTGTCTGTACCAAGATTGTGTTCCTTGAGAGAGAGAGAGAGAGAGAGAGAGTACATTTCTATCTTAGAGTTTTGACTCCAGGATCTCTGAACAAAATTGTAGGAGATCCAAAATACCAGTATCACTAAACCATTTAGGTTGTTCTGTATGAACTGTTACAATTCACTTACATTTTCAGGCTGAAAAGTTCTCCATGACAATATAGTAGTTTCATCACTTGTCACTCGTTTGGAGACTACATGAATTTCTAAAGGCTCCTTCAGTTAGGGCTGTGGTTAGCCGATCTCAGGCGGAGTGAATGGGTTTTCCCGGTGAGTTTTCCGGGATTTTGAGCTTGCACAATATGCAAATCGGCCAGTGAACACATTTGTACAGGCGTACAACGGAGCATTATGGTCTAAGTCGCTGATGAGCGTAAAAACCCTGCAAAGCAGGGAATGTTACTTTCGCCTTAAGGCTGTTGAAGTTACCTTTGTCTTATACATTACATGCCGAATAGGATGATGAAATTGTCCTCGCGGATGGAACAAGGAATATAATCACTGTCGTCCCCAGATTGTCCTCGCGGATAGCACAAGGAATATAATCACTGTCGTCCCCAGACCCGATGGAAAAAGTTTTGGGTCTAATCCCGTCAGTGACGGGAGAAATTTTTATCGACTTTTTTTCACAACGTGGCTGAGTTAGTTGATCTCAGCAGAGGGCTGCTTAATTTTTACTCGCAGAAAGACAAATTTTTCCTCCAGCAAACCGACCGAAGAATACACGCATTTTTAGAGACACAATATACTGACACCTCATAGCCTTAGTGGCTTTGGCCTGAAGTGGCTTAGTGCCTTTGGCCTGGACCACCCAGTTCTGGAGGTAGCCTACCATTGATCTGGTAGCAAGGGTTACATCTGTGGAAGTCTCCCACAGGGTTTTGGAGAATGTAGGAAGATTGTGGGGCAGGTTGAGGATTGTAAGAGTGGAATTGACCAAGAATTCTTCCAGACGCTGTCTATTCCCTGTTCCCCATCGGCCTTCAGTGTTGCTATGCCAAAGCCTTGAATGGCAATTGACATCTGTACTAATTAGTAGTCTTGCCGTCGGTAGTTGCGCCAGAGCTGTTTCCAAGTATCTAATGGCTGGCAATACATCTTCTCCGGGTCTGCAATATAGAGAAATGACATAAAAATCCCCAATGGGGATCAAGAGCTGAGCACACGCCGCCTAGGTCGAGCAGAGATGTGCAACCTTCATTACTATGATCTCGGGATTCCGAACTGCGATCGCTGCCCACGGTGTCTCTCCTTCAATTTGAATTATTTTGTAGGAGAGTGGATATCCTCTCACTTTTTTATTGTTTGTAGTATATGGCTCTTGTAATAGAATTACGTCTGTATTAGTTTCATCGGTCTTAATCCGAATTTGGTCTACCACAGCACGAGCCCTCTGTGCATTGATTTGAATAAACTTGATTTCTCTAGTATTAAAACGTTTATGCAGGGTACCCATAGTCGGTTCTTATTTGTAGATACTCTTTTGTTTTAAGTAGATAGGGCACTTACTGTCCCGTATGGAGTGGTTATGATTCATGTCCTGAGCCTTGCAGTTTGCACAGACAGGCTTGGCTGATTTGTTGGGGTATGTATTGTACTCATGTCCTTTCTCTGCGCAATGCCCACATGTTGATGTTGCCTGGGCGCATGTGTGTGTGGTATGTCCATACCGGCAGCATTTAAAACATTTGGGACTGCTACATGCTCTTTAAAAAGCGGTGGCTTCCCCATTCTATGTAAACATATAATTAATTATTGTATATAGTTGTTATAAATTGTATACAATGTATAGATTACTTTCAGCGGCGAATAGGAGAAACCCTGGAGCCCACCAAAAAATAATAAAATGCTTTGACTTTGAATACCAAATAGCAGTCTGCGCGTGTAGCACAGTGGTATTATCACCGTCCTCCTCACTGGGTGGAAAAGGCCCGGATTCGAATCCCGTCGATGACGCGAGAAACTTTAATGGGCTTTTTTCACTCCGTGGCTGAGTTAGTCGGTCTCAGACATAGATGGCAAAGTTTTTTCCCCCTGTTCAACACAGGTGTGCAGACTTTGTGCGGCGCCCATGGTTTATTGTGATCGCCAAGTTTCATCCCGAAATTATTAATTTTATTAATTATTAAGCAGTTATCAATCAGTCCAAAATAGATTTCGAAAAGGCTAAGGGTAGAAAATTTGTTTCTTGTCGAAATGGTAGTTGAACATTCTGGTCTCTTGCCAGAGCTATTGGCCGCAACTTTTGCCCATCTCTGTTCCCACCTATGTCAAAACCGGATGGCTCTATTGCTACTTCAGCCAAACATAAAACTGAACTGCCAACATCCTACTTTTCTCCTAACTCGTGTATTGATAGTAATCGCAAATCACCTCCTACCATTCCCAGTACACTCCATTTGATTCCCCCTGTGGTCTTCCGTCAAAGATGTCAGAAGAATTTTGAACATTCTTGACGCCGAGAAAGAGCCAGGTCCTGATGGTATTTCTCCACTTGTTCCCGAAACCTGTGCTCCTGACTTACTCTGTTCTGTGTCACCTTTTTTCACTTTCTTATTCCACGGGTGTTTTTGCACTTCTGCTTGGAAATTTGCCCATATCCAGTCAGTTCCTAAACAGGGTGACAAATCCCTCCCATCCAATTATCGTCCCATTGCACTTACTTCTACCCTTTCTAAAGTAATGAGGAAATCTATTAACCGGCAACTCGTAAACTATCTAGAAACCTTCCATCTAAGATGATCAATAATTACCAGCACGGATTCCGTCAGTGTCAATCCACTGGTGTACTGGCTTATGTTTCCAGGAGAATAAACCATGCTTCCCTACCCATTCGTTTAGCAAACAGCTGAACTTCTTCAGCAAATCAACCAGAGATACTCGCAATTTACAGACATATTATATACGGCGCAGTACAGTCTAAGTTGCTGATTCGCCTAAAACTGTACAATAAACCAAAGGGTAAATGAAAGTAATCCCGATATATAGTTGCCATTAATAACAGAAAGAATTTGCCATTAATAACAGAAAGAAATGCACAAGGCCAATCGGTCGGCGGGCATTTATCTTAGGCCGAAGTTCAAAGGGGGTCTCACAGTTTTTCAAATAGATTAGTTCATTTGCACAGAAAAAATGCTAGAAAAGCACTTGTTAATTAAAAATACATTAAAATAATGTACGCTGTTTTTTATCCTGCTTGTGTTTCCTAGCCATAAAAAAATTATCTTTTTTATTATGTTTATGAGCTTTTCTGAGCGATAAAGAGCGCCTGGAAAGGCGTATCCATAACGAAGTAGGCAGATCATCAAGACGTTCTTTACTCCTACATGTCTTTCGTTCATGTGACAATGAATGACACGATAGAAGGAGGATGGAAAGTACCGATGTACCCATAAGGCTACCCACGTAGGATTATTTAAAACAAAATCCACACCTCTTGACCCTGAATTTCGATGTATTTACTTATAACGCAAGCCTAGCATGCTCTTGTGGCTATAATTTGTGTCCTTTATTAATTCTTGTACGCCGAGTTCAAAAGCGACATCATTTTTTGACACCACATACGGATTTTTCGCAAAACGTCATACTCTTTTTTTTTTTTTTTTTTTTTTTTTGTTTTGAATAAAACATAAAAAGAGTAAGTTTTTCAATCAATCAGAATTTTTTTATGATTATTACAATGTTAGTAGTCACTGGTTATCGATTCTTCTAACACGATCTAACACAGAACCTTTCAGAAAAGATTGATAGTGCAGTATCAAAATTGCATTCAAAGGACACCGATGGGAGAGACTGAGAGTGTTATAGCTCCCAAGAATGTTTCGTTAGATATATTATATTGTACTATCACTAGTTCATTCCTGTAAAAGGTATCATGGAAATTTCTGGGTGCTCTATGATTGTGTTAGTAAATAAGTGAACAGTGGACCCTTAGGAAGCGTTATGTGCTGTTTTAAGTTTTTAGTGCCTTATGGCAACAAAGGCTATTCAAATAAATCCGACATATTTAACATAAACTATGTTAAAAAGGCGTATTGTGCGTATTTTGTATGAAAACCCCAAGTACGAGGGGTATTAGCACCTATAGTACTTAGTACCGTGCATGGGTTGAGGGTTGTAATACGGTTTTAGGAGCATCAACGACTAAGACCATGTTGCTCCGTGTATATTGTTTTTAAATTGCTTGTTCTGGGGTCGATTTTTTTTTCTAGACGAAAAAAATTATGCTACCCCTCTCCTGAGACCGACTAACTCAGGCTTATTGTGAAAAAGGCCCGTACAAATTTCTCACATCATCGACGGGACTCGAACTCAGATCTTTTCCACCCGCGCTGGGGAAGACAGCAATCCTTCCAATTGTGTTACCCATGAGGGCATGAAAGAAGATACCTGTTGACATTAGACTTGAATTTCTGTAGCTTGTAATTTTCGGAAAAACGTGTGAAAGGAGGTTGCTCCAGAAAACGGAAGTTGAAGGAACAATGAGGAAGAAGAAAAGTTGGTCCTGTGAGTTCGAAGTTGGACAATAAAAGGATGCTGACTTGTTGCGACTGTTTTTTTTTTCATGAAAGCCCCAAACACGAGAGGTATTAGAACCTATAGTACTTAGTACCGCGCTTGGGTTGGAGGTTCAGAAGACGAACGAAGATATTTGTTGACATTAGACTTCAACTTCTGTAGACTGTAATTTTCAGGAAATACGCATGAGGGAAGGTTGTTCCACATTGGTTTGGAAGAGAGAGAGAGAGAGAGAGAGCGGATTATAGAAGCCAACTCAGAAGAACAGTGCCCATGGAAGTATCTATAGAAAAGGCATGCAGCAGAACAGAACGTCTATGAGACAGGGGATGGATCATTAATTATCCTAACTGCTCTCTTTTGAATAGAATGTAGAAGCCTCATATTGGGGGCATTTCCCCAGATGTGAGAACAATATTCCATGACAGGGCGTATTTGAGATCTGTACAGAGTGGACAGCTGTTTGGAAGAAAAGCAACGACTAGAGCGAACGAGAAAACTCAGTTTTTTATATGCAGAGAAAACAATATTTGTGATGTGCTTATGCCAAGAGAGAATAGAAGTCTGGGTAATCCCTAATAGAGATATGTGATCTTGTCTAGAAATCTGGATGTCCTGGAAGGTTAGCATAGGAGCAGAAGAATCCTTTTTAGAGTTTTAGGAGGATGGAAATCAACTAGATTATCTTTGCCCCACTAGAGAATTACCTGGAGATCAGCATTAAGGAATTTGTAGTGCATATTCGAGAAGTTGAAGATGTTTATGCAGAGCAGATTTTTTTCTCAACCTGGGAGGTGGAATGTGCTGTCATCAGCAAAAATAGTTTTGCTGATGGTTTTGCGAATAAGATTTCCGGTCAATGGAAGAAGGTGATTAATATACAAGAGGAAAAGAGTGTGAGAAAGAACTGAACCTTGGGAACATCTGCATTAGTGGAGAAGTTAGAAGACAGAGAGCCATTTACCATCACCCGAAGGAGCGGTCAGAGAGAAAACTGGATACAAAATTACAAAAAAACCGTTGGCAAACCATGAGATGGAAGCTTATTTAAAAGACCTTTATGCCAAACGCGATCAAACGCTTTTGAAATGTCAAGAACAACTGCTTGAGTTTCACCAAACTTTCCCATTGAATTTGTCTATAGATGGGTAACATGAGGCCATCTATGGTCAAATATTCTCTACACCATATTTTCTCAGAAACACCAGAGTTTCTGGGAGAAAAAACAATGCTACCCTAGCCTGAGTCGGACTAACTCAACCACGTTCTGTAAAAGGCCCATAAAATTCCTCGCGTCATTAACAGGATCTGAACTCCGGTCTTTTCCACCCGGTGCGGGAGTTATACCAACTTCGATACTTACGAGGGATTCGTTTACTCCTTGTGTTTATAGTTTGGAGTGTCGGTATATACATTATAAACTATACATAATTTACATTATTATTTTAATGGCTCTGGAGTTTGTCACTCATATCTGTATCATGTATTTGTGGAAATATGCCGATTTGCATGTTGTACAGGCTGAAAAACCCAGAATAACTCACCAGGGGGGACGCTACTCCCATATAATAAACAAAAAATAGAATATAATAGAAAATAATACAAACAGAAATTTAATTATTGGAGAGTTTTGGAATTTAATTACTTGTTTATCATCTTGTAAATATTCCTAACTTCGGCAAACATGCTGTAGTTCAGTAGTGAATATGTTGTTCTGTAAAATGCGATGGGTCAGTTCAACATTTTAGAGGCCGCCGTAGCCGAGTGGTCACGCGCGTGGTGTATAAGTACACGTGCCTTGAGTGATCCGGGTTCAAGCCCGTGACTGCTGAATAGGGTGCTGTTTCTTGTGAACTCCTCTGACCGTGTGGTCGTCCCGGAGTATAAACAGGAAATTTATTAAAAAATATCAGGGAATTAATGATGTACTGTTGTGACATATCACTTATCAATGTATTATATTTATCAGTACTGATTTACGGTTTGATAAATAAAGATATGTTTGTATACATTAATGGAATTTTTGATCTTAGTCACCCCCTCTTCCCAGCGAGGGGACTTCGCATTCTATATTTGCAGATCTGCGTGTCCCACGAGATGCCATGATATTAACGCTTGGGATACGACATGCCTATTTGAGCCCACAGTAACAGTAGCGGTTTTGTCATCCGTCACTCGTTTAGAGAGGTCTGGGTTTGCCCGTCATAGACTGGGGAAAATTCTAAAATCCTCTTCAGTCGGGATTGTATTTAGCCAATCTCAGGCGAAGGAGTTGTGATTTAACCCGTGAGTTATTTCCATTTTTCATGCCGTATAACGCATAATACGAAAATCTACTCGTTCATTGGAGCGTTTTAGGTTTTATCCCCAGTGTGTGTCTGTTGTTATTATTTTCAGGCTTCAGTGTTTTGAATTTATTTAAAGTTATATTTGCTTTTAACTACACGCTTCGATAGGTTGGTGACGAGTACAGAGCAATGCACATATGAAGAACGGCTTTGAAGGTATGGACCGCAAAGTTTGACAACCAGACAACTTTCTCTCGTGGGTGAAAAACAAACTGGGGGACACAAATATAAAATATCAGGGAATAACAGAAGATTGGTTCTCATGAAGTTCACCTGTGATCAGCGAGTTGTTGCACATTGGAACAAGCTGCCTGTCAACGTGGTTTAGGCAGTGGGTCTGGCTAAGTTCAAAGCAGAACTGGATGATTACCTTGTAGGAATTCTGTTTTATTTGAAATTTTATCATTTTTATTTATTTTTGGCATTTTATTTGGTATTTATTTTATTCGTTTTCTTGCATTACTGGACTTTACTAATTCAGTCAATTTGTGGCGACTGGTTGCTCACCGAGTCAAGGATAATAAGTTTCCAATTGTTTGCTTTAGCTTATATCTTTTAATTATTTTATTTATTGTCATTATTATTTAAATGTTATTATGAAGACCTGAATAATTTTCTTCTTATGTACAATATTGGAATTGCATTTGTGCTAAGAAATTCCATTGCATTCAAAAATTCCAGACATGTCTTTGATATTTCTAATTTTTTTTTCTTTTTTTTTTACCCTGAAATTTCTTCCAGAATACGATAATTGTAATCATGGGCGGTATATGCAACGGTCCTTCGAAGTAGTTGCCTTATCCATACCCGATTGACCAACATGTCTGTATAAAGACGTGTTTCGTTAGCGATATGTGAAGGTATCAAACTCACTGTGGAAGTCTCAGCTTTATTTAATAACTTGTGTCGTTTAAACGGCCAGAGCGTAAACTGAATCAAGATTTGGAGCATCCTCGTACCGCCCGCCACCTACTGCTTAACGACACTATTTAAGCGAGCGATGAATTAACAGCCTGGCCAACGTCGTTGCCATTATCAGCTGAGAGTGTAGTTTCGCTAATGACACCACTTTACTGTACTCGCCGTCTTTCTGGCCTTTAGAATTCAGTGCCTGAACGGGGTGGGTGAACTCCCTGAAATCGTGCATGTGGGAACGATGGCTAACGCCTCTCGTGTCAGGCCACTCCGGAGAACATTATTGGCAAAGCAACGAGCATTTGTCAACGGGAGGCATTCACACCTGCACACCAGCGTTCCTCCCTCCCCCGTCTTTCTCTCCTTCGCCTTAGTTGTCTGGACCGCGCAACACGAGCCTGGGCAGGTGTAAAAGTGCTCGAGGAGTGGGGGAGGAATTGGGGGATCACGTACCGCAACGCCGTTGACGAACACGCGGCTTGTTTGTACACGGCTGTTCAGTAAATAGCTGTAATAAAGATCCTTTCAAGTCTCCCTTTACCATCGTGCAGGACGCAACGCTGTGTGGGAACTTGCCTCGAAGTTCCGCCCATTTTCCAGCAGCGGGTGTCCCAAATACCTCTTCGGACTCGGGCTGCACGTGTGGGCCTCCTCGTGAGAAACGTGCGAGAAAGAGAGTAAAGAAGGAGGGGGGGGGGATTCACCAACAATGTCGTCAGGATATTGGGTAAAGGGGGCGGGGCTGGCACGTTATGCCGGAATTGAAGTCGATGAGTGCGTTCTCGTTTCGTGGCGCATCAGATGACAACCTTCCTCACTTTCTACTTAAGTAATTCAGCTCGGTAACGGCGGTGGTGGAGGGGAAAGAGTTGGGGATCTGTTGAGAGCAGAATTTCGGTGTTGGGTTTAAATTTATATCCTGCATTCTATTGCATCAGTCTGTTCACCAGCAATCGAAAGGTGACAGATGATCGTGAGGGAGAGTGACATGAACATTGAAACTTGTGTAAAGTTTTTTTTTTACCATAATCGATTACTAACACAAGTTGGAATTCTTCACCAGCCGAGATATTCATAGGAAGCATTGGGCGGTCGAGATATCGGGAGCTGGGATTTTGATTTGGGGAAGAGCCTCCCCTCTCCCCCAATCCTAAAGCAGCAAGGTGCATCAAATATAATCGTAATTTTAAACTTCCCTGCATAAATTCCCCAATTCTACGGTACTATTCAGGACAGTACAAATGAACTATCTCTGTTTATGTGATATCTCGGCTATCATGCCAAAAACTGTTGGCTATCTCATAAGAATAGATGGCCAGAAGTCATATTTGAAGAGAATAAGGTGCTATCTTTTAGCCCAAAGATAAAGAAAATCTTTATGGCTGTTTTATTTCCTAACTTCTCTCAATCTCTCTCTCTCTCTCTCTCTGTGGAAATTATAAGTAGCTTTGCCTCTACTCCGGATTTACAGTCTCATTTCCAGGCTTTGTTGTCATTTCTCCTGGTCCTAGAGAACAGAGAAGAAATAAATAAAATTCTGTACCAGCTACATAATGTGTCCTGCCCCTAGCATATTTAACATGTTTTACATTTAAGAGTTATCGCCAGGTGTTAAAAACGTTTTAATTTCCAGATATTAATGAAATTCATGGATAATAATATAACAATGCCTTTTTATTAATAATAATTACATATCCGTTACTTAAAGTATTAGTCTGTGATGACTAAAGTAGGATATATAATTTTTACATTGAGGAGTTCACGACTAAATACATCATCTATAGTTTTCCATTACGTGTAGTATTTATCGAAAGATCTGATGACATGTCCGAGTTGAAGAATGTTTTCATAAATGTGCAGAACTCTTTTCCAGCCTCAGAGTTTAATTGTAAAGAAAAAAATTACATTCAATCTGAAAACACTGGTGACTTGAAACCAGATGCGTTTTCGAATTAACGCATTTCCCAGTTTTCGAAAGTTTTTTTTTTTTTCTTAAAACCTTAATATTTCTGTTTCTAAATTCCTTAGTTTTCAAACGATATGCTATACGTCTACATTAACCCGTTTATTTCGTGAGGAAAATTTCCTTATCATATGTTCATATTTTCCACTATAAACTACAAAAACTATTGCAATCCTCTAGTACAGAGCTAAGATGAAGCTCCGTTCAAAATTTCATTAAATTTGGTCCAGTAGGAGATAAATTATTATTAGTATTAGTATTAGTATTAGTAACGGCCGCATGGTGCAAGAAAGCCTATGGCTTATGCTGCACCAGCCAAAAAAAAAAAAAATCCGAAAAAAACAATGATAAAAACAAAAAATAAATAAATAAATAACTAAATAATAATAATTAATAAATAAAAAAATAAAATAAAAAGGAAATTAAACCTATCATCCTATGCGCTTCCCTTACCCGAAAGTACTATCCAGATGACCTTTGAATTTCCCCAAACTGTCGGCCTCTACCACCCATGAAGGCAACTTATTCCAGTAATTTATAACTCGCTGGCTAAAATAAAACTTCCTGCAGTCCAATCTAAACATTTCCCCCCCGTAACTTGAATTTATGTCCCCTAGTTCTAGCATCATTTATAATCTTGAAAATTTCGTCCTCATTCATTTTACTGATGCCTCTCAGAGCCTTAAACACCTCACTCAAATCTCCTCTAAGGTGTCTAGTTTCCAAACTCTGCAACCCACATATTCGAAGTCTTTCTTCATAAGGACGCCCTTTTGCCGATCTCACCAGGCGAGTTACCCTTCTTTGCACCCTTTCAAGAAGCTCCATGTCTTTCTTTAGGTGCGGTCTCCATACTTGAACACAGTATTCCAAGTGTGGTCTAACATAAGCCTTATATAATGGGATTATCACGTCCCTATCTCTACTTGCAAAAGTTCGATAGATCATCGATAGGACACCATGGGCCTTCCTTGCAACCTGTTTACAATGCTCAGAGAATTTCATGTCTGATCGTATCGTAACACCCAAGTCCCTTTCCTCCAGTACTGGGTTTAGTTGAACTCCACCAAGTGAATAAGTTTTTTTGGGATTACTCTTTCCCAGGTGTAATACCTTACACTTTGTTGGATTAAAGCACAGCTGCCATTTTTCTGACCATTCCTGAAGTCTATCTAGGTCTCTCTGAAGAAGCTCAGCTTGACAATGATCATTAACTACTCTACCAATTTTAACATCATCTGCAAATTTAGACATCACGCCCTCTATCCCTTCATCAATGTCGTTTATGAAAATTAAAAACAACAATGGTCCTAATACTGATCCTTGGGGAACCCCACTTCTTACATCAACCCAATCTGAGGAATAGCCATTTATCACAACCCTCTGCCTCCTGCCCTGAAGCCATCCTTCTATCCATCTAAGGATTTTCCCAGTGATTCCAACCTGTTCCAGCTTATAAAGCAACCGCTCATGTGGGACTGAGTCAAAAGCTTTGCTGAAATCTAAATAAACAATGTCGAAATTATTCCCTAAATCCAGCTCGTGAGTGACCCTTTCGAAATAGCGAACCAGATTTGTTAAACATGATTTTCCCTTTACAAAACCATGCTGAGTATCCTTGAGAATTTCAATTCTATCCAAATGATCCTGAATTCCACCTTTGATCATTGCCTCCATGATTTTCCCTACTACTGAAGTCAGACTGGTAGGTCGATAATTTCCAACTTCACTTTTAGAGCCACCCTTATGTATGGGAGATACATTTGCACTTTTCCAATCCAAGGGAATCTCCCCAGAGTCTAGTGATGCTCGCATAATTAGCCTCAATGGTTCAATGCACTCGCTTGCCGCCTCTCTTAAGATTATAGGGTATATTCCATCAACTCCAGGAGCCTTACTGGTCTGTAGGCTCGAAAGGTTTTTCATTAAATAATCTTGCGAAATTTCAATATCATTAATTACATATTTTTTAACTTCGCTCCCACAATTTCCCATTGCCACAAAAGGCTTTTCATTTGTAAATATCGATGCAAAATAACTGTTGAGTTCATCTGCAACGGCAGCTGGTGTATTTATTACTATCCCCTTTCCCTTACGTAAAGGTCCGATCTGGTTTGTCCTGCTCATCATACAAAAAATTTCAAGGTGGTAGATGACTCTCATCAACCGGTGCAAACACCACTTTGCTTATTGGAGGCTTGAAGTGGTGAAACCCATGTTTCTGGAGCAAAGAGTAGTCTCTAGAGCAGGGGTGGGCAACAGACGGCCCGCGGGCCACATCCGGCTCGCGACGATGTTGAATCCGGCCCCCTCGGTAAATGCATAAATATAGAAAATCCATACCTGACTACACTCGCCGTAAACGTTCGGCTTAATTCGGTTCAATCGGGAATCGCGGCCAGTACAACAGTAACCAAGTGATTCTACGTAGCGTCAAAGAGTTATTTCCTAATTATTATTGTAGCATCGATCGAACGAAGTTCCTTTGGGTTTGACTTCTTATTGAAAAAAATAATATTGGTGCGAGATATTTTATGTTTTATGCCTTTTCTAATTATTACAATTTTTAATTTAATATAATTTATAGCCCATAAAATGAGCCAATTAAAAAAAAGAGAAAAATTGATGCCGAATGCCGCATTTTCAATGATAATTGGACATTCAGATTTTTTTTTTAAATACATTAATAATTTGGTAATTCAAGTAATATAACATTTTTTAGGTTCTGATTTTTTTTATTAAATCGTTCAATCTATTCCGGCCCGCATCATGATGCGAAAATTTTATTCGGCCCGCATCATGATGCGAAAATTTCATGCGGCCCCCTGATGAAAAAAGTTGCCCACCCCCTCTGCTCTAGAGCAAAGTTTCCGGCATCCCCCATACTTCTCCTTTAACCCATGCACTGTACTAAGTACTATAGGTTTTGATACCTTTCGTGCTTGGGGTTTTCATAAAAAAAAAAAAAAAAAGTATGATTCCAACAATACAAACTATAATAATTCTCTTGTGGCGGAAGCGGAAAATGGCGTCACTTCCGTAACCTTTTTCGCATGACGGTTTGTCGTTATAAAGTTTTTGGAATAACGCCAGTAAAAACGTTTTTAATGTCAAAAGTCCCCGCCGGTAGCACAATCATACAATCATCATCATTCTCCCCACACCGGGTGAAAAAGGCCCGAGTTCGAATCCCGTCAATGACACGAGGAATTTTTACTGGCCTTTTTCACATCGTAGCTGAGTTCGTCGGTCTCAGTCGAGTTTTTTCTCCTGGAAACGCGTGTTTCTCGTCCAAGAAAACAGGCGAATCAATCACAGAACGCAATTTACAGACACAAATATATGCGGCGAAAAAACTGGCTAAGTCGCTGGTGCGCCTAAAATATTACAACTTTTAAACTTTGGCTTTGTAGAATACTAAACTGGAAATTATCTGCACAGTCAATAATTATCTCAAAAAAAAAATCCTTGCAATATTTTTCCTAATCCTTTTCCTTTTGCATCGAAAAAAATTATTTAAGAAATAATTTTTTTCTGTGCAAAATAATTTTTAAAAAGGTGTCTATTTTATATAAAAAAAAATTTCAGAATGGCCTTCACTACTTCTTCCTTCTCTTCAATAATCTCCTAACTTTTGCCATCGCTTTCAAATCCAGAGATTTGAAAGCTATGGCAACTCTGATTATAGCTTACCGTTATAGATCTTTAATGCTGATTGCAAAGAGGTCTTATTTCATTCCATCACGCATGTTTTTGAGAATTTTCAATTTTTGTATTTTAGTATTTTTGATGGTTCTTGGCAACAGTTGCCCATTATAAATTTCCTGATTTTTTTGTTTACAATCACATTTCAACAAAGTAATGCTTCGCAGCTGTTTGTTATTATCGTTTTTTTTTTTTTTTTTGTTCTTAAAATTTTACGTCAGGTAACACTATATACACCCTAAAACTGATATTTATTGAAAGGATGCAATAGTGTTAGAGCGCCACCATATAAACGAACAACCGTCTTCGATTTTCAGGTTACACCAGCAAATACATCCGAACCCAGGCATTTTTCATACGGTGATTATAACAAACAAGAGTGCTACTCACGAGGGCGCTAGAGTCATCATCACATAATGCTGTAAACATGAATTTGTCTTTAATTGGAGTTCTGTACGCTGTTCGACAAAATTAACAGAACATAATGTTTTCCATGAATATATTATTGTGTACAGTGTCGCCGAAGGCGAATATTTGATGTAATAGGCATCCCGGCATGCAAATTCCGAATATCCAGTAGAAATCGATCTATCACCCTACAGAGCCGCACATTATGCCAATTATTCATGCCTGTAAAAACATGGGTTGCAACTTCATCATTCCCATTTTTTTTTTTTTTTTTTTTTTTTGCTTGCTCAGTGGGATAGCCACATCTCCAGTACTCAAGATGGCAAATCATCGTCGTTTAAATGATCCTTTGAGATGGCGGGCCGTTGGACGACTTGAAGCCGGGAAGTCGTATGCGGAGATGCCACGTTGGCTTAATGTGTCGCGCAGTGTTGTCTCAGCACTATAGAAGCTGTTTCACGAGACGGGAACCATTAAAAGAAGAGCTGGCAAAGGTCGCCCGAGGGGTACGTCAAGTAGAACACACACCGCTATCTGGCTCTAACAGCAAGACGGAGCCCTACGATATCCTGTCATCAACTGTGTCTTGAGGTTGCTCCGAGCCTCCTGCAACAGGTAAAAACATTTCCAACCGGACTGTGTTAAGAAGGCTCAATTCAAGTGGACTCTACGCAAGAAAGCCAGTGGTTTGTATCCCATTAACCACAAACCACCGCAGAGCTCGTCGAAACTGGTGCCATGAACATGTGACTTGGAGCCCTGACAAATGGAGTAGTTCTGTTCTCTGGTGAGGACAAAACTACCAGTAGGCTAAAACAGATTCTAGACGTTATTTCATCTGGAGACTACGATGAACGCGGTACCATCCCTCCATCGTCAGAGAAAGGAACACCGGTGAAACCGGTGTTCTTGTGTGGGGCGGTGTAATGATCAACTGCCGCACCCCTCTCCATGTTTGTGATAGGGGTACCGTAACTGTACCGTAAATATTAGGTTGAAAGGCCATGAATCATGTCGTAGACTGTATCCTGTCAGTTTTCATCGCTAAGGTGATTAAGTTTTATCCAGTACTTCCTGAATGCCCCTTTAGATTCTTTTTGTGTATTGAAGATCAAAACTGCGCAATGGTGCCGAGAACAGATTCTCGAACCGTATGTGCGACTTGTTCCGGGTGCGGTTGGCCCAGATTATCTTTTCATGCACGACAACGCCACTTCATATAGAGCTCAAATGTAGGAGGAATATCTTGAAACTGAAGACATCGAACGACTGCCGTGGTCAGCACGATCAGCAAACTTAAATCTGATTGAACATGTGTGGGACACCCGTGTGCATCGCATTGCACGCCCACAGCCAACTCCTAGGTCACTTGGTGAGCTGTCTGCCCTGATGGAAGAATGGGATTCGTTGCCGCAGAACTTTATAACGAGAATGGTTCACCGCTGTCAGGCCTGTTTAGCCGTTGGAGGGATCACATGCCGTACTAATGTCATGTGACCATACTTTCGTGTATCTTGTACCGAGTTCTTTAATGTGACCTTTTTGCTAATTTTTATACAACCCCAATAAATGTCCCTTACATCTGTCCGAAGTTTCTCGTTTTCTCCTTATTTCATCGCTACTCCCCCATACCAAATTTTGTCCTATTTCATCGCTACTCCCCCATACCAAATTTTGTCCTATTTCATCGCAAGCAGCACGAGTTACATCACGTTTTCTACATGTTACGTTAATTTTGTCGAACATTGTAGTACTAAAGAGAGGCTGGAAATGGGAGGTGATGCAAAGTTAATTAAGCACCCTGACGAATAGATAAACGTCTAAATACCACAACCTAGCTGAATATTTTGACGACAAGTGCATCCTTTAATATAGTTTATCCATCTGATAATGGTTATCTCCAGCAGAACAATGCATTACCTCACAGGTCACAAATCCCTTGTCCCTGGATCACGAGGATGCCTTTGGTGATTCTTCATTGGCATATTCAGTTACCAAGCTGCAATCGAGTCTGCATGGGCAGCAATTCTTTCGGCACCTCACAGAATCCATTCCCCAATGAAATAGGCAGTTCTGCGGACTAAAGGAGGTGCCACTCGCTCTTAGGTCGGTGTAGTCTGCGCGGATAACACAAAAGCTCTGGTTCGGATCCCTTTAATGACGAGAGAAACTTTCATGGGCTCTTTTTCCACAGCGTGGCTGAGTTAGTCGGCCTCAGGAAGGGCCCTCCCGGAAACTCGAGTTTTTCGTCCAGCAAAACGGGCAGATCGATCAGAGAACACGCGCAATTTATTGATATAATAAATACACATGGACAGATGAGATCATTTTCGAGTAGCCCTAATACGACAGTGTTTTATTAGGTCGAGGTATATAATAAATGACCTGGGAGTATGCATGCAGGTCATAAAGTATCTGAGTAGCCAAACTAAACCACGGTAATGAAAGCATCGTTTGAATTCACAGCGGTTCTCGTTCACAGAGTTCAGGTAGTCGCTAAACACAGTTAATGATAATAATATCATTAAAATAACTAGCTGTAAACTCATGTGACCAATTGTGTTCGTGCCTGTGTATTAACAGAACATTTTTTCTTAACATAAAAATATGCACATGTTTTGGCATAAATATATTAATGAATATATAAGAAAACATAATAACAGCCTAGTTTTATTGTTGAGCCTCAAGTTACACGGTTATAAATGCTGCTCAAAATATTCCTCTGAATCAATGACAGCTCCGATTCCAGTAATGAGATCATGAACAGCGGAGAAAAGATCAGGACACATTATCTCTATTTAGATCATCCCGTATTTTGCACTGCGACATCCTCTGGATCATGCCTGTAGACGCGGCCTTTTAGATACTCCGCAACTAGTAATCAACAGAGAGTTCAAATGTGGATTGCTAGGCGGCCACTTTGTTTCAAAATCTATATCAAGGTTTCTTCCATCGAGTTCTTCTAATAATGCAGCGTCTCTCTGGTGAATACGTGGGCGTCCCATTCTGTTGAAAAATCACCTGGCCTAACATTCCTTTGCCTCATATATATACACGGGGAGGACAAAATAATGAAAACGCCTGATATGAAAGTAGTTTTTGTAATGGCCGTATGATATATTTATGAACATGCAGTGATGATTTTTTTTTCTGTTTCGTGCATGTTGACTGTGAAGGAAAGATGATAAAAGCTGATGTTTATTTAGAGGTGATATAAAAAGGTACATGCGGAAAATGACCGACCCGTCTGAATTCCAAAGAGGTCAAATCGTTGGGCACGTATAGCAGGGGCATCGGTGACTGTAACTGTAATTTAATGTATCTAGAGCAATTGTATCGAAAGTGATATCTGCGTTCACCAAGTATGGCAAAACAAGGTCCGATAGGAATTGTGGCAGAAATCGAAACTGATTGAAAGATATCGCTGGGAATTGAAAAGGAATGTAGCCCGAAAGCATAAAACTGGTGCCTCAAAAATAACTGCAGAACCTAATGTTAGTTTTAGCAATCAGTTTCTAGCAAAACAGCAATATCTTGGTATCCTTTAGGGCCTGTCATCACACTGAACAGGCAAATTATTGCCACTGATTACTTCGATATTTTGAGTGACCAGGTTCTTCTCTCAGTGAAAACATTGTATCCCACAGACGATGCCATGTTTCAAGATTGATAATGCTCTACTAACAGAGCCAATCTTGGCTTGATGAGCCTGAAACCAAGATTATGCATCTCGCATGACCTGCACCAGACTTAAACGTTGCCACTACAGTCATATTTGGAGAGGAGAGTGTTAAGCAGATTTCCTCCATCTTCATCACTCAAGGAGCTTAAAGCATTTCTTCATGAAAAATGGTTCAGTATTCTTCCTAAGGCAATTAAAGATTTATTTGAATCTATTTCACGTATAATACAAGCTGTTTTAAGAGCAAATGATGGCTCAACACCACATTTTTGCATACCAGTGACTCTAATCACAAGTGTTTCTATTATTCCAACAAAAATTTCTCAGGGTCGCATTCAAGCTGGTCGTATATAGTGAAAAAGACCTGATTTCAACTCTCATCAAGGATACTAGGAATTTTTATTGGCCTCTTTCATAACATGGCTGTTAGTCTGTCTTAGGCTAGGGTAGCATGGTTTTTTTTTTTTTTTTTTAACCTGGAAACTCGGTTTTTTCATCCAGCAAACAACTGGTCTTTCGTCCAGAAAAGAAGTTGGTAGAAAAGAAAAGAGTTGGCAGTTAATGATTTCTCCATTACTTCAGACAGAGTAGAAGTAACTGTAATGGGATGATAATTGGAAGGCAGGGATTTGTAACCCTTTTTAGGAACTGGCTGGATATGAGCAAATTTCCGAGCAGAAGGAAAAACACTTTTGGAATAGGAAAGCGAAAAAAGGCGGCAAAGAACAGGAGTAAATTCAAGAGCACAGGTTTTGAGAAGAAGTGGAGAAATACCGTCAGGACCTTGAGCTTTCTTAGCATCAAGGTTCATCAAAATCCTTCTGACATCCTTTTGACGGAAGACCACAGGAGGCATTAATTGGAGCGTTCTGGACATGGTGGGAGGTGGTTTACCAAGATCATTAATACATGAGTTGGAAGAAAAATGGGATGCTAGCAGGTCAGCTTTATCCTTGGCTGAAGTGACAACAGAACCATCTGGTTTTGACAGAGGTGGGAGCAGAGATGGGCAAAAGTTGCGGCCAATAGCTTTGGCAAGAGACCAGAATACTCGGCTACCATTAGGGCAAGAAGCAAGTTTTCTACGCTTAGCCTGTTCAAACTCTAGTTTGGATTTGTACTGCTTTACAATTGTTGCGAGGTTTGGTGTGAGCAGAAAATTAAACTGAAGATTCAGAAACAAGCCAATTACGATATGCAACATTTTTCTCTTGAACAGCCTTAGCACATTTATTGGAAAACCAAGGTTTAGATAAAAGACGAGATTTTAAGATGGAATATGGAATAAAGGATTCCATCCCTACGAGAATAATTTCACTGCCACGATCTGAATAAATGTTGATATCAGTAGTTTTGAAATAGTATTCCAACGAAGGAAAAGAAGAAAAGAAATCTCGCAGATCATCCCGTTTTGCATTCCTGTAATGCCAAACAACACGAGGTTGGGAATGGCCATGAGAGAAAGGCTCCATTGGAGCAGAGACCATCACCAAATTGTGGTCTGAGGTGCCTAGGGGACCACTCACTTCAACCGTGTACTTACAAGGGTTGTTTATGAGAAAAAGATCAAGATCAAGCGTGGCTGTGTGGTTAGGATTGTCTGGTATTCTGGTAGATAAATGAACAATCTGACAATCTGTGCGAGGTCATTAGTAATTGCAAAAGTCGGCATCTCGACCAGCTGGGTTCGAGTGACTAGAAAACGGAAGCCAGCTGAAGTCGTGAACATTAAAATCACCAAATAAAATTACTTCACTGTTTGAAAAGTTGGACTGGAGAAAGTCAAGTTTTAAAGAGAGGAAGTCAAAGAGTTCCAAGTGATTAGTGGAGTTCAGAGAACGATAGAGGCAGCAGATGAATTTTACAGAATGTGGTAGCAAGATTTTAAGCTAGAGAAGATCGAAAAGAGGAGATTACAAATTGCTGTCTTCGGCAGGGAATATCAGAACGAACATGTGCACAAGTACCACCTTTGAAGCGAAAGGAATGGAATCGTACAGCGAATAATTCGGACATCTGAGATGAGCAGTAGGTGATTAAACCGATAACTAAAATTCTGTTAGAAAAAGTACATTGGATTTGGCAGACTGTAAATGGAACATGGTCTTGGATGATTTCCTATGCCAGGACTTGGGGCTGGCTGAGGCCCAGCTGGCTGAGGCCCAGATCTCATTGTTACCATTGAGGCAGATTTCAGAGTCAATTACCATTGAGGTAGATTCCAGAGTCCAACTGGAAAACATCGGTAATCAGGCAATGCAGAAATTACAATACTGGGTCACAAAAAACCAGCTAAAAATTGCACCGACGAAAACCATATCCATCTTGCTGAAAGGAACTCTTCAGGTACAGCGTCCGCCACAAATAAAAATAAATGGCCTGACCATCAAACTCACCAAGCAAATGAAGTACTTAGGAGTTATCTTAGATAATAACCTATCCTTCATACCCCACCTAAAACACATAAAAATGAAAATAAGAAGATACTCAGTAATCCTAGCCTAGATAAGTCAACCTTCATCCCAGCAATAACCTACGCAACTGCAGTATGGTACATCAAAACATCACTGGTAACCAACAAGAAAATCCTGGACATGACACATAGGACCATCCTATTGACAACCACACGAGCTTGCCCCACGATAAGCACACCTGCACTGCAGGTGCTTGCTGGAGCGCTACCCCTGGATTTAGAAGCTGTGAAAGCAGGACTGTTCTATTTGCACTCAAAGGGAGTGGCCGCAAATCATCAGGACTTCACAATCAACCCAGCAAGCAGTCAAAAAATGGAAAGAGCACGACTACAGACCTACCTCCTTCAGGAGTGGCAGCAAAGATGGACAGAGACGACAAAGGGCGAGATCACTCGTAAATTCTTTCCAGAACTGAACAAAATATACCCAAGGCAACCGAGCTGGTTCTTCCTGGGCTTGCACCTGACCTCGTTACTCACAGGACATGGGCCTTTCAACCAGAAACTGTTCGGCTTCGGCCTCGACGATGACCCAAATTGCACGTGCGGGGAGGTCGAAAGCTGGGACCACAGTTTTCTTTTCAGGAGTTGTCTCTGTAATTGTGGAAGAAAAGAAAATGAACGGAAAATAAAGAAGGAATAAAGAAGAAAAGAAGAAGGAAAAAAGAACAAAAGAGAATGAACGAAGAAAAAAAAAAAAAAGAACAGGGATTGCCCCATGAGGGTCCCAACCTGAATCAAGTGGACATGAATAGAGACAACAAACTGCAGCCTAGCTCCCAAAGCCTCAGGGCAGCCTCTGAAGAGGGAACCCTAGCCCCCTTCACCTTTAAACCCTACTCCCCCCGGGGAGACGATTCTCTCGTCCCCCACCCTCATTTCTACTCTGGTGGGGCATGGGCATGCTACACTGAAACTTGGGGCTGTCTTCCCTATTGGCCCCATTCTTCTGTCTTTCTCCCCCCAGTCTTCAGCTCCCCCCCTCTATCTTAACGCTAGCGAAGCCTCCACACACCTAAATTTAAACACATCCAATCTTTGCCCACGTCCCGGCCCAACTCAAGCGACGTCAACCCCACGATTGACGCTGGTATGTGTATGCACGTTTGTGTGTACATATGTGCATGTGTGTATACATGTACTTGTATACACACATATATACATGCAATATAAATACAATATAAGAATTTTTTTATTATTATTTTATTTATTTATCTTTTTATTTTTATTTTATTTATTTACTTTTTTTTTTTTTTTTTAGGTCCTAGCCACTGAAATCTCAGGAAATTAGGTTGCAGGACCTCCCAGAGTAACTTAAGTCTACTGGGTTCCTGGTCTGCCTCTAAGGGGCGAAGGTGGGGCAACGTTGGGCCTCAGCAGGTGTTCAGCGGCTAAACGACCAGATGAACAACGGTACACGGCACTACACATATACAGTATCCATACGCTTTTAAATCTCTGGCATTTCCAGTGAACTGGTACACCCACAATGAAAACTGCGCGGAGATGGGGGAAACCCCTGGTGCCGTCTGACGCTAAATACACCTTACACCTTACTGTAAATGGAAATGGACATCATTGAGAAAAGAACTGAGACCACGTATATTTGTGAAATGAACGAGGAAGTGTTTGGGACGTTTAGATCTTTTAGCAGATAAGTTTGCTCTATTAGTTTGACAATTCATGGTGTGTTCAGTAGAAAGCAAAGGTGATGGGGGTACATGATGTATGAAGTAATGGAATTTTTGGACATGACGTTTGCATGGTAAGAATATACCCAGCTCCTTCACATAACGTAGCTTCGACAATGTCCCCCCCCACACACACACTACTGGGACTCCCTCCAGTCACTATCTGGCAGAGTAGAGGAAGCAAGATTATACACTAGCTGATCTGATCTAGATTTCCTAGAGAGCTACCAATAGGTTCAGTCTGGTGTACTAACTAACGGCCGGCCTGCGAACACTGTTTTAAAGCTGTACCCTCGAAATGTAAGGAAGATTGGATCGCACCATGATGTCCTTCATAACCTCGAAAGACATAAATCATATTGCATGATGGAAGAGTTTACCGAAGCTTTACTTGGAGCCTAAACATGAGTTCCACCATTTTAAGCCTTCAATAAGCAAAGTTTTGGTATTGCACCGGTTGATGAGAATCATCTACCACCTAGCATTGCATGGTAACACGGAGGGGCGGCATTCTTCCGTGTGGTGTGGGAACCACACCTCGACCCCTGCTTACGTTGGTTCGCACCTGGGTGGTCATCCACAGTGTTCTAGATGCGGTATTTCAGGACTTGCCCATTTACCAGTGGGTTTAGTGTTAGACTATAGCATAGAGAAGTCTGAAGGGTGACAGTTTGCACAGGATGAGGATGAGACCGAAGCTTGAATAATATCAGGAATGTCCGCTCGCTCATTGCTGGCAGTCGTGGAAAGAAGAATTTTGCAGAGGTATTCAATTCTGTTTAGCTGGGGTGAAATAAATGAGATTGTAAAGGTAAGAGTCCCATTAGAAATTGATATAGATCGAAGATTAGGCGACGATTGGTTAGAAATTGGTGCTGAATGGGAGACATTCAGAGGGTCGAAAGTAGAGGGAGAAGTAAAGTAGCACTTATGGCAGACGTGAGAACCAGTGTCCTGGTATGTTGAAACATCATCAGGCAGAAAGTTGAGGCAACGCTGACTTTTTTTTTTTTTTTTTTTGGTAGTTGTTGGCGCATCGGCTTCTGTGGCCATAATGCACCTCCCAAGGTTTTTGCAGTACTTTGATCCAAGCCCGAGGCAGGATTCGAACCCGCGACCTTTGGGTTGCCAGGCAGGCACTTTACCCACCTGGCTAGCCCGGTCGGCAACGCTGACGTACATAGTTTTTACAGAGTGTGCACTGGGCTGCAGTAAAAACATTATCGGAACAGCAGTCACAAACACGAGGTGTACTGCCAGATCTACAAACGTTAGTTATGGTAAAAAACTGAAAATCAGTTCTGGTAAGAAACTGAAAATAAATTTTCAATTTTTTACTTCGACTTATCCAGTCGACACTTCGACTGGATAAGTCGAAGTGTCGTGTTTGAATCCTTTCTGTGCATTTGAAATCGGTTTTCTATTTTTTGCCGTAGCCTATGCATTGCTCCCATAAGATTACTTGTTACAGCAATTTTCCAATCGAGAAGGCTAGATAATAAAGAATTACTACGCTGGAAGGATAGCATTTCGGATGACGTATTTGTTAGTTGACCTTGCAAGCTTAGAAATTGTTTGCTGGATGCAGTATTCGTAGCATCACAACGTTATCTAACAGAATTAAGTTCCTTAAAGACAAGTTTCAGATCATCTATGTGACTATCTTTTAGAACTGTCATTCGGAGTAATATCAGTATTAGATGAACGAAAACTGGAAGAGTAAGTGGAAGATTTAGAGATGGGAAAGTAGTCTCCAGCCATCCAACGGTTGTGGGCTTTTTTTAGATAGCTTGGATTGGAAGGAATGCAGCTAAAGCAGTCCTTCTCCGTATAAATAGGAATTTATACTAAATTTATCAGTATAAATAAATAGGAATAAAGAAATACTGAGAGCAGAAGCACTATGAGCAGCATTTCCTAAATATGCCATGTATTCATGCCGAACTATTTAATTAAAACAAAACAGCTTAATAGCAATAAGGCTTAGTTCAAAGATCGTTAAACGAGGCCGTTGGTGATGCCTCAGTTAGGGTTAACAATATTATTATGGTAGTAAACTAATACGAATAGCTTGCAAAATTTGTTAAAATTTATAGCAAGTTAGGGAAGGAATAACTTCTCCACAACAACTGAATTAAAGTTTTGCATACCTAATTCACTAGGATATTAAGTAATGTGCAGCACATTAAAATATCAACCTTGCGAACAACGACATTAGCGACGTAAAATGTAATTGGGAAAGATTAGCACAGATATTTTTATTGATTAGTTGCTAGATGGTTCTGTACTATATAACTACTGTACTAATACACACTATACCATTAATACATAACATTACATAATAGCATTACCACTAATACATAACATTACACGATAGCATTAATATTTACACCTATACACGAATTTAATTAAAATATCATAGTTAATCATTTAAATAAATTATTTTTTTGTTTATTATACTGGGATTCGCACGATAGAGAGAGCGCAGGAACATCACCATATTTATCAATCACACGAGCTTGAACCACGGGTACAAATATCCCTTCGCGTTTAGAGGAGTGTGTTCACAGGCTGATATGCACGTTGTGCGAGCTGAAAATTCCGGATACTCCTTCGGCCTATATGCTATAAATACAGACTCGACTGTGAGGGCTTTTGCAGTTCCTCCAGTCATCGACGGGGATCGAACCTAAACTTTTCCAAACAAGTGACTGACTAAGACAGCCAGGGGGACGTGTCATGAAGGCCTGCCGAATTTGTGAATAATCGAAAATGCAGAAATTTCACAGTGTACAGAGGTTTATAAAAACAAGTTTGCAGTAACGGTTTATAGACGTATTAAAATATGCAGTTTCAGTATTCTATTGTAATTGCAATATGTTATAATGGGGGAAGGGGAAAATATCCTTTGCTTCTGTGATAATTAAAAATGTTGTTAACATATCTGTTTTAGAAAATGTTTCCTGCCTTTGTTCCAGCAGGTATTACTGATATCTTTCAAGACAATGGTGCATTCTACCATTCTTGATAGATAGGATCGAAAAAGAAAAAAAAAAAAAAAAAACAGGATAGAAAAGTTAGCGACAGCTTTGAGCAACTGAAAAAATCACTCTAGCAAATTCGACTAAATTTGATCGAGAGATTATTCGAAATTTCGTTACAACCATGTCAAATCCTGGACCTTCCTCTGAAAGCAAGTGATTCAGACTATAAGGAAGGTGTGTGAGCCACAGAAGTTAGTGTTCTCTTCATGGCAAGTAGAGAGAGCCTGATTTATTTCAAAATGGGTATTATTATAAAACGTTACATTGTTAGCCTGTCGATTCGTGCAGCCTGCGTCTTCCAAAGTCGACCGTCGGTGGTGTTATCATGAAATGGAAGCGTGATGATAAACCAGCGTCCAGCAGCCCAAAGGAAGATCACTGAAGTTCACTCCATGTGACCAGAAGTACTGGTACTACGACAATAGCATCCCTGAAAAACATCAACCAGGAGTTTAAGGCATCAACAAGGATTGAGATCCATACAAACACATTATGTTCAGTGCCCTACATATCGATTTCCATGGGAGAGCGGCTGCGCATAAACCAAACATCAACCGGAATTTCACTAGTTGACGCCGTGACAAAGAACGCCGTAGTTGTTCCAAGAGCACTGGAAATCTGTTCTATGGAGTGACGAATCTAACTACATCCTCTCCTGATCAGATGGACAGGTGTGGGAATGGATGATGCTTGAAGAATATCTGATGCCGGAGTGCACTGTATCAACAATGAAGTTCAACTATGAAACCGTTGGTGGAAATTGTCCAAGAAGGTAGGGTATGTCATAAAAGCCAAAGGATGGCCGACAAGCTATTGAAGTGAGCGGCAGTGACGTCAGTGTGAAACCAACATGTGTCCGGATACCTTTGGGGATAATATACATATCCGCATTAATTCCAAAAATGAACAGGAAGGATAGCTTTATTGAAACATAAAACATATTAACTAAACTAACTTTTGCAAGATAATTTAGCTAAGTAAATCAAAAAAATATTGAAAGTAAGACGCGCCCTTTAGGTGCACGTTTCAGTTAACATATAGAAAAACTTAGCAGCAATATTACAGTTAATTCTGACCACAAAAGTTTAGAACTGTAAGCAGCAATTTGCTGCGGGAATTCTTGCCCCCCTCTGGAAATCACCAAAAGAATATCACAATTAAATTCCTTCAGAAAGAAGAATTTGCAGCTCTTGAAATATTACCCTTTAGAATTCTCTCAAAAATATACCTATTCAGGAAGTCACCTTTCTACTAATAAAATGGTTGAATCAGTTAAAAACAGAGTCGGCATCCAAACTTCTAAGACTTTCTTTTCAATCCAAACCATGGCTCAAATCCCATCTAAAACCATACGTTAAAAGGAAGCAAAAATTCCACAGGCAGTGGAAGAAGTATGGCACTTCATCAACACACATAAAGTATAAAAAGAGCAGAGCATTGTTTCGACTCAAAAAACTTCAGTCGTACAAAAATTATTTAATGTTCAGACAATAAAAGAGCACTTTCTTCTAAAAAAAAAAAAAAAGAGCTACCTTAGAGCATGCTCAGGTTTTGGAGTGGATAAAATTCAATATGGAAACATGTAATTTTGACATCGGCACTGAAGATATGCAAAACAGATTTAAAGAATTCAATTCTTATAAACAAGCAAATAGCGTGCAACATGAAATGCCTCCTAGTCAAGCCCTGCTAATCAACCAACTTGTAAACAAGAATACAGTTCAGCAAATTATTAACCGATTACGACTTGATAGTGATGAAGGCCCTGACGACATCCCTAGTTTTATTATTAAAATGTCCAGTGTATTCATCATTGATTTTTTAGTTCATATTATTTCCAGGTGTATTTCCCAGTCATTCCTTCCAAGACTACTTAGAATTACGCTGATTCCAAAACAAGCTAGTAGTAATAACCGTACAGGCTATCTTCCAATTGCTGTTTCGTCAATAATCACAAAAATTATTGATAAGATCATGCTGCCATATCTTCAGGATGCGGTCATCGCTAATGCATCTATCAACATGCATTTTGGTCCTAGAGGACGCTCCACAACAACAAGCCTAGCTGATACCATTGTGCATCCAAACTGCATTTCAAGATAAAGCGCAATGCGATATCTTTTACTTAGACATGAAAGGTGCTTTCGACAACGTTGATCACAAGAAAGCCACTTGTGCTGCCGTAGCCTAGTGGTCAGGCGCTCGGGTGCATAAGTAAACGTGCCTTGAGTTCAAGCCCGTGACTGCTGAATACGGTGCTGTTTCTTGTATTCTGTCTATCTTGTGAACTCCTCTGATCATTTGGTCGTCCCGGAGTATAAAGAGAAAATTTTTATTTATTATTCAATATTAAAACATCATTTCCTCATTGACACAATAGTTATATCCTATCTACAGTACAGCCTAAATCACAGACATCTCCTCTTGTCCATTAATGCCGATAATATTCTTGTCACAACCACAACAGGCATTCCTCAAGGAGGTATTCTCTCCAGTGCTATATTTTTAGCATCTACAACCACTTCTACAAGAAAATCCAAATCTGCTGTCTTATGCCGATAATTCAAAGTCTGTGATGACATTTGCAAGGTTGGCCATGATGCTAATTTACAGATGTGCGGAATCATCAAGTATCTGAAAAAGTTCAATCTGACTATAAATTCAAATAGATCTGCTCATATAACTTATTCCTTATAGAAAAAACGAAACCACATAGAAATTAAAATTGCAGATGTTTCAGTTCCAAATGTATATGCTCACAGAGACCTAGGAGTTGTTTTTGACAAAAATCTTTTCTTTAATTCTCTCTATTTATATGTTAAAAAAATTCAAAAAGAAAAATGGCTAATCAAGCGAGAAACAGCAGCGATTCAAGACAAAAAAAAAAAAAAAGTCATAAATCATGTTCAAAGATGCATCTTTCCCATTCTATCTTGTTCCTCCGAAATCTAGTCTAGTGCTCCTCAAGTTACTGTCAAAAAATTCGTTGCCCTAGAGTATTGGGTTCTTGGATGGCTGAATAGTAAACTTCGTTTTCCGCATACAATATCCAGGCAACAGCTTTATGAAAACTTGAACATAAAGCCTTTGCAACGGATGATCAACGAGTCTGGAGTCATGTTTCTTGCAAAGTCAATTACCTCTGCAAGCGATTCACCAAACTTAGTCAACATAATAGCTCCCCCTCCAACAGAGAAAATTCAAGAAATCAACAACAATTCAAACCCAAACTCTCCAGACTCAAACAAATAGACAGGATGTTCCCCAATGCATCCCTTCACATCATAAATTATCACAACATTGATTGCAAGAGGTTGCGCAACTATGAAGCCTACAGGAGTCAGATTTCCAATCAAATGATGAGAAATAAAAACAGCAGCCTGACTGCAACCCAATAAATGCATCCGAGAGCCAAATGTGATGTTCTGCAATATATATTTTTTGATCATTATAATTCCTATTCATTGTTAATGTATATATCAATTCTTCTACGTATTTGTATTTATATTCATCTCCTTTATACTGACTTTATGCCCCTTGCCTAGTGCTGTGATGGGCTTGCTGTATTTGCAATAAATGAATATTTATTTATTTATATTATGGAGTAAATTATAGAAAATGCACTAGCTGATTTTTAATTTGCTTTTTCACTCTTTATAGCTTAGAGCAGGAGTCCCCAACATACGGCCCGCGGGCCGGATCAGGCTCGCCAGATGATTTCAATCAGCCCGCGAGACGATTTCATCCGCCTCGTCGAAATTTATTCTATAGAAATCTTTTTTAGAAAAGATTTCTTTTCCAAAAAAGAAATCTCGCATTTTCATCGGCTCTGTTAATAAATATTTTGATTCCAAAAACATCGAAAGACCTATGCAATTTCATTGTGTTATTCACCAGCAATCGTTGTGCGGTACATTTTTGTCTTCGAACTCAATCGTGTCGACTGTAATTAGTATTGCAAATTTTTATACCATCGTCAGTTTAAAATTTTCTTGGAGCAAATCGAAAGCGAATATGGCGATTTGTTGTACCATACGGAGGTACAATGGTTGAGTAGCAGTAATGTGTTAAAAAGATTTTTTCAACTCAGAACCGAAATAGACATAATCATGAGCGAAAAATTAAAACCGGTCCCAGAACTAACAGACTCTAAATGGTTATGGGAACTTACATTTTAAACAGATATTTGTGAACATTTGAATACATTGAATAAAAAACTCCAAAGTCGCGATCAACTTGTAAATGACTTGTACTACAATATTAAAGCATTTCAGACAAAATAAGAATTATTTAAAAATCAAATTGAACAAAATAATTTTTCCCATTTTTTGTGTTGTGAAAGTTTATATAATAATATCCCCAACTGTGATTTTTCTACCGACAATTTTGTCCGAAATTTTGAATTATTGATGATTTGTTGATTTCGAAAACAATAGAAACTTATTTACATTATTTCAGAATCCATTTGATGTAAATGTTTCACAAATAGATAAAGATCTACAATTAGAAATCACAGATCTTCAAAGTAACGATAACCTGAAAACATTATTGAAAAATGAAACATTAATTAACTTTTATAAAACTTTGACAGAAATGAATTTCCAGAATTAAAAAAAATAGCAAGAAGAATAATTTCTATTTTTGGTAACACTTACCTATGTGAACAAACATATTCAAAAATGAAATATATAAAATCCAAACATCGATCAAGAACGACAGATGAACAGTTGTAAGACTTTTTAAGATTGGGAACTTCTACTATTAAACCTAACATTTCAATTATTGCTAAATCAAAACAACTACAAGCATCTCATTGATTTGCTATTTCTGTAATATCAAATGTGATTATAACAATAAAAATTGTGATTTTTGATATTACTATGGCTTTATTTACAATAAATATCCCGTGTTTATATTTTTTTATAAACACGGGATATTTTTTCTATCTTGTACACCGCGTTTGACCTGGTGAAGTCGCTAAAATTGCGTTTTTGGTTCACAGTGCTTTTAGTCGTCAAAATTGCACCGACTCCGGCCCGCCATTTGTTATGAATTTTCTATGTGGCCCTCCGATGAAGAAGATTGGGGACCCCTGGCTTAGAGAATATCATTATAAATATTTGTAGTCTGGAATCATGCATTTTTAAATATTTTTTTAAAAAATAAAACAAGGTAGTGAATTAAATTATCCATGAAGTCTCATTATCAGGTGTTGGAATCATTAAGATTAATCGTCACACCTTTAACTCGCTGCGAATCATGGCGTTCGTTCAAGGCTATAAATCTCCTCGCTAATGTTGAATGGGTGGTTATAATCAGCGACACCTTGTTTCGGGTTTATCCTTGAGCTGTTTGTCCAGTGAGCTCTAATAGTCGTTTAAAGGGAAGGAAAGTTCCTTCCTTTAAACTAATCATTAAGTAAGCCTCGTGAAGTCAGAGAATCTGACATTTTTGTAAATAACAGTAAGCATCAAAATTCACTTAACAGGATGAAGTTAACAAAGGCTAATATTTACGAATAAGTCAATGAAAACGTTGCGTTATTCAAGAGGGAAACATCTGAATTTGTATAATTGCAAAATAAGTCAAAATGTAACAGTTCATTCATTTCTATGAAGAGAGAAGTGTGTTCAATATTTAATATTTACTTCTTTATGATGCGATAATTTTGTTTCGTAGAAATTTTAAAATGAAAAATTTACAAGTTAAATAACATTCTTTATATGCACAACACGCGTAAAAGCGTTATAACAACTTATAACGCTTATAACGCTTAAAAAAAATCCTTATTAAAAAATAAGGATTTTTTTTTCTGTTATAACAACTGCATCGGAAGTTCCAAGAGTTGGGCTATTTTCGGTCATCTTTTGTTATTATTTTAGTGTTGTTTATATACGAGAACACGTTTATAAAATTATACTGTAAGTTTATGCCTGTGGAAAGCAGTATGAGAAACAAGAGATCATTTAAATTAAATGTTAAAAATCGATTGCAAGAAAATAAAAATTTTA
This sequence comes from Mastigoproctus giganteus, assembly GCF_048544385.1. Classification (NCBI taxonomy): domain Eukaryota; kingdom Metazoa; phylum Arthropoda; class Arachnida; order Uropygi; family Thelyphonidae; genus Mastigoproctus; species Mastigoproctus giganteus. Next base: position 200,561,222 of record NC_143580.1, read on the forward strand.
AATTTAAATTACAAGTTGCAAAATTAATTTGACTAGTATAATTAAAGTAAATAAAAATTGTAACAATTAGATACGAAACGTTGTTTATTTTTTTATTGAAATAAAATAAATAATAAAATATTTATTCTCAAAATAAATAAATATTCAGAACATTAAAAGTTCCGAACACTTAATTTGAGATAATTTTCGTACTTTATAATACGAGTACAACATTAATGGCATGTTAATATTCACTGGACTTTGGAAATTTTCGATAGATTAAAAATCCTTACTTTTCTCCTTTTCAGCAATTTCCTATTCTATCTAGTGACGGAAAGAACGTGTGCAAAATTGACTGCAGCGAAGAAAGATCTCGAACAGTGTGTGGAACGGATGGAAGGTCGTATTCTTCCAGGTGTGAGATTAACAAAGCCAAGTGCGAGGGTCATCCAGTAGAGTTTAAACACAACGGGAAATGCCCAGGTCAGTTCAACTGAGACACTTTTCCTTAATTAAGTTCTTGTTTATAGAGTTTGCAGTAAATCAAGAATACAAATTTTAATCGTATTTAGCAGTCACGGACTTGAACCCTGGTCCACTCAAAGAGCGCGTGCTACTGCACTCACGCTCTTGACCACTCGGCTACGTCAGGCCTTATTTAACACATGATTAGATAGCGTGTGTATTAAATAATATTTAATACTTATTTAATATTTATTTGTATGTATTAAATATTAAATAATATTTAATACACAATTGCGTTGACAATAGCTTCAAAAGAATGGGAGAAATCACTTTTCTTTTTGTTCCTTGTTTTTTTTTAAATCTTGTTCATGAAGCTCTCAATTCTGTTGTACCCGGATATTAGTTATGGTTATAATATAAGACTGCCGCCATTATCACCCGAAGTTCCGGGAACCTCCTGTGCTATTAATGGTTGCAGAATTGCCACTCTGTCATTAACAGTAATGGCCTCGGGAGAAAAGGCTACTCCATATTTCTTGATTTATTATTATCCCGCTTACCTCCGGGAAGAACTGGGAAGGATTCTACTGATTTAGTACGCAAACTCGGTGCTTTTGAACTTTACCGACATTAACAAGGGGAGGATGAATTATGTTTCCGTATTGAAACATATCTTGATCAGAACCTTTCCGAGAAGCAGAATTTCGACAGTCTGTTTCTCAGCTTGAGAACTGAGGCAAAATTCTGCTAACTCCTACAAATTCTGGGAGTTTAATTTGTGAGCAATTTTTCTTCTTCGCTAACTTACGAGAAAAATATGAACCAGCACATATTTTATCTAGTTCTCAGTGACAGTTATATTAATGGCTTGTTTACTGAACGAATGACAGGGTTCGAATCCAGTTATTAAGTCATAGACCCCGTACGTAGTGTGGCTGAAGCCATGAACATGGGGTTCCCTGTGGGCGAATGCCTTTTATAAAAGGCACGTTCGCCTGCTGTCTTTTAAGTATACCTCAAAGAAGTGACATTGCTATAGGTAGCGCTTACCAATATATTTAAGAAACAAGTAGCCCGCGATTCTAGGAACATAAAAATGAAATTTCTGTAGGACCTTTAAGTTAAAATATGTGCATTTTTTTTTCTGTTATAACTGCATTCATTTCACGATTAAATTGGACCTTTTATATGTGCGAGATAATGACCCCTTATTCTCTTTGGCAGCTTAGTCGGCCTATACATCGCCGTCTGCCACGTGTTTTGAGAGCTGTGGGTTCGAATCCAGACTGGAAGATTTCTGACCTCCTCTTCAGTGAAGACTGTGGTTAGTCGATCTCGAGCGGAGGGAGTAGAACTTTCCCCCCGTCGCTTTGACCAGTTAATATCTCTAATCAACACGTTGAGCCAATGAATATATTCATTCACGTTGTGCTATGGATGATCCTTGGCTTGTCATTAGCTCTTCCTTCTGTTACCAAACAGTTTTGAATATCGATAAAATTATTTCAGAAATGGTTTTATTTTGGTAACATTAGTAAGTGTCGCAATGCAATCTAGCAGACTTTGCTGCTCATAAAATGAACATCATAATGGTTTCCTTCCCCTCATTTCCAGAATCCTTGTATTGCACTGACCAATATATCTGTGTTTTCTGAGTATATACACGAACTATCCTAATATGAACAAATTTAATAAACTGCTTCTTTTCTTTTATTTACAAAATCATGCTAGATGAAGCTTAAACGAACTTCATATGATAAACGTCATAAGAGATATCTCTGCCACTAGCTCACTAACAAATCCGCTAGTGAAAGAATGGGATTTGTTGCCAGAGAATCTTATACACACGCTTATATCGACCATGTTTTACCGCTATCAGGCCTGTTTAGCCGTTCGAGGAGGACCATACACTGTACGGATGTCATGTGACCATATATTCGATCATCTTGTATCGACTTCTGTAATGTGCCCTTTTTGGCAATTCTTATACAACCCCTATAAATGCCCCTTATACTTCCGAAGTTTCTCTGAGTCCGAAGTTACTCGCTGTCTCCTCATTTCATCTTTATTCTATGATACACCACCATACCAAATTTTGTCCCGATTCATTTCACTGCACGAGTTATACCACGTTTTCTACGTGTTCTATTAATTTTATTGAGCAGTGTAGATGAGTGGTCCAACACTCATTAAAACTTCTCCTCGTCATTGCTAGCCAGAAACAAGGTTAAAAAGAGATTTTATGCTCTATATTTATTCATTAATTTATTTTAGATTCTGTGAACCTTCAACACGTTCTCCAAATCTGTCATGAAAACTGCACCGCATATAAAATTTATTTACTTCTACTCGTATTCTTGAAAGGGGAGTAACGACAATTTCTCATATATTGTAGTAAAAGTTAAAAATAGATTAGAAAATGCACTGAACTCCAATTCAAAACATTCCACCGAAAAAATAATTATACCTACATCAATACTATAATATATCATTAGAAATGAGGCTATCGCACAAAGGTTTATTATTTTCTGTGCAGACAGAGATATGAAAAATTACAGCCATTAGGACATGCATAAAGCAGACAACACAGCAAGGTGAAGAGACCCCCATACATGAAATAAAGACAAGAAGTAGGACAAGGCCTGCAATTCGTGCCCGGAGATGTTAGTCGAAAGGCAACAGAAAACTGTAATATGAGTTAAACTTATGGGAGAAAGAGGGGATAGACAGATAGTATCTACCTTAAGTCTGAATTAAAAAGTAATGCTAGTTACAAATATTTAGTAGTCAGGAAAATTATCAAGAGAGTGCGAGTTATCCCGAATTGAGCATAATTTAGTCCACTTTAAAATTATGGAACTGATTCCAGTTTCCGAAATCTTATTTTTAGATTGTAACGTGAGATGGGTTCGAATTGGTCCTTTTACCAGCTGCATTCAAATAGCAGCTGCTAAAATGTCTAATTCAAATAGTGACCAGACAGCAGCTGCATTCAAAATATGACAAGACCAGTTGCGCGCGCAGTTTAACCAATACAGAAGAATCCTAAAACGTAGCTGTATGTGTTTTATAAATACAACGCTTTCGTGGCTAGTGCATTCACATGCGGTCAAACACTCCTAATATTTCCTCATCATTATCCTCCTTGACAATATAGTAGGAATTTCCAATGTTCGCTTCAATCTAGCCGAGCTCAGGAATAGAGTTTTCCCCATGAGCTGTTCGGGGGTTTGACGTCTGTACAACATACCAAACGGCCTATATACACACACTTTTATAAACATAATACACAATGGAGCAGTGTTGGATAAGTCGCTGATGCCTCAAAAATCGTAACACCATCACAACAACAATCCCCATTATTAATCGAATAAAGAGTTATCCATTGAATTTTCTAGAGTTTATTCTTGTATATGTGCCTATGTCACACTTTCTTATGTTGATCGAAATTCTTTCTTGTTCTGACAAGGTGAACACATTCAAGGTGTCCTATATTATATTCGGATGAAAAGCCGGCGCCTGGGGGATTCCACTAATGTTATTATTGGAGTCCCCTAGGGTTTTGTGTTGGGCCCATTGTTGTTTTCTATATTTATCAATGATATTGATGAAGGCACATCAAGCTTAATGTCCAAATCTCCAAATGATACAAAGGTTGGCAGGGTGATTAATGACAGTATGCTAGTGCAACAGGATCTAGAAAAATTAGGCAGATGGCCTGAGAAATGGCAGTTGAAGTTTAACATTGATGAATGCAGAGTACTTCATATGGATAGCAGTAACGTACCAACTGTGTGGTACTACACTCACGGTAGTGGAAAATGAGAATGACCTGGGGGTAATTGTGCAGTCAAATATGTTCTCTGAGCACTGCAGATAGGCTGCCAGGACAGTGCTTGATGTTTTGTCAATGATATATAGGAATTTTACTAGCAGGAATAAGGAGATGATTATCTCATTACATAAGGCAATGATCAGACTGCATCTTGAGTATCGCATAGAGGTCTGTAGGCCTCATTTTTGGAAGGAAGTGGAGCTGCTGGAACGAGTACAGAGAAGGTAACGAGATTGGTGAGGGGAACAAAGGGGTGCTCTTACCAAGAAAGGCTTCAGTTTTGCAAATTGCTGCGTCTGGAGACCACGCATCTGCGAGATGATCTGATTGAGGTGTTGAAGGCTTTGAACGGATTGAGCAAGTTCAATGCTGATAGGATTCTTCCTCTTCTTAAGATCACACACCCATGAGGGGGGGAGGAATTCAAATTGAGGAAGGATGGATGCAGAATAGTTGTATGGAAGTTTGCCTTTAGTCAGTGGGTGGTTGATTGCTGGAATAAACTTCAATGTATTGTTGTGGAAGTTGATAGTTTAAATGAATTCCAGGTAGAACTAAGCAAACTATTGGAGGGAATGAATTAGGTGAAACGAGAAGTGTCTGGATTTTTTTTTTTGACTGATGCTCTGTAAGCTTGTTTTCTTGCATCATTTGCCACTGCTAATGCTAATCTGTTAATATGTTGATCCCCAGACCCTTTCGCTAACTTACAGCATGTTTTCAGTACAGAACAAATAGTAAAGAATCTAATGCTGAAGTTCTAAGATGCTGTTTTTACGATCTGGCGTTGTTGCGGTCATGTTCGTTGAGTTTGAAAATAAACGGAAGTGAAATTTTGTAGTTCAAACTTCCTCCAATAGATGACGGTACAGAGATTGCACGGTAGACTGACAGTCTGCAAGTAACAACCAGTTTCGTTAATAGCATTAACGTTCTGTGTCACAATTTTGCAATGGAGCAACGAACAAATATCAAATTTTGCTTTGAAATGGGAAAATCTGCAACAGAAACGTATGAAATGTTAAAAACTATTCATTATGATGAAAAATTAATTCGTACCAATGTGTTTGAATGATATAAGCAAGTCAGAGATGGACGCGAGAACATTTGCGATGACCCAAGAGGGCATCTGTTAATCTTTCGAAATGAGGACATAGTTGCAAAAGTTCGGGAAATTGTGGTAAGAGATCGTCATTTGACATTCAGAATGACGGCTGATGAGTTCGATATGAATAAGGAAACAATTCATCAAATTCTGCATGAAATTTTAGTTTTCGGAAAAGGAAGGTTTGTGCAAAATTCGTTCCACACAGTCTCACGGATGAACAGGAGCATCGAAAAGTGTCATCATACGAAGATTTCAACCAGACTTGTCAAGACAGTTCTAATTTCCACGATTACATTTTAACTGGAGATGACTACTGGGTATTTCAGTACGATCCAGAGACAAAGCGTCAGAGCATGCAATAGACTTCAAAATCATCAGCATGGCCCAGCAAGTTTGGTTTACAAAAGTCCAGAATCAAGGCGATGCAGATCATATTTTTGGACAAACAGACTGTTACCCACAAGGGGTTTGTACCTGAAGGGGAAGAGTCAATGCTACGTTTTACCTACAGGTGCTTCAACAACTATTGGAGCACATTTCTCGGGTGAAAACATAGTGGACACGGTATGCATCTGTCAGCGGTACCAGCGGTCCCCACGAAACCGTGTAAAAGTGCCACTGTGAAGAAGCAAAATCTACCAATCCAGATAAGGGTGTGAATAGTGTGAGTATCGTGAATATAGTGTTGTGTTGTTTGTGTTGTTCATTTGGCCATTTAATTACTGGAAGGCTCCCTCACCAGGAAGAGCCATTTCAGCATCCGTCCATGGCACGAGCAGCCGGGCTAGGTCATTACAGAGACGCCTGTCAGGATCTATCCCTCCTGCCAAGGAAGGAGGGAGAGGACCTAAGAAATAAAGAGAGGATACAGGTGGGGGATAAAAAGTGTTGAGAAATAGTGGGAACCACGGAGAGGGGGTTCCCTCAGGCGTGGAGATCAGAAGCTGCTAGTGGACGAACACCCTTGAGGAGGGTGAGTAAATACAGAAAACGAGAGAGGTGATGACAAAGATAGAATAGAAACAGGAGTGAGCGCCGAGCGATCGATAGAGAAAGTACTCCTTCCCCAAAAGAGGGAGAATACAGGCACAGAGAAATCCCAGTCAACATAGTGCATTAGCAATACAGGGTGTTTCAGTTAAACGTTTCAGAACTTCTAAGAGGGGGTAGGGTACATCCTGACAACTCGAAATCATATAGCAATGTGGGGGTCGGAAATGCTTTCCTGAAGCGGTGTTGTACACAGAAGCACCATAAAAAGAAAAGAGACCGTAAGTGAGAAATCGTTTTAATAATACATGAAAAGAAGCAAAAGGTACATGGATTAAAGTAAGTGTTCGAAGTTTCTTCAACCTCGTATTGCTTTCGCACAGTGGTACCTTGGAAAATGTGCTACAAATCCCCTTTTTCCTGCTGAAGTGTTGTTTTCCGATGAGGCATTCTTTACAAGGGAAGGAATTTTCAACACGCATAACGACCATATCTGGGCGGTCGAGAACCCGCATGCAATACGACGTCGTGCAGCACAGATTCGATTTTCGGTCAATGTATGGGCCGATATTATGGGAGATCACCTCATCGGACCTTACCTGTTACCGTGTCGTCTAACCGGACCTATCTACTTGATCTTTCTGCAGCAAGTATTGCCACAACTTTTGAGAGATGAACAGATTTCTGCATCGACGCAACAGACAATGTGGTTCCAACACGATGGAGCCCCTGCCCATTATAGCGGAGATGTTCGTAACTACCTGGATGTCACATTTGGTCAACAGTGGATCGGACGTGGTGGTCCCGTGAGTTGGTCAACAGTGGATCGGACGTGGTGGTCCCGTGCGTTGGCCTGCTCGGTCATCCGACCTATCATGTCTTGATTTTTATTTCTGGGATCATATGAAATCGCTAGTTTATGACACCCCTGTTGACAATGCTGAGGAGCTGGTTGCAAGAATCGCAGTAGCTGCCGAAGAAATTCGAAATTCGCCTGGAGTATTCCAGAATGTTCGGATGTCCATGCGTCGGAGATGTGAGGCGTGCATTGTAGCCCGTGGAAGAAACTTCGAACACTTACTTTAATCCATGTACCTTTTGCTTCTTTTCATGTATTATTAAAACGATTTCTCACTTACGGTCTCTTTTCTTTTTATGGTGCTTCTGTGTACAACACCGCTTCAGGAAAGCATTTCCGACCCCACATTGCTATATGATTTCGATTTGTCAGGATGTACTCTACCCCTCTTAGAAGTTCTGAAACGTTTAACTGAAACACCCTGTATAATCCTACCCCAAAGGGTTTGAAATGATCTTGAGGTTTTACGCCAGAGATTGGAAAAGACGGTTCAGGTGTAGCCCAGATGAACAGGGTAATCAGGAGCCGGTGGGATGACAGGAGTGGATGCAGTGACCAGAATGTTTTCTTCGCTTGAAGAGAGCTGTAAAAATTGTAGGAAGGCACTGAAAGCTTCCTTGTTTACAATCAGGAAATGAAGTTAATTAAGGTATTGAAGGTTGGTCTGAAGGAGGAGCTGTTGCCTGAGGTCAAGGTAAGCCACGCAGTCCTGCAGAAGATGAGCCAATTCTTCCTTCTCGCCACAGATGCGGGTGTCGTCCTCAACAATCCCAAACTGTTTTAGTCGGGCCTTGATGGAGCCATGGCCGGTCAGCAAGAATGTGGTTTCCAGTTCGGAGTAAACCAGGCCAAGCTGTGTTTGATTAAGACGCTGATGTCAGGTATGAATTTTCTGGTGGCTTTGCCTTTGCTTCCGGTGGACCAGCGGGACCGCCATAAGTTGGTAATTTTGGACCACAAGCTCTTCTTATCCATGGTATAGTTGTCCTCGGTAAGCGTGGAAATTCCCATGATGTTGGTTGGTACATTGGTCCTGGCCCCGTAGAGGAAGCCACAAAAGGCGTTGTAAAGACTCAGAGGGAAGTTACCAGAGATCACTTCGAGAGCTGGAGTGGAGGTGGTTCTGCATGCTCTGGTCATTCGAAGTAAGAAGAATCGCTGGATTTAGTTGAGTTTACTTGCAAAAGTTATCCTTTTCACCTTGAAGAACCAGACAGGGTCACCATAAAAAGTTATCGGAAAGAATACAGCTGCGTATATGAGGTTGAGGGTCCGGCCTTTGAGCCCCCTCCCCCCCCCCACTGTCCGTGTCACCAATGCAAGCATAGCTATGGTCTAGGTGTGGCATAAAAGTCTATTTGTGGTCGAATACGATCCCTAGATACTTCACTGTGGTGTTGATTTTCTGGGACTTACACTGAATGCGAATTACAGAATGATGTCTAGAGTACTCTAAATTAGGAACACCTTGGTTTTGGTAGAGGAGATTGTCAGCTTGTGTGTTTCGGCCCAATTTCAGAGTACAGTGAGGACGTGATTGGCCGGCAATTCAAGGACGGCCCGGGAGGATCCCTCAAGGAGAATGACGAGATCATCCACATAAGCAAAGATGGTGGTTTGCTGGAAGGAGTTGAAAAGCCATTCATCCAGTACCATGTTCCATACAGCCGGGCTCAGGATGGAACCTTGAGGGCAGCCTCTCGGCGTTTGCCTGGTCATACTGTGCAAGAGAGTTTTGATAGTAATTTTCCTTTCTGTAAAATAGTTAGTGAGGCTGTTGTAGCTTTCTGGTATGCAACCTGTTCTCTAAACCGTCTGATGACGCTAAACCACCAGACTGAGTCAAACGCTGCCTTGAAGTCGACGAAGATTGGGCAGCTGGTTCTTGTTACACGACAGTTCCTATGCCCAATGCACCACCTGCTTTATACAATGATACGCCACTGAGGCAATAGTTATTTGGGACTTGTTTTTCCAGCTCCTTTGTAAATAGGCACTACACCAGTTTTTTTTTTAATCTCTTGAGCAGTTTACAGTCCACAGTGAAGAGATGAATATATCTGAAAAAAAAAGGTAAACTGCAGCCATTGTCAATCCACTGCAAGATGGAAGCCTCCTCAATGAGTCATGTTGAGGGAAATGGACCATATTCTGCCACGCTGGTCCAGTGCGGGTTGGAAGATCGACTGTATTTAGCAGTCAGGGACTTGAACCCCAATCTACTCAAAGAACGTGTGGTACTGCACTCACGCTCTGACCACTCGGCTACGGAGGCCGCCTCTATATCTAATAGTAAGGGACAAATATATATCTGCAGCATTTTTTAAGAAGGAGAAAAATGATTGAATCAGATTCTATAGTAAATCTTAAGGTTGCGGTGTAAAACCTAAAATTCACTTCAGGAAAAAGAAATAGCTGCAATAGGCATGTTTACATTCCTATTTAAATATGTTAATTCCAGCATTATGAAATTTCTGACTCATTTGCAAATGCATAAAGCAGGCCAGCTGCTAATTTATGTCGTTACAGAGGTCGCGTCGTATCTAATGTGATTGGGTTAGTTGTGTTACCCAATTTCATGCCAATGAAGACAAAATTATAGCAAGGCAAGAAAAAGGGTGTGTGTCAGAACAAGGAAATGAATTAATGAATACTTGAACAAAGCAATAAATCAAGCTATAACTGTGACAACGATGAAATAATTAGGGAAGTATCGACAAAATGAATAGCTGCGGTGTCTTTGGTTAGGTTAGATTATAAAAAGATAATAAAGTCAAGGGCAGACCATCTTCAATGGGCGGAATCACTTAAGTCTGAGATCATTTAAATCAAAAGAAAAGCAGTTATAAATATTAACAAAAGTGGAATCTTGAGTTGTTAAAGAATCTAATTTTACAAAAAAAAAAAAAAAAAAAAAAGTAGCCTTTCGTATGGTATTTGTGTGCAGCGTATCAGTTTAATTTCTGATATAATTCTTAATTATATTCTGGTAAAACGTTTAATTATTAATGTGGCATAATTATCTAATTATATTGTGGTAAAACATAACGCCTGTTAACTTGAAGAAAAGATAAAAGGCATTTCTCAGCAATCTTGAAGGCAATTTTCTGTTGAATCTTACTATTTTTCATCCTATCCTGGAATAACCAGAACTTTCTGTTTCCAAAAGCGTCTTTCTTTTGGAAACAGGAGGCCCAAGGCAGCAGTGATGCGTAGACTTTTCGCTAACTTCGCTAATTGTATATATAAATAATGGACATATACCACCTTTGAAGCGTGCAACTGCCTGGATATTAGTCTTTATTAATCCTTCAACACGTACATCTGAATTAAATTCAGCAGAATGATTTATAAAATTTATGTGCTTGGAATGAGAGTGGAATTAAGTCGGTGAAGCCGAGAGGTGTTTTGAAGACAGAATAAAACATCATGTCAGAGCGATATGCAAGTCCGAATTTTCACTTGGCTGTCGCGGACAACTTCTGGCAAGAGGGCCTCAACATTTACAAATGGGTATACCACGTCGTAGACAGCTTCCATAATACCCAAAACCATCGGGCGATTGAAAGCAGATCTTAAGCAGACAATGCTCCCTCAAAAGAGATAGTCAATTCTTTTTATAATTAATACAGTCGTACCAATTTTGCTAGCTGACACATGCCCAAGGACGTAGGTGATCCTGTCATTCGGTCAAGAACGCTTATGTATTCCAAAGAAATTATTCTTCCCAACAAATGCAGAATAAGCGCAAATCAATGCGTTGGGCATGCCAAGAAACTCTCCGAGGCCACCATGTGGAGACGGATGGCAGTGAATGTAATTACAAAGGTAGTAAAATACCAGTTGAACAAAGAACAAGTAATAAAATCTGATCGGAGATGTGAAGATTCTGCCTTGGCTGAAATCACTCGAGGAGGGATTATACTTTTACATGTTCTTGTTTGGGTCTCATATTCTGGGACTCTCATGATTTTCTTCTAGCCCTGTGGTGATGTACCCACAACAGCGGTTTTCGAGTTTCTGGCCGAGGAAAACAGCATAAGTTTCCCAAAGCTTCTAGCGTTTTTATTGTATATTTACGTATACCCAGTTTTATCTGTGTATAGTTTTATAATTTTACTATTTCATCTTGTATTTTTTTTTTTTATTGTCTATTCACTATTTCATCTTGTATTTTTTTTTTTTATTGTCTATTCACTATTTCATCATTATAATCCTCCTTATGATTCTTATTTCTTTCAGAGAGAGCCCGGTGTCGTGCTCAGCGAGCCTTAGCTCAAGACCAAGCCAACAAATTCGTGATTGGTGTGTTCATCCCCGAGTGCAAGGAAGACGGTAGTTACGCCGAAGTCCAATGCCATACATCCACAGGTTACTGTTGGTGTGTGGACCAGATGGGCAAACCAGTGCCAGGATCGTCGGTACGCTACAAGAAACCGAAGTGCGCTCAACAAGGTGACGTGAAACTGTCTCTGGGTACGCTGTGAGAAATGGCGGAACCATTTCTCGCTCGGTGGTAGTTACACAAACAGTTTTGTTATTTGTACTAGAATTTGTTATTGTTTTTTTTTAAGTTCAGTTCTTTCTTTCTTAACAATTAATTTTTAATTATTTTTCTAAGTACTTAATTTCTAATTAAGTCATTAGAAAAATCTTGTTAGACAAGAATTATTTCTAGGTCATTACAGTATACTGTCATCCTTTGGAAAACACTGTTTAACAATTGAGCCTTTTCCTTCGATTTTCAAAATTAAAAATAATAAATGGATAGAATCGGTATAAATTAAAAACAGTTTTCAAAAATAAATGAAGATATACTTTGAAATTAGCCTAAATTTGTCTTAATCGTTGCCATTATAAGCACCGCGCTGATATTTTAAAGTATGTGTCCTTCACGGTGTCCGCCTCAATCCCTTCTGTTCTCACCTAAGTGTTTACTAACACAAAATGTGCCTGGGTGTGGATTTAAGAGCTACAAGCAACTAGTCTATCTATCACGATAAATATCACTCTTCGCGTGTACAGGTTTGTGGCCAGTGATCCATCTCATGCTGGGGAGCGAACGTGTCTTCCATTTCACCGAACAGGTGACGTGAGATAATTTGTTGACGGTGATGTATCTTCGAAAGAAACATGAGCTGGCTTCTCATTTTATGGACGTTGTGTATGAACTTTAATGCATAAATAAATGCTGGAACGAACTGGAGATAAACGCTCATTCTTCTGGTTGGAAAACAGCGATTGACAACAAGACACAATGATAAAACTTAAATAGTAATAAATAGAAAAGCGCTTAATTCTCTCCTTGTTTTCAGACTTCTGGTGAATTTCAATTTTATTCGGTCAGGCTTATTGATAGATAATTAATCTGAAAAACGAGCAGGAAATAAGGAAATCTTGCGGCTATCAGATTTTAATGAACTATTCATAACTGATTTTGTGCTCCACTTTCTTTCCTGTGAATCTTGATTTACTTTACATTATGCGGTTTTTTTTTTTTTTTCTCCTGAAAACCGACCATGTTTGGCTACTTTATTTTTATTCAGATCTCTGTTTATGTATAATAATCAACATAAGAATCTTACTAAACGTCAATTGCTAAAGAGAAGATAATGAGTATCGCTTGGATTCCTCAGCGCAACTTTCGCTTGTTCTTTTGACATTGCTTTAAAATCACGTGCGCTTTTAGGATGTAACAGATATAACGCATTAATTTTCAGAATGAATAAATTTCATCAGTTTTCTCAGATACTGATCACTTTCTCAGTGTCCGTATTTAAGAAATTGTGGCAAATGTCACGATTTGTTAAACGTCTAAGGATTTCCTTTTAAGAAACATTTAGCTATTGCATTTTTTATGTATCTACCATTGTCAAAAGTTTATAGTATTGTATATCTTTAACTTATAGTTTTATGTAGATTAAAATAATCCCAATAGTCAGATTAATGGGCAGTATGTATACATTACTATACCAAAAGTATTCAGACGCTATCACGTTCAGAAAAGCATGACTTTTCATTAACAGATTAATGAGATGTAGGTCCACCCTTTGTGCCTCAGTGACATCATCGATCGGCTGTAAAACATTTTCAACTACTTCCTTGTAGCAAACAGCAGAAATCTGGGCCATTCCTCCTCCTCCCCACTGTTCTTTAATGGAATCACTAGTTCTCTGCATCCTAATTTCAAATATAAAGATCTCGAGCCACATTTTTACGCTAGTCGCTCTCTGGGATGGAGCATTACCGTGCTGGAAGATGGAAAGCCCATTTCTTTCTTTAGGACTGCCAATGTGGAAACTGCCAAGGAATTGTACAAGACGTTAGTATACGAGTTGACATTCATGGTTTGTCATTACAACCAATCGTCCGAGAGTCCAAACCTCGATAAGCAGCCCTACACCAAGCTCCTACCTCCTGAACTTCATTGTGGGCACACCACCCTGCAGTAGATGACGTTCCCCAAGATATCTATATGCTCACCTTCTGCCATCTGATCTGAAGACTGTAATACGACTCTTCGTTCCATGGAACCTAATTCCACTATTTCATTTTCCAAAAAGGATGGACTTGGCAATATCACTAACGACGTCTGTTAGTGTGATGTGGGGCTCGTAAGCAACAGCTCTGCTATGCAACTCCCTATATACACACACGGGCGCCCCTATGGCCACTTCTTGGGATATCTGGGACCTGAACGTAGCGTTGTCCAACGATTCCTGGTTACGTTTCATCAAGCGATTCCTTTCTTTTGCTTTTTGGCTTATCTGACAGACTGCGCCCACCTACAATCGTCTTCGTTTCTATCTTCCCACTACATCGGCAAGGGCTGACTGACTTTGTGAGTTTCAAACCTGTTACTGTTTTCCCTGTGAGAAACTGCCGATATGGCATCCGATATCCAACGATTAAGCAACTTTAAAACCCTGCAAACGGCTTCTGCGACCTATTCTGCTTGTTCGTGACATATCTGTGCGTAAAGTGCTTATTGTCTTCGCCATGTCCGTCCGCCAGAATGTAATACCTCGACTCTTAATCGGTGGATTTTCATAAAGTTTTTGCATTCGACTCTTTTAGAAAAATTTCTCTAACCACCCCAAATTTCAACAATTCCGTATAATAGAAATGCGACAATTATTATTTCTTTTATCTGCCTGTTCGCATGTAATAACTCTACTCCCAAGTAGATGGATTTTCATAAAATTTTACATTTGCTCGACAGGGTTTATATATATTTTTTATTTTATATTTGGGAAGGTTGGACAGATTGTTCTTTTAGAACGATTTGTCGAGCATACCCAAACTTGGTTAAAATCTTTATGCACTTTTTTTTATTTTTATGTAAAGTAAAATAAAGTGCAGCCATTATCAACCCACTGCAGGATGGAAGCCTCCTCAACAATTCATGCTGAGGGAAATGGACCATAATCTGCCACGCTGGTCCAGTGCGGGTTGGCAGATCGACCGTATTCAGCAGTCAGGGGCTTGAACCCCGGTCTACTCAAAGAGCATGTGCTACTGCACTCCCGCTCCTGCCCACTCGGCTACTCGGCCAACCTTTATGTACCTTTATGTACTCGGCCAATTTTTATGTACGCGTGTGAAATATAACCCGTTGCATACATTAACTAACTTCTTAAACCTGTTCCTGCTTTGTATGCAATTCGTTCGCACCGTTAACTACACTGGGAATGGGGAAGGGTTTCGAACATTTTTTGGTAGTTAGCGTAAATATATTATATAAATATATATATTTTAATAAATTTATGAGCTTAATAGTTTAAATAAATTAATTGTCTGTTTATTCCAATAGAAGGCTATAGGGCCAAGGGAATTGCAGTATAAGCCTCTTTTGGCTGTTGAGATCGACTGTGTGGGGAAAGTCATATACTGGTGTTCCTGTGTACTTGATTTCGGTCTGCACTTTGAACTTCTAGACCTGTTTGTCAGAGGTTGCTCTTGTTCTGTGTTGCCATTTTGCGCTCTTATTGGTTGGTATTTTCCCCTTTGCATGGAAATTTATCCGTATTGAACCTATTCTTTAAAGGAGAGATACTTATTAGTGCCACTGAGAAGTTGGATGCAGCACGAACCTTTAACGATACAAAAATTATAACAGAAAGCTTTTAAAGGATCGATTCCGCTAAAACTTCTTCAGCGTAAACTGAATAAGGTACAGCATTTTTTTTTTTTTTTTTTTTTTTTTTGAAGTTACAAGTTGGTGCTGCATCTCAGTTTTAAATCATATACACAGTGTTTCTGGAATTCATACTATTAAGTGACCCTTACTTCAACCCTTTCTAAAAACGAAGAAACTAATCAACAGCTAGATTGTATGCCACCTTAAAGGTTTCCGCCTGGTTAATGACCGCTCGAATAGATTCCGTTACAATTGATGCATGGGACATCTTTTGGATTAAACTTCTGAAAAAAAAATTCCGTGGAAAAGTTTGTACAACTTGAAATAGTTGTAGTGATATTTCAAGGTTACTTTTTTACAGTTGGTGCAAAGACTGTGCGATCTATAAAATATTTGTTTAATACCTGTCTTTGGCAAATCAGTTGCAGATTTCCTTTTTGGCTGATTGCTGAATGTTGTAGATTGTCACTCGTTTGGAGACTCTTACTGGTACCACCGATTCAGGGAATCGTAATCAGTGATTACGATTCCCTGAATTTTTATGTAGTATTTTATTTATTTTTTTTTTTTTTGCATCAAGCCCGAGACAGTCAATCACGAGTGACGGTTGCATGGTATCTCCCACCCACCCAAATCCGGGTTTTTCAGCTATTAAAACAGAAAAGCGACCATTGAGAATAAGCAATCTATAGACACAATGCATTAATTCCTCATACCGTTACGTGCAACGACGCATAAACAACGACTCATTCGGAAAATTGTGGGTTGAAATCCCGTAGGAGACTTCAGGAATTCTTAAAGGCCTTCGTTTGGGACTGTAGTTAGTTTATCTCTGACGGAGGAAGTATGGTTCCCACTGTGACATTTGTGATCCACTTGGATCATAAATATCACAACCAAGTCAATCACAGAATCCAGCATACGTTTGGAGAAAGTAAAATGATTACCTTGCAGATGCGTTGTCTACTAAATATGTAACTGCAGAATTAATAGTAACATTTATAACATGCATTCTCACAAATATTTCTCAATATAGTCGTTGATGTTGCTGGATTTTAGTCACATCAGCGACTTAGACCATATGCGCCGTGTGTATTATGACTGAACAAATGTATATTCATGCCGATTTTCATGTTGTGCGGGAAGAAAGACCTGGAATAATTCACGTGGAAAAGCCCCACTCATCCACCTGAGTTCGGCTAACTACAGTCACGACTGACGAGGATTCTAGAAATTTCCTGGTCATAGACGGGTGATTAAACCCAGACTTTTCAAACAAGTGACATGACCGCTTTACTTCATGGAGGAAGAATACAGGCGACTTTTCAAAAAAAGTCATTGCCAAAATTAAATTATCATTCTTGATTCCCTACCTTGGGGGACTGCCATAGTTGAGACTAGTTGTTATGATTTTAGGCGCATCAGAAACTTAGGCCATGTTGCGCCATATATAATGTCTGTAAATTGCGTGTGTTCTGTAGTCGATTGGCTGTTTGATGGACGAAAAAACCCGAGTTTCATTGAAGAAAAATACCATGCTACGTCTGAGACGGACTAACTCAGCCACGTTGTGAAAAAGACCAATAAAAATTCCTCCCATCATTGGCCGGATTCGAACTCCGGTCTTTACCAGCCGGTGTAGGGAGGACAGCGATTATACCAACTGTGCAAACCACGAGGGCCCCTACCTTTATACCAAATTAATGATACGAGTAAATATCACTAATCTTTAAAGAATATGAACAATTCATTTACAATATTACATTGCAGACTCAGGCCATCAAGGAAAGTCTACACCTAAAATATTGTCTATCAAAAGGGCTTATAAAGTAATACATTCTAGCGAAAGATGCTGCTAGTAACCAAACTAAAATTCCAACATTATACATAAAAGTATTGCTAATTCTTCATTTTTAAATAACTGTTTTCGTTTATTGATTAACGATAATTACTTATATCTTTAATTGGTAATAAAATATTTTGAAAAATTTGATTTTATTGAAAGATATTTGGGAACAGTGCGCTAGTAAATATTTAGGGTTTGTTCCATAGTTGTAAGATTAGTATTCTTTTTAAACAAATCCATATGCGAGGCAGCATTTTAAATCTTACCCGGCGGTAAGTCAGGTTATGTCAACGTGGGATAATTTTACAAACTGGGCGTTGATGTATCCTGCTCACCCATTCAAAGTACACAACCTGAAATTAATGTTAAGTGAAATGATTTGAGTATGCAGCACTATATTCATAAACTCATGTCACTTTCTTTGCCTTGCTGCACAGCTACTATTGCCCTTGTACTTTAGACTACTATTTGTCCTCCTTAATCCCCGCTATCGGGTCACGTTATATCAAGGGAGATGAGGAATAAACGCTAATGGTTTCATTTGATCGCAGACGTACGGCCAAGCAGACGCCTGACGATTAGAAAATGTTAGCACCCTCTGCCCTTTCTCCTTGCTCTGACTTATAACTCCCGTATCGCTGTGTTGACAAAATATGTCATCGGTTTAGTGTCAACAAGTGCCACGTTCGCCCTCTCTTGATTTACGTAAACTTCCGTCGTGTTGATACGAATAACTTATCGTTTCACCGCAGATAGTAAGAGTGCGATATTCTCTGATTCCCTTTAAACCCTTGGTGCGCGGCTATCTCGTGATAAACACTTCTGTAGAAGAGGGGAACGAGAGTGGACGAGCTTGAGCTTCACAAAACGCTCCTGCTGAAAGATATTTTAAACTGGAACAAATAAAGACATCTTGGGAAAAACGCTACTTTAATTACTGGACAGTTCTGATATTTATGTGCACCCGCCAGGATTGTACTTCTCAAAATGCTTATCTAAAATACTTCTGGAATGTCGTTTTTAACGTTTAAATTAATACCCTGTCTCATCTTTTAAATTCATCATCCGACGAGAAAAAAAAGGCAGTTCATTAACACTTTGCTTAAGCCAATGGTTGGCAAACTCTTTTGATTGCAAATCGATATATAATTTCTGCGAAATATGATGCGCCAATTCAAAACCTTTAATTTTCAAAACTTAAACCGATTTGAACATGTCATCAATTTTTAATAGCTTTGTTAGTTTCGGATTTTGATATTTCGTGGTTTCAATCAAACGCGAATTCTGTGCAAAATTCAGAATTTTCAGATCAGATGCAATTTTCTTGAAACAAGAAAATTTTGATAGAATGACATCTAAGAATTATGAAATTCATTTCGTTTACTTCGTTAATTTTCGAGTCACTTAAGGAGTTTCCATTTCCTGATTTCAGTTCCCAGAATTTTTTTTGAAACATTGGTGTCATCAAGGGAGGGGAAAGAGGGAGAGCTTGTTCACTCGCCCCTGCATTTTAGACAACAGTACTTTTTACATTAATGTTGATAGTGTTAACAAAACTATGAAGACACTGGGCTTCTTGATCTATGTGCCCCCTTATCTCCTAGAAAAATGTCTGGCGATCGCATATTGAAGTTCAAGAACATTTTCAATTGAATCTTCTAGTTTTCATTGTGAATATAAATGCCTCGTGCACGATACAATTTTTCCTTTGTAACCATAACCTCCGCACTTTCGTCAGCTTCCGTAGACTGAAGTAATCGCACGTTATCTTTTCCTTACATTAAGTAGACTACATTGAATAGCATGTAGTGGTTCTTTTTTTTCTCGGAATCCCAATATTTTTTTAAAAAAATTATTTTCAGGTTTCTTTTGGCATTTAATTAGCGAGTCTGCTAAATCGTGGTAATTGGTTACCCACTGACCTGCTTCACGTAGCTGACAACGACTGCGATTGCTATTTTTTCCCTCTGTGTAGAAAAGGCCTGGGTTCGATCTGTCTGGTCGGAAGGAATATTTAGACTTCTTTTCATGCCGCCGTTGAGATAGTCTCGGCGAGAGAGACAAAACGATCACAGAATACATCTTCCATGGTACCTTGTATTGATGGGATAGATACCCTGGAACACTAACCTCTTCTTTATTCTCCCTTTGAAAGACGTCAAGGCTAAATATCATGCGGCTACGTGGTTCAGCAAACAAGAGCTCACGGGCTGTCGCGAACCTGAACTCATTCCAGGTGCGTGGTTCCTATAATGCTTTACGCATTGGTGACCTAGGTCTCCATCCCATCTGAAGTGGCATCTGAACTTACAATATTGGTTCATTAGATGGCTAAATTAGATGGTCTGCAAGGAATCCGCTCACAGTTTCCAGGTCATATCTACACTCTAGCCTGGACATTACACCTTGGAAGTTTCTCATGCTAGCCCGCAATACCGTAATGTTTAGCCATCTTGTTACTCACGCATTTCACTCTCCAAACATAGATGACCTCATCTCAACCGGTAGGAAGAGGAGAGGTCAGCGTACTATGGCGACTAACTAACGTAGTACGCTGCAGAATGTAGCCTGCAGTCCCACAACTAACACAACAGAACTGTACGACGATCTACAAATTTATCCCGAACGACTTTTCTTGGACCGAATCTGCAGTACTACCATCCTCACTCACCATCTTCTTCTTCTTGGTCGAGCTGTACTGATGCAAAAGAAATAGTATTATCTGAACTGAAACCAGGTCATTCGATATGCTCGGAAGCTTCCACAGCCAGCCACAATCACTTGGCCCTTTCAACCAACCGTTTGGATTTAATTATGTATATGTAATATACATATACTCAGTAATCACTGAATTATGACAACCCCTTCCGTAATAGACTATGCTGCATAGCTCGCAGTATAAAAAGCCGAACAGCTTCATACACTAGAGCAGTGGTAATTTGCATCTGGTCGTGCAAGTCAAAGTGATAAAATAGCAGTTATGAGATGTAGTAAAGATATCGCGGAGTTTTAAAAGGGCAGGATTGGAGAGCTCGTGGATCGGGTTCTTCCATTTCGGAAACGGCATGACTTGTCAGTTGCTCACGACCCGCTGTGGTTAAGGTGTACAAAAAATGGTGTCGAACGAGTCAAACCACCTCCCGTTAACAGAACTATGAAGGATTACGCAAAGTGGATGTTCGCGGTGAGCGAAGGTGCAGCGCGTTGCACGGGCCCAATGGCAGGTCGCTCTGCGACAGTTCACAACGCAGTACAATATGGAGAATGCAAAAACAATATTCCAAATGACAGTGCGTCGCACACTCAGCCGCATGGAGTTTCCACAGCAGACAACCAAGAAACACCTCCTCTCCTAGCCGCTGATCATTTCCAGTCCTCCAGTGCTGGAGGACTGGAAACGAGTGTGTTGCTCAGATGAGTCCAAATACTTGGTGCAACGCGCCGACGCATGCCTTTGTGTGTGGCGCAAGCAACACGAGTCCATGGACCCATCGCGCATGATGCCCACTATCCAGGCAGGTGATGGGGTTGCTTAACAGAGCATGTTTTGCTGGCAAGAACCAGGACCCATAGTGCGTATGGACCAACGTTTGGTGTGGGCTACCACCAGCTCTTAGGAGACCATGTGCACCCTGCCATGTTTGCATTTGTTTCCCGGACAGAAACGAGATCTTCGAAGACGCTAATGCACTGTGTCATCGGGCCCGCACTGTGCAGGAATGGTTCGAGGAATATAATAAAGATATCACTCATTTTTATTGGCCTCCAAATTCGCCTGACCTCAGTCCAATATATATATATATATATATTGGACTGAGCTGCAAATCCGTTGATATCTACTTATATATATACATTTAAGTAGATATCAACGGATAAGTATGTATATATACATACTGCAATATATACAGGGTGTTTCAGTTAAACGTTTCAGAACTTCTAAGAGGGGTAGGGTACATCCTGACAACTCGAAATCATATAGCAATGTGGGGTCGGAAATGCTTTCCTGAAGCGGTGTTGTACACAGAAGCACCATAAAGAAAAGAGACCGTAAGTGAGAAATCGTTTTAATAATACATGAAAAGAAGCAAAAGGTACATGGAGTAAAGTAAGTGTTCGAAGTTTCTTCCACGGACTACAATGCACGCCTCACATCTCCGACGCATGGACATCCGAACATTCTGGAATACTACAGGCGAATTTCGAATTTCTTCGGCAGCTACTGCGATTCTTGCAACCAGCTACTCAGCATTGTCAACAGGGGTGTCATAAACTAGCGATTTCATATGACCCCAGAAATAAAAATCAAGACATGATAGGTCGGGTGACCGAGCAGGCCAACGCACGGGACCACCACGTCCGATCCACTGTTGACCAAATGTGACATCCAGGTAGTTACGAACATCTCCGCTATAATGGGCAGGGACTACATCGTGTTGGAACCACATTGTCTGTTGCGTCGATGCAGAAATCTGTTCATCTCTCAAAAGTTGTGGCAATACTTGCTGCAGAAAGATCAAGTAGATAGGTCCGGTTAGACGACACAGTAACAGGTAAGGTCAGATGAGGTGATCTCCCATAATACCGGCCCATACATTGACCGAAAATCGAATCTGTGCTGCACGACGTCGTATTGCATGCGGGTTCTCGACCGCCCAGATATGGTCGTTATGCGTGTTGAAAATTCCTTCCCTTGTGAAGGATGCCTCATCGGAAAACAACACTTCAGCAGGAAAAAGGGGATTTGTAGCACATTTTCCAAGGTACCACTGTGCGAAAGCAATACGAGGTGCATAATCCTCCGGTTGCTGTGTCTGGACACGCTGCACGTGAAACGGATGCATGTCTAGTTCTCGGAGAATCCTCCAGACGCTGCAATGGGAAACCCCGACTGCGTTTGCTAGACTTCGTGTACTCGTTCTTGAATTCCCCTGTACATGCTGCAGCACATTCTGTTCGACGGCTGGAGTCCGTGCTGTTCTTACCCTGTCCCTGTCAGCTCTTTCAAATGAACCTCTCTCAGCTAACCTCTGGTGCAGTCTTGCAAAGAAATTATGACTGGGAATACGCCTCGTCGGATATCGTTCCGCGTACAAACGCTGTGCGGCTGGCCCACTACAATTTGCAGCCCCGTATGCCAAATGCATATCGGCTAACTCTGCGTTCGTGTAATCATCCATCCTACTAACTTGGCGTTCTTCTTCAAGAAATTCGAAATTCGCCTGGAGTATTCCAGAATGTTCGGATGTCCATGCGTCGGAGATGTGAGGCGTGCATTGTAGCCCGTGGAAGAAACTTCGAACACTTACTTTAATCCATGTACCTTTTGCTTCTTTTCATGTATTATTAAAACGATTTCTCACTTACGGTCTCTTTTCTTTATGGTGCTTCTGTGTACAACACCGCTTCAGGAAAGCATTTCCGACCCCACATTGCTATATGATTTCGAGTTGTCAGGATGTACCCTACCCCTCTTAGAAGTTCTGAAACGTTTAACTGAAACACCCTGCATACATACTTATCCCTTGGTATCTACTTATATGTATATGTATATATAAGTAGATATCAACGGATTTGCATCTGGCCGGGCTAGCCGGGTGGGTAAAGTGCCTGCCTCGCAACCCAAAGGTCGCGAGTTCGAATCGCGCCTCGGGCTTGGATATTATGATGGTGCCGCACTCTCCGGTTGGACCTCACGGCCACGATACACGAAGGAAGCAGGAAAAAAAACTGGTTCCTTCGTGTATTGCTCACATCACACGATTAAAAAAAAAACGGATTTGCAAGTATTATTTGTAAATTATTGTACTGTGAATAATGTGTTGTATTATAAATAATTTGTAATATTGCTCTATGTGAACCCTATTAGCACATTTTGCTGTCCCCGTGGCGAGGTCCCGTGTCTCAAGCTGAATTAATAAATTGTAGAATTTTATGAAGCCTAGTTCAGTAATTGTCTGTTGTAAATTATTATCGAGTCATCTTACAGTTTTGCATTGCAATTTATTAATAACAGTAGTTATTACAAGTTAATTACAAAAATTGGCAAAAAATGCAAGGAAGCAACGTTTAGATAGTGTCAGCTTTACAAAGTGATCATTCTGTGTAATTTTAAGTCAAACATTCTTCACTAATTGTTTTTCTTTATTTCACCTAAGTATTTGCCTAATCCTTCTTTAAATTTATTTAAGTTTTTTTTTTAGGTTGCACAGAGTTAAGTTATGTGAAGTTTGTTCCAGCAAGCGATTACTCTTTAGCTAAAAGGAAATTTTCTTAAGTCTCTTCTATAATATCCTTTTTCTCAGTTCATATGCTCGTGTCTCTGTGTTTCCAGAAAAAAAAAAGCATCTCTAATGTTAATTTTATTCGATCCTTTTCATCAGTATCGAATCAAAATCCTCCGGGACTTCTAAGCTCCAAGCCTTTGAGGTAACATTGCCTCGCGGCCGCACCGTTCAGACGGATTGCAGCGTGACAACACACGATGTTTATGTAAATAGATCTGTATGCATCAGCCAGCCTGAGCCAGAGCTTCCATCAGCGGAAGATGGAAATAAGAAAAAAAAATGCTGTTTATTTATTTATTTATTCGTTTTTTAATTTTAACAATAGTGCTCTCTCTCTCTCTCTCTCTCTCTCACGTGCCTATTGGGTAATTCCAGCACAGCTATTTATTCCTGGCTTCCAGAGACTCTTTATAGAATGGGACTTTTCCGTATATATTGTTGCATTTTGAAACCTTTTACATTCACGTCTTCCAACTCTGAAACTGAACAAAGCACCCGTTTCCACCTCTACACAAGTACTGTAATGTAAAAGAAATGTCCGTATTACGTAACACATAGAAATGAAACTACTCGTAATTCAAAATGTTTAACACAGGAAACATATCAAAAAGAATGATATCATAAGGAAACGCCATTCGTTTTGATACATTTCCTGTGTTAAACATTTTGAATTTTCCATTATTTATTTATTTTTTAATTTTTTTGTTTTAAGTTCACATCCTTCCTGAAATTCTATTTCTAAACTTCTATCCAATGCTCCAGATGTGCCATAAATATTGCTTTGTGGAATGAGATAATTACTCATTATCTCTGCTGGCAAAATTCCTGTATATCATTGACGAGACCCCGTGCGCTGTCACAGCAGCATCTCTGCACTGCTGAAAAAACTTCTTGTCAAAGTGTATCTGGCTAAAAACCGTCAGTTTCCCCGAACTGGTTTGTGTCATAATCTTTATAGCCGATAGCAAAAGTACGTACTTCAACTGTACTTTTCAGAGCGGAGAAGAAGAAAAGTTAAGTAATGAACTTTGTAAATAATCCTGAAAATTTGAAAAAGAATCAGAGCTGCGCTTCCAAATTTATAGCGATGTTTCTGTTAAGGAGAATTAAAATCTCCATCCAGACGTACGGACTAGTACAAAGTAGGCTCATCCATTAATCAGGATTTTGCTTCCGTCATTAAAAAAAAATAAAAATAAATAAATAAGTAATATATACTCGAAGAACTGCTTGCAAAAATTGTGAGTTGTGTGCATTTCATCGAGTAGCCATAGGTGGCAGCACCGATCAAGTTCAATCACGTGTTTTCTGTCAGTAGCATTCCTATTTGAAAATAGGAATGCAATTGACAGAAAGTACGCGTGAAGATACTGTTCTATTTCCATAGCCTAAAATGTGAAATTTGCGAAAATTCAATCTCAGGATGGTAGACAGTCTTTATTCTGAGAATGCCACAGAATTCAGTGCAACAATAAGCCCTCACATAATACTGCATATCACTGACAAGGCAATGCCGAAAGGAGAGAGGAGAAAATTGGATGCAAAGCACTCAAACTGTGGCTCAGAAGGAGTCCAAAACGTTTGATAAATTGTTATAATCTACTGAGTTTAGGGATCCGGGCTTCAGGATACTTGTATGGTCCTAATCATTGGAAAAATTAAAAGCCTTTAAATATATCCGAGTTGTTCAATTCACGAAAACACCCTTTTACACGATTTCATGTGGGAAATCTTTCCTTGCTCGGATGCATCTCTCACTTGGCTCCGTGACTAGGAAACTTGTGTCCCAACTTTCCATTACAAAGAAAAAAATTATCTTCCACTGCTGGAAAAATACCTGAAAAACTTGGATAACTAGATCACAGGCCTTACAGATAAATGAATGAATGCTGTAAGGGGTAGTAGATTAGAAAAATATTGAAAAACTAGCCTGAAAAAATGCTTACCTTAAAGTTCTTGAACAAAGGTAAAAGAAAGGACATGGTGTATTCCACAGCTAATCAGTTTGACCACAAAATCAGCCAGCGTAATATTTCCACTTTCCAGTGAATTGTTTTCCACCTTTCTTTACTGTCAACCTCCACCACTGCACGGAGCAACGCGTATCAAACTGGCTTATCGAGAGTCTCCCAAGGACAAGCTGTGATTGATCCTGGTGTCATCTTTTCAAATATATCTTAAAAAACAACACGGCAGATGAGCAGAAGCCAGTTGCAGGTCATGTGGGTGTTGGTGACGTTTATTAAAATAAAATCTGTTGACACGAGACAAGCGATAGCGGAGTTGAAGATGATTTAGTTTCTAGACGTAATTGATACCAGTTGAGGCGCCGTGCTCGGGGGAAGGGGCAATGAATCTCGTCTTGGCATTTCTAATGGTGCTAATACGATGATTTTTGATATCTATTTGTCACTTAATGACTAGTCCTTTGGAATGAAGTGAGATGCTCCATCATAATATCGTATTTGATAAATAAGCAACATCCTGAGTTCTTTATGTTAATAAAATTAAAAAGTAGAAATGGCTGCCCACATCAGTAACCCATCGCTTTCGTACGTATCTGCCTCTATACACTGAGTGGGCAGAAATAATGGATACCTACCTAGTAACGGGTAGGCCCACCTTTCGCCCAGATAAGGGCAGTCGCACGGCGAGGCATTGAGTTCACTAGTTTACGCCACAGGTATTTCCATCCACGCTTGCTGCACTATAATTTCGCCACATTCCTGGGTGGAGGATCCAAAGCTCGAACGGACATTTCCACAGCATCCCAAAAATGCTTCACAGAGTTCACGTCCAGTGACCGGGGAGGCCGTTCTATGGTGGTTAAATCTGCGGAATGCTCTTCGAATCATGTTCTAGTCACCACGGCTCTGTGGAGAGGCGCATTGTCCTGCTGGAAGAGTCCATTGCCCTGTGGGTGCACCACGACCATGAAGGGATGCAGGTGGTCTGCAAGGATGAACACGTAACCTGGACCATTCAGATGCATCTAGACGTACCAGAGGTCTAAACGTGTGCCTGTTGAACACGCCCCAGACCATTACCGACCGTCCACTTGCCTGAACAGTTTTTTATTGACATGACGGGTGCACAGCTTCGTGCGGTTTCCGCCAGATACGTGCCCACCCGTCCGCTCGAAATAACTGGAAACGGGACTCATCAGACTAGGAGACTCGTCTCCAATAATCCAAGGTCCAGTGCCGATGTTCTTTCACCCAGTTTAGGCTTAGAGTCCTGTGTCTTGGTGTTAGCAATGGGACTCTGGTGGGTTGCGGCTCACGACGTTTATCCGTACTATCGAATTACCGTGTACATGAACGCAGTGTACCTATATACCTGCCAAGCGATGGGTTCGTCAACTAGCGATAGGGGTGACAGCATCGCGTTGCCCAAGAACCAGGTATCCCATGAATTCTGTCCTTTCAGTGTAATTGCACGTGAACATTTATGGAATGCATCTGTATTTTTCAACAGAAAATGAGGAGGCCTCTGCATGTGGTTTTCCCCAGCAGCAGTTGTATTTTTCAACGATGTTGCAAGGGATTATTAACAGAACCACTAAAAACTGAATTTGAGTATTTGAAGATTAACCGTTGAACTTCATCACGATTTGTGAGCAGAGCCTGGTTTCCATTTTATCGGTATCCACGGCAGAATAAGGTGGCTTACTTCTAGACATCAATTATTAGTTGTTAGGGCTTTTAGTTGATAACCAACGTAATTTAATTAATATGGTATTAGCAATTAACTTTTCCAGACGCACATAGAAGTTGATGGTTTCTCGTGAGAATTGAAATCCGATCACGTGCAGTGGGAAACAACTCACCCCGATGAAAGGCACGCCCGCACGCACGCACACACACACCTACCTTTCTTCAGCTCACCCCCCCAACAATCTGACTGAGCACTCATGTCTGAACCACTTGCTAACTACATACTGTATATCCGTATATGTCACCGCATGCCGATGGTGCACAGATACATGCCCTGCGTCCTTCCGGGGACCAGTTTCAGAAAAATTCCGAGAAATCCATTTGAATTCTTTTCCGAAATCCATTACTATGAACAGATGAGCATCCAAGATCTAGCAATCCATTTTCCGGCCCTGGAACGGAATGAGAAGCAACCACACTGAAAAACGCGGTTTTATACAGTTACAAGAAAAGAGAGGTAAGCCTTTGATGAACGTGATTCAATATGATTCAGCAATATCGTTCATAAATAAATCTCGTTCAGCAACCGCATCATTTCAAAGGCCACTACGTTGCCAGATTCTTACCTTCCCTCTGTTGAAAGGAAAATAATCCTCAAAATGGTCGCATAGAGATGGTGGCACGCATTACATGTAAATAACATACGTGTTTCTCAATTTAGGAAGTGCGGTTTATTGTACAGCAATAATGGGGCAATTTTTAGCCTCTCAATATGACAGGTCAGTGCTATATCGCAGAGGGAGGAGAAATTTCACAGTGCCGCAAGCTATGTGAAACTATACATCAGTTATAAGCTTAAAATTCGAATTTGAATAAATCATTATTATCTTTATACAGTATGAATATTCCGTGCAATTATTTACATGTAGCCTACAACTGATGCATAGTTTTACATAGGCTTGCGGCTTTGCAAAATTTTCTGTAGTTTGATTGTACCATGGAATCCAGTCCTGGCTATTATTCAAATATTGAATGTTGTGCACAAGAGCTGAATTAAAGCTACTCTTTTGTCAATTTGTAATTTCCAATGTAGTTCATGACACCAATGGGCCATACATTTAAAATTGATAAACGGGTACTTGTTATTCTCATTCTTATTTTACAAACAGATTTTGCCTTCCTTAAATGATTTACCTTTTAATATGTATATTTTTTTTTCTTTTAAATGAATGGAAATTGTTTGGACCGCATGACAATCGCTCGGGTTAAGAACATAATTCAGTAAAAAAAAAAAAAAAAAAAAAAAAAAACTGTCATATTAAGGCCACGCAAAAATTATTATAATATTTATTATTATAATAATAATAATAAATTATTAAATTATTATTATAATACACACATCTACATGTGTGTACTATCTGTAAATTGCTTGTTTTCTCTGGTAGGCTTGTCTGCCTGTTTTGCTGGACGAAAAACCAGAATTTCCTTGGTCAGAAAATCGTGCTATCTTCGCTGACTAGACTGACTAACTCAGCCATAGAAAAAAAGGCCATAAAATTTCCTCGCGTCATTTGACAAGCTTTTCTACCCGGTATGGAGAGGACAATGATTGTAGCCACTGTGTGCCCGTGATGACAGCGCACTTTCCTTACACTCCATTGGGAAGACAACCTGAGTTTCCCCATCCAATGAAAGATTGTCTTATACGGACTTTTGTTTGCCCTAGCTTACTACATGAAATATGCGCAAGCACTATAGAAGCTTATATACATTGCCTGCATACCAGCGACAGATGGCTATAAATTGCCATTGAGCCTTAACACTGCCAGTAACACTGAAAAAAATACCGATTATTGATTTGTATTTATAACCGATGTTATAAATGATTAAATGTAATGTAGTTGTGTTCGTAACTTAACAGAACGAAGGAAGCGACATTTCACTCACAAACTGGATCTCATAGCAAATAACCCATACCTTCTTACAGCGATGTTTTGGAACTCTTTTCTCCTGTTCGTAGGACGACTACTGGCTTCTGGAAAAATGGAATACCAGAAAAATACTGGATCCAGTTTCTAGTTCGAGTATTTTTGTTAGTGTTTATTCTCAATAAATAAGTATTTAATTTATTTAAATTAAAAATAAAATAAAAACAAACCTTTTCCTCATTATCACACGATGGTAAACTTGAAATTAAACGGTCATACAAATCTAAATCTTTACAAATACAATTCTAAATAGTCCTGCAAATATTTACAAATACAAATCTAAATAGTCATGCAAATCTAAAGTCATACAAATCTAAATCAAACAAATCTTTAAATATTGTGAAAATTTTCAATTTGCTAACGAAAAAAAATTTTTTTTTGTTAGAACATTGAAGCATTAGTTCAATCACTAGCGGCTGCTACTGGAGTATACACGGACACAATAGAATACTCGTATCTATTTAAAGATATTATATTGGCATCTTTATTGTTTCTCCATCTATATATAGCCAATATTTTATTGTCTTCCGCAGGTTGTACAAGCAACGAGAGATCAACGTTCAATAAAAATCTCATCGATATCTTCAGCTCCGAGTACAAAAGGGTACCTCATGTCACTACGCCAAGTGTGTTTGGTGAGTTTCTTTTGTATAATCGTAAATCGATTGTCCTAACATATATTGTCTCTTCGTGATTAATCCAATTTAGGAACGAGTTTTTCGATTGTCATTTCTCCAAGAACATCCTGTATCTTTTTTTTTTTTAGGAGAACGAGGACCGCGACCGAAATGGACTTTTATATCTCTTTACCCTTTCTAAGGCATAAATGATTTATTAAAATAGCAGTGAGCTTGAAAGCATTAAGTGATAATGAAGCAG
Source organism: Mastigoproctus giganteus (assembly GCF_048544385.1). Taxonomy (NCBI): domain Eukaryota; kingdom Metazoa; phylum Arthropoda; class Arachnida; order Uropygi; family Thelyphonidae; genus Mastigoproctus; species Mastigoproctus giganteus. The sequence goes on from NC_143580.1 coordinate 200,591,251, forward strand.
TAAAGAGAGACACGAAAAAAGCGAAGATTAATATCTGTCATTCTTCGCTATATAATTACATGTCAACAGCTGATTAATTGATTAAAAGAGAAAATGAGTGATGAGGAAAAGGGGAACTTTTCGCCCACACAAGCACACCTCTCACAATCATGACGTCTGAATACAGGTTTGTGAAATGAGCTTCAACGTCATCTGCAGACAGCCACCAATGCCGGTTGAATCAATGCAATGCAATGCAATGCCAAAGTCTAAGCATTTTCTGCAAGACGATTGTTTTAAAGTATATAATTTTGGTCTCTTAGATTATTTAAATAAATCGTCTTATTTAGGAATGGCTACAGAAATTACTATAGGTATACTCTGCGACGAAAACAAAATTGTAATAATAAGCGAGAATATAAATAAATCCTAATCCTGTGATGAACGATACCATAAACCATTTAGCTCAGCAAGAGTGTATCACACAATAAAACGTGGTACACAAGTTAAGAGTACAGCTTAGGCTGTAATCAACTTGCTTCAACCAAGTTTCGAAGGAAGACCTGAAATACTGGTTTCATTGCCGGCTATGCAATCAGGTTTGCTTTTACTTCGCCTTGTATCTTATAGACAATGTTTGTTGATCTCAACCGTCTTCAATTTTTTCTTACTCACTTTCGGGTTTTAAGTAAACACCAAGTCATGAAGGAAAACACCATTTATTAGAGTGATAAGCGCACTTCCTCCTTAGAGTACAAACATGTTAACTATACAGGCCAATTTTTTGCGTATGAAAATAGCATTTGACAAAAAAAAGTTATCTGCATTTTATTTGCTTGCTTCTGTATTCCTTTCATAAGAAACAGTTTATCTCTTTTTGGAAAACAAAGTTGTAAATTTCTGAGTAAGTTCGGTATGTAATTCTTGATTGCTGGGAAATCATCGTGACGAGAATAACTAAGTTACTTTCTGAATCTCAAATAGTTCTAGTTAATCTATTACAGATTTTGTATCGTTCTCGAATATATGTTTGTTTACGATATTGGCTTCAGTTTTGCATCTACGAAGATAAATCATATACTATTCGAAAAGTCTCACTAGGAATCGAGTTTACGATATTAACCAGGATTTAATGAGTTAGTTTTTAAATACGACATTAAGTAATTGATGCGTTTACGCAAACGACTAACTGATATTGTAAATCAGGTATAAGTACGATAACGGTTGAACCAGTAGTGGAACAGATAAAGAGTTCCATGTATTTTTATTACTTTAGGTATACGTAATCAAACTCAGACGTACGCTTGTTTTTTCCTTTCCTAACTACTGATTGTTTTTACAGAACGAATTCAACGAAAAATTGAACGAAGTGATATAAATAAGAAAGCATGTTGCCAGAAAGGGAATTTACCGATTAAATCTTATTTTTGACCTTTATAACACTCTTCAAGGCATTTTGTGATCCACTTGGATCACAGACAAGTCGATCACAGAATCCAGCAAACCTCCCGCAACTTTGCATATGTGCTACAGAAGTATCAAAATTTGTAATCGTTTATGCTAACTCTTAACGTTCATAACATGCATTCTCACAAATATCTTTGAATACAGTGACAAGTATCTTTGAATATGAATTTTCAAAAATATTCGTTACCGAATTAAATCATCAAGTCCCTATTTCAGGAGTAGGCATTTATTACTGAATGATAAATACAAAGTAGGTTCAGACCTCCATCAAGGAAAAGCTACAACGAAAATATTGTCTTATAATTAATAGGAGTAATATTAATTAATTGTGGGGTCAATATTATATTATAATATTGGCCTGACGTATAAGTTTGGTATAAGTTCCGAAGTTGCCTCGAGTTTTTAATGGATAACGCATTTGCCTAATGGTTGATGTTATCCGATTAAAAACGATATTAGTTACTTTTGGTTGACTACGTGGAGAGTGGTATTCGTTTCTAAAGAGCACAAGCACTAGCGCTGTCATCGTCACTGGAGAAACCACAACGTACCCTGACGGTAGACTGCAAAAGTTAACCCAGAGAAACATTATTTTAGAAGTTTGGGAAATATTGACTATCAAGAGGTTTTATGAAGTAATGCATTCTAGCGAAAAATATTTGCTAATAATCGATATAAACTAAAATGTATGCACAAAGTACTGCTAATTCTTATTTTTGAAATAACTGTATTCTTTTATTGATTAACAATAATTACTCATATCTTTAATTTAGTAATAAAATATATTTTTTGAAAATTTCCGTTTATTAAAAGATATCTGAGAATGTGTGCTAATAAATGTCAGAAGTTAGTGCTCTAGTTATAAATTTAGTATTCTTTTTTAAAAAATATACGCATGGCAGTACTTGACTGTTCCGTTTAGGCTCCGCCACGACCAATAAGTCAGAAGTTTACAATTAATAATTTCGTCAATGGATACAATCTTTGATCGTATTTAGCAGTCACGGGTACTTGAACCACGGTGCACTCAAACGCGTATGCTACCGCACTCACGAGCTTGTCTACGTCGGGTCGACTGTAGACTAGATTAGGTTAACCTGTTTTATTTATTAACTTATATAAAAATCGTCTACTTTATTCGAGTTAATATATACGAATTACTTTATGAAGAAATATTTAAAACTAAAAAAAATAACAAAACCTTATTCATTTCTATACACATTTCCTTATTTATAATATTTTATTTTCACTGATCTCACACACTCATTTCTGCAATTAGTGTCAAATTGTGTTTTCAAACTTCTAGGAAATTAGAGAAGAAATTAGCGTTTCATGATTCGCTTCACTATCTTGCACATTATGGTTATCAGAAATATCGGCTGAATAATTAAAACATTACTCGCATTTAGCTGAAGTCCTGGTTACAGCTCTCGTGCAATATTGGTAATCTTTTATCAGAACGGAAAATCGTTACTTTCGCTACCTCGATTTCGTAATTAAATAATATCTACTTGCTTGTGGCACTGCTTTTGGCGAATTTCTTACTGGATACTTACATTGCATTAATTACCGAATGTTCCATCAGATTTGCTGCTGTTCATTCCATTTATTTTAGTGACTTATTTAATCTAATGACAAATTCCTTTGGCTATTTTTTTAAAAATTAATACTGTCGCTCATTGGGCAAAACCTTTCTGTTATATGGCTTCGATAAAACAACCGACTCATTCCCGATATCCTTCCTGTTATCAGCTTGGAAAATGCAGTCGTTATAAAAGCTAGGTAACAGAATATAAATTATCAGTTACATTTTTCTGCGGCAAAGCTAATGGCATAATTGAGCAATTATGCCGTTAGCTTTGCCCTTAATTCTATTAAAGTGAGCTCTATTAAAGTAAAAAAAATTGAGAGTGGAGCGGGGGCGTTGAAGAGAAGTGAAACACCCGAACGATTAATGCTAATAAAAATGTTCATCGATGTTTGCTAAATAATTTGACTCAGCTGCCTCGGACCTGGACATTGTGTAGTAGGCCGAGACTACTGCCATCTGCTATACATTAAAGAAAAGAGGAATTGTAAGCGCTTCGAGAGCCAGAAAGGGGGCCTCCCTTTCTGGCTCTCGAAGCGCTTAGTGACTTGTTCTTCCTATTTGTTCATTAGTTCTTATTTTTGTTGTTGTTGTAGTAGGGTTTTAGGAGCATCAGCGAATAAGGCGCTCCAGGTAATATTGTCTGTAAATTGCGTCTGTTTTGTGGTCGATTTTCTGTTTGCTGGACGAAAATCCCGAGTTTTCGGGAGAAAAAAAAAAAACCACGCTACCCTCGCCTGAGACGGACTAACTCAGCTACGTTGTGAAAAAGACCAATAGAATTCCTCGCGTCTTAGATGGGATTCCAACTCAAGTCTTTTCCACCCGGTGTGGGGAGAAAGGCGATCCTCGAGGGCACTTATTTTTGTAGAAGAAAGCGACATGCATAGTTAAGAGTGGTGGGGAGAGTTAATGAAAGCAATGGTGAAAGTATTCGTGTAAAATGCACAATTTTAGATAACTCTATAACTAAAAAACAAATCAGTTTAATGTTATTTGGTAGGCAGTCCTTTGTAGGCATAGACGTAGAAAAAAAAAAAGTGTTTAGTGGGCTTAACTCAAAATCTGATGAAGCGCGCCCCTGATTTCCAGCTGTTTGTTTATATTTGAAATTCCTATCACAGAACTTACAGTTTCAGTTATTTTCAATAAATGCAGACGCATCAAAGACCATGAGGTGTCAGCATATTGTATCTGTAAGTGTTACACCGTGGCCAAGTTAATCGTTTCTTGCGTGAGCTGCATAATTTCTTCTCTCTCTTGGAAATTTCGATTTTTCGTCCAACGCAAATAAAGCACACTCAAATATAGAAACAATATACTGCCGCCTCAGGGCCTTAACATCTCCGGATCTTTAGATATGCCGACTATACTTACTTTTGCACGAGTATTGGGACCAGCGAAAAATGTTAGGAAATATTGGGCGTTGGCTTACATCTTGTTAAACGAATGATTAATGATAAGCACTGTAGCCATATATTCAACATTGATAACTAGTTATGGCCAGTATACAGATGCTATATTTCGTAAACAAATTGAATTGATTGAGGAATCGATTGAGGAATTTTTCAATATTGATGAGATATCTCTAATATTTCACGGATGAAAAAAAAAATTTGAAATCGTTTTTCTTCATCAAATAGAAGTTTGAAAAACAAAAAATGTGCTGGTTATTTCTTAGGTTACGAAAAGAAAGGAACTATCACTGCATCAGGATCATTGATATAACTATGACACATCAGATGAAAATTCGGACTCTGCCACTGCGCGTTAATTCTTCCGATTAAATAAGATAAAAAGGTGATCTTTAAGGTAAGGGCTAATTGATCACTGTCAAATATTGTTTCTACGAGACTTCAGAAATGACAATTAATTTTTATTACTCTTCTGAAGAAGTGTAATGAAAAAAAAAAAGGGTGTAAATCAGATTTTCTCATTGTGTTATTCGAAATAATTAAATTATGTTGAAATTAAAATCAAAGCACTCTATATACACTACTATATTTGAAACCTCCTATAGTTGATTACCCTTTGACCAAAAGCGATTTTATTACATCCGGTCTATAATTGTCTTTTCTTAATATGAATCTTTGTGTCCTCGTTTGCGTCATTCTAGAAATATGTCTGGAAATTAGACAGAAAGAAGCCTGCAACATATTTAAGATATTTATCAAATCACATACAGTCTGAAATATTTCATTTTTACCCTGAAAGAGATCGCCACTTTCGAGATGATAACTCGACTGACCGTGGCGTTAGACTTTTCCTGAGTGGTTTGAGAAACATGAGGATGGATTCAGTCAACTTCTCCGCCCCCAAGTCTACAGATCTGAATTCCACTGAAAATTTGGGGCGCTTATTAGAACGTTACAGCACGCAGTCCGCTACCCTTATCACTGAAGGAAGAAGCGCCACTATCATCACTATGTCAGTGTAATTAAAGTCGATACCTAGATTATTCTTTGAGTCCATGCCTTAAATTTAAACTGTATTCAGAGGTACGTAAAGCTCTACAAAATACAGTACTGAGATTTGGTTTCTAAGACTTTGGTGAGGTATTACTTACGCACGTAATACTTGTAGGATCATAGCGAAAATTGAAAAGTACTATTACTAGTACTATTTTTATTAATACTACTAGTAGTATATTTCTATTAATAGTAGTAGTAATAGTACTATTAATAGAAATATATGAAACACGGTTCGTGTATTTCTATTAATTTTTTATTATAAAAAAATTAAAAACTGACATTCTTTGCTGAGATTAATGGCGTGGTCTTCATGCAAAACAAATGAAATTTGTATTTTCAATCAGTGCAACTGCCCTAACACCCTGTTAATAAAAAAAAATGCATGGAGAGCGAAATAGTTGTGTGTTGTCACATTTTGTCGCTTCTTTCTGAGATTGGTTTCAGAGCTTTTTTTATGACAACAAAGTAGTAACCAGCATTATTTTACGAAATTAAGGAGTTGTCAATGCATAGAAGGCCACCCCCCAGAAAGCTTATTTCTAGCTCACGGAAGATGTAAAAACTACATTTCCTGTAACACGCAGTGGTCCACCAAACTTAAAAAATTAGGTGAGCTTTAGCAGCAAATAATGCTTCTTTTTGTAATTTGCTACTCCTTGAATAGAAACTGCCATGACTAAGCATAAAGAATGTAAATCCAAAATCAGATATTTACCTGTCTTCAGTTCTGAACCGTTTATTGGCTTATATCACAAAAGCTATCAGAGTGAAGTAAAAGTCCACCATTTGAGGATGAACCAAGTAAACCCTGTTGTTACTATGTGACAGTATGTTTGAACTTAAAACTATATACACTACGATTAACTTTGAACCTTCTTGCAAATTGTAAATAAACTTTATCAATATTCTATAAATATAAATATTTCTTGTCATCTGTGCTGGAATCAATAACTTTAATCTATGATTTATGTTTAATTATCAGTTCTGAATCTTCCCATAGTATGGTAGTCGCCCTCCGTCAAAAGCTATTCAGGGATGATGCTTCTGTAGATAAAGTGATTTAATAATAAAATTCCAAAAAAAAGGGTTTAGGGCTGAAAGCCACAGACTACGGGAAATTTACTAGACGAGCAAGTTAGTGCAAAGCATCGTTTTAATTCGTAGTAAATCACCGAAGTAGGTGAAATGGCAGTTTTTGTTACATCTCATATTGTGAATACCTTCACAACGAGTTGCCTGTTATTGCGCGAATAAGCAGCGCGTCCCCAGTAGACAAGACTAATGTTACTTATTCTTCGAAGTATCCGCCGTGGTATATTGGGGAAGCGTTGCTTATTCGAGGTAGTGCAATAACAGGCAACTCGTTGTGAAGGCGTTCACAATATGAGATTTAACAAAAACGATACCATACAAATTGTACTTCTGTGATTTACTAAAAACTAAAATGATGCTTTGCACTAACTTGTTCGTCTAATAATAATACCGTATTACAAGTACGAACCTCAGACCGTACCCACAAAGAGCCTACAAAACTCTATCCACAAGTTGTAATGGGCCCTCTTGGGTAGCACAGTTGGTAAAATTGCCGTCCTCCTCACACCCTGAGTTCGAATCCGTCAATGACTCGAGGAATTTTTAAGGGCCTTTTTCACAACTTGGCCGGTTAGTCCGTCTCAAGCGAGAGAGCATGGTCTCTTGTCTCGGAAACTTGGGTTTTTCGTCCAGCCGAACATACGCAATTTATAGATATATTATATACAGCGCAATATGGCCTGAGTTGATCATGTGCCTAAAATCCTACAACAACCAACAAGCTGTAATGGGCCCGCGCTATAAGAACGGACAAGATGAAACAGCACAACAGACCGGACGCAACCTTCACTGACAAGAAGGAATATACTACCTACCTGATCAACATCATCATGTCTTCGAGCTATGTGTCCTGCCCAAGACCATTTTAGTTCTTTAGTTTTGATAAGAATGTCCTTTACTTGAGTTTGCTGCCTAATTCATGTATTTCTCTTCTTATCTAACAGTCTGATTCCCAATATAATTCGTTCCATTCTTCGCCGTGTAGTTCTCAGCTTCTCTTCCATTCTTTTGGTGAGTGCCCAAGTTTCACTTCTATAAGTCATCGTGGGGAGTATACATTGGTTCATTATTTTGCGTTTCAGACAAACTGGGATATTTCTCTTCAGTATGTGACTATATTTGCTGAATGCTATCCATCCAAAATTTATTCTTCTCTTGACTTCCAGCCATTTATCATTATTACAGCTAAGAACTTGTCCCAGATAAGTATATGACCCCACCTTTTCAATTACTGCTCCTTCAATCATTATTTCCCTTTCCGTGGCATACTTGTTCATCATTACTTTTGTTTTAGCCATATTCATCTTTAGTCCAAAATTCTTACTAACTGTACATAACTGATTAAGATTTTCCTCTAATTCTTTGGGATCGTGGCTTATGACCACAATGTCATCTGCAAATCGTAAATGGTTTAGGTACTCTCCGTTCACACTGACTCCTTTCTGTGACCAGTCTAATCGTCTGAAAGCTTTCTCAAGGGCAGCAGTAAACAGCTTCGGAGATAGTATGTCTCCTTGTCGAACTCCTTTCTCGATTTTAAATTTCCTACTGTCTTTGTCTAGTCTAATAAAGGAGGTAGCACTCTCATATATTTTCTTCAAAATCATAATATGTGGGTATCTATGCCTTGTCTTTGCAGTGCCCGAAACATTGCCTTATGCTGTATGGAGTCAAATGCCAGGCATAATGGTGTTTTATATTCATTTGCTTTCTCCATTAGCTGTGATATTACGTGAAGGTGATCCAGTTGAGAATCCTGTCATAAAGCCAGCTTTCTCTTTCGGTTGATTCTCATCAAGTATTCTTTTTAATCTGTTAGTAATGACCTTTGTGAACAACTTGTAGAAGTGGGATAACAAGCTAATTGGTTTATAATTTCCAATTTCTGATTTATCTCCTTTCTTATGCAGCAAAACTATGATTGCATTGTTCCACTCCTTAGGCGTCACACCTTTTCTAATGCACTTTGTGAAGAGCCTTGCCAGTTTTCGTGTTATGGGGGCTTAGAGGGGAACAGCTATTCTGTGTTATCAGACACTCAGTCTAAAGCACTGATGGATCCAATATCTTTCTATTACAGAAGATTTAGGAGAAGTCCGGTTGGCCTGCCTCCCTAAAATCCACTCATGCACGCCTTCTCGATGGTAAGCCCTGTTACGTCACTTAAGTGGCAACGAACGTGTAGGGTTGTTCTCTTCAAGACGGCTGGTCAGCGTGAAGAGGAAAAGACCAAACCCTCCAGCATATGACAGTACGAAGAAATGGCCCTCAGTCCCCAGCGGCTTTCACTCCCCCCCCCTCTTACGGCAGCGATGGGATCAGAGTGGAAGCAGAGGGTGCTAAAAATCTCTGGGTACGACCAGGCTGACATTCACGGAAACTGAACTTGGCCTGTTACAACGTAAGATCGCTCATCAGTGAATACAGGATATTAGAGCTGGAAAAGAAACTAGAAAATGTGAATTGGAATATCATCGATTTGGCCGAAACAAGAAGAAGAAACGAATCACTTATAAGTTTATCAAGTGGAAATCTGCTGTACGCCAATGGAAACAGTGAAAGGAGCAAAGGTGAAGTTGGCTTTCTGGTCCATAAAGATATAAAAAACATTTTGGAATTTAAAAGTACATCACTAAGGGTGTCAAGACTAATACTCAAGATTTCTAAGAGGTACAAGCTAAAGGTTATAATGATTTGTTCACCAACATCGAGCCATGATGATGAAGAGGTTGAAGAAATGTACACCGAAATTGAGGGTCTTCTAGATGAGCAGAAAATCCACTACACTGTTATTATGGAGGACTTCAGTGCTAAGGTTGGAAAAAGACAAAACAGCGAAGAAAGGGGACTATAGGAAATTTTGGAATTGGTGAAAGAAAATAAAGAGGCGAAAGACGTGGAATTTGCAGAATCTCAAGGATTGTCAGTAATGAACACTTTTTTCAAGAAAAGGGTGAACAGAAAATGGACATGGAAGAGTCCAAATGGATTAACAACTAATGAAATCGACTTCATCCTCACTAACAGAATGATGTTACCGTCCTGAATAAGGTAAATGTTGGAAGTGATCACAGAATGGTAAGATGCACACTTGATATAGATGTAGGAAAGGAAAAGAAAAAAACTGACTCGAGTAAATAATACGAAGGTCTTTGAGATAACAGAAGAGGAGAAAAAGCAGTATGTACTGGAACGTAAGAACAGTTTGAGCTTCTGCAGACTGCTCAAGACCAAGATATCGAAGAGGAATTACAACTTTCTGAAAATGATAAAGCCCAAGAAACCTATAGGGATATAGCCCAAGAATATGATAAAGCCCAAGAAACCTGATCGACATAGCGGTACCCATCACAAGCAACCTTCCAGAAAACCTACGAGGAAAAGATCAGAAAGATCACAGACTTAAGACAGAAAGTAAAAAAAAATATGACATACGGAACAAGCAGTGATCATCCCTATCACTGTGTCAATCACCAGCATGGTGCCAAAGAGCCTCCATAGAAAGTTCCTTGACCAAAACTAATAATAATAAAGTAACCGGACAGAACCAACCACCTCATGCACCAGTACCCGTAATGGAATTTAAAAAAAAAAAAAAAAAAAAAAACACAGTGAGAAGAAATTAAGATAATAAGTATAAATTCTTTGCTAAGGCAATGCTCTTGAATTGTTTTCGGTGGAGGTGGGAATATGAGTCTCATTCCATACATTTGCTTTGGAAAGAAAGCTGATGGATTCAATGTTTCATCGATGATTACGATAAAACACCCGTCATTAAACAAGTCATATCCTTCCCCATCCGAAATCGTTCATTCAGAACCGATGAAATATGAACTCATAGTCTTCTTTTGCTCTAGTGACAGCTGTTTGCGCATCTATCGGATATCGACTTCTGTTACACCTGTGAATTCATTAGGCAACGCGATTGTCGCATCATGTTAGCCTTGCTTTGTGATCTTCGTTCTTCATGCATTAGCCATTCTCCATTGTCTTGTACTATTCGAACACATGATAATTTGATAATACGTTGTTCCAGTTAACTGGAAACATGGACAAACGCAATCTTATTTCGTACTGATGGATTACTGTGATAACCAAACGATTGCTATTTTATAAAGCCTACGTTATAACGATAATGTACGATTTATGAACTAAATTAATTATACGATTTATAAAAGTGCGGGTAAAATCCTTCCCCGCCTCGTATCCTAATATTTAATATCTTAATGTTTTTCTTATTTGAATGAAATCAGATTCCTGAAGAGATATCCGCATGCAGTTTTAGCCATTAAATGGCGTATAATGGTTACAGTATTTGGCTGATGGTTAGCATAAAAATGTATGCATTATTTGGCTCCATGATTATTTCAAATAGTCTATTAATCTGTTAGGATTTTATCGTAAAACCATAAAAAGCCAAACGTAACAAAATGCATTGTATTTTAACAGTATTAATGATAAAAAGGGGAACCTTTCTCCCAGAGGAAATCGAATATTTCTAATTGGCATTGTCCAGTGGTATCTATAGGTTGCTAACGAACATAGCCAATAAGAATTTACGGTACATTTTTGACTGTAAAACGGGCAACCAACTTGACCTAATCCATTTTGAATGTGGTGTGATAGTAAGCCTTAAGGGTTGGCGCTTATATGACTGCATGACCCATAAACATTAAGGCGATAAATGGCTAATGGCCAAAAAAAAAAAAAAAAAAGGAAAACAAAAAACATGTAGATGGAAACAAGTTGTCGACGCCCTTAAGCACAAGAGGATGGTCAGAGATGTAGAGGTACACAGACAGATCGCATTTATCCAAAAGAACAAATGCGTTCTGTCTGTGTATCAGTTCATTACCGACCATTGAGATGAGACAGTTGTGCACTATGGCAACAGCTGCCCAGTCTCGCGATGTGTCAGACTTTGTCCAGCCTAACCTACGGTAGTAGAAAACAGTCAAACGCGATTATTTGCGTAAAACGGTGTCTGCGGTGGGTCAAGGATCACCGTAACTGAATCCCGGTCTTCTTTTCATCATGAGGATAGTAGGACAAGGCTGTAAAGAACATAACAAAGCCACCGACTTACCATTCTTCGTGGAGAGCTGCGGGGCAATGAAGGCAGTGTTATGGTGTAAGAGCATGTTTTATTGCAAGACACTGGCACTCCCGATACCCGTGGGCCAACTCCTGGACAATAGAGCTTGCTTCAACGTAGCTGCAAACTGTGCATATTCCATCATGGTGAGTGACCCTTTATTCTTTCCCCTTTAGACGGAACGTATAAGAGATTTTTTTTTTTTTTTTTTTTTTTACATCGCAAAATTTTGAATTTGCTGATTTCACATCGTAGTTCTGTACAACGGTTACATGGTTTTCTCATGGAAACTTCGATTTTCATCCCGCAAAAAGAAGAAAATCAATCAAAGAATAAGCAGACTATAGAGACACCATATACTCACGCCGTATGATCTTAACTACCTCAGCTCTTATTTTAAACCAATCATCGATCCCACCTATATTTATATTTCAGTATTTTGATTTTATAAATTACAGTATAGTTTTCGGCGGACTTTGCTGTCAATAATATTCACTCTAGGAGAAATACTTAAAAGGAAATTCATTTTACTGGTTCTAAATCTTCTGGATGCTATCAGTGAATATTTTGTGTATTAGTGACATTTGCTTAATCAGTACAATAATCCCTTGCAATCGCGTATTTGTACTCGCATCCAACATTTTTACAATCCGCGTTTTATTTTTAATGTTTGGCCCAGCCTCTCTAAACAAAAGAACTCGAAAGTTATTTCTCCCGCTTTCCATACATCATGTGAGAGCGGGGTGTGTGGTGGGGGAATTATAGTAAGGCATTGCAGAGAGAGAGAGAGAGAGAGAGAGAGAGAGAGAGAGAGAGAGAGAGAAGAAATTTTTTACGCTCTGTACCCTCTCATGACGCACTCAACGGAATCGTATTTTGGACTTGTTTTCGTAATGTTTTGAAGATTACTGTGCTTGTTTAAACAGTCATATTATCCTTTTTTAAAGCCTCTTAAGTTCAATAATTCCTGAAAGAAAGTGATTCATAAAGAGATCCCTCGCTAACCGCGGTCGGTTAAGGGGGATAGCTTTATAATTCTAGTGAAAGATGTCTTATTAGCGGTCACACATCGATTAAAAAATTCCGTTGATACATGTCGAAGATGTGGGAGAAAATAAAGGTCAAGGTGCAGTTCTCTTTTTGTGCATTAACAAAAAATACGGATGTCTTTTTTTGTTAATTTATTAAAATGGCATCTGTTATCCTTCAGAAGCTGCACATGATTAGTTTCAAACGTTTTGTATAATCTTGATGCCCTTTGCTCGTTAAAACAGCACTAGGCAGTTCGGATCAATGACCATATCTAAACAGAGTTAACAACCTGGGATTTTTCCAATCCTCCTTAGGAAAATAATTTGTCACCTATAAAAAATATGCCTTTTCGGTGTATTCCGAAGTCCTTCGCTTGCGATAGAACTCCGATAGTAAAGAATAATTTCAAAAAAGTAACAACACCATTTTCAAATAACGGAAATTTTCCAAATAATAAGGACGGATGCATTTTTATTAGTAGAAAATAGAATCGGCAGGTTTATCACTAGTTCTCAAGGCAGAAAAAAAAACTTACATTAAGAAGAAGAAACTGCATCAAGAAATCGAAAATATTGAACGATAGTGGATTGATCAGTGTGGTTATATTTAAAAAATATAGGAAGCCAAAATCAAATAACTGTTTCGCTACGGGATGATTCGTTATTTCATTAATGTTTCAGTAAAATGTTTTTCCAGAATATTGATTTTTACTGAAATAGAATTTCGAATTAAGAAGTGAAGTGACTGGCTTGGTAAACAAGTTGTTAATTCGGAAACAGAGCATATATTTTATTATTTTAATAGACTTGTTTAAGTCTGTTAATTAAGAAAAATAAAACTTTTGTTCTTCAGTTTAAGAGTTATTAAAAGTACATCTGTTCGGATACCTTTTACCGTTTCACATTTGCAAATATACATTTTTACTTTTTTTAAAAAAGTTTGGATTTATAAAATTAACCTCATCTTACTGCAGAAACATTATTGAGTAAAATGAGATTTAGGAATGTAGTCCATCGAAGTGGCTGAAAGATTTTTTTTTTGCAAAAGATCTTGTTTTCTGCAAATATTCAGTATAGAATGTTTGCACTGATGTAAAAATTCCTGCGTTTTGGGTAACTGCAGAACCATATAATGTCTATCAGAATTCATTAATAAAAGGAATAAAAGATAAACACAAGAATGTCTGATATTCCGTCATTATTCATATGCAGTGAACCAGTTTATGGTTTTTGAAGTACTGGAATAGCATTATACGTATTTCTTATTTAGACAAATTGACAGTTTAACACATCTAAATGAACAAAACATGACTTCGAAAAGGAAAAATTCCTCACCAAGACATTCGTCTCTTGAATTGCGACACTGTCACCGTGAATTTCCTCGGAGTTGATCTATAAATAAATAGCAGTTCCCCGTTTGCATCCGAGTTCCAACTTAAAAAATTCTTTGGAAAGTTTTTTTCTTATCTGTTGAGATTTTTCAGAACATGAGAAAAGTTGAAGCAATGTAGACTAACATATCTGGAAATTAAATACAGTATGTTGATTTGATAATTGACTTTAGTTTGTTGCTACTTAAGTTATATGATAACATTTCCACAGTATTAAATCAGCTTTTCTTAATGTCCATTTTGCGATTCTAATCGGTACTTCCAAAAATCCTATTTTTTCTCGTATGCAGATACGAGACTCTGGTGGACACAATTTCTGCATTATCTTTAATAACAGGTGCTGCTGCCGGTTCTGTTTTGCGATCAATTTTAAAAACAACGTTGGTGTTAGAGGGTTGATTAGCGTATTTTTTTAAGTTAATGTAAATAACGAGAATAACGATAAATTTCTTTTCTTTTTTTTCTTCTTCTTCTTCTTCTTCTTCTTCTTCTTATTATTATTATTATATAATAGGCCTTCCAGATAGCACAGTATTTATGAGAGTTGTCGCTCCACACCAAATGGAAAATGCTTTGCTTCGAGTGTCGTCTAGACGGCAACAAGTTTTATTGGCTTTGTTTCGCACAGTAGCCGAATTAATCGATCTCGGGCTGGGTCATCTGGTTCCTGTGTAGCAAGCAAACCGATTAAAGAATACCAGAAAGTTACATACTCAGTAACAACTCAAAAGTACATACAAATGTATTCACACAATTTTCTCCTCACTAACTGTGAGACGGTGGTGGCCGCTTGTAAATTACAACTTAATGGTCTTTGAATTCTCATGGACTAATGAAATTTTATTTGAAGCTATTTTATAATGAAAATAAAAGTGTAAAATACATTTTGAGAATGACATAAGTGGTATTTCTCAAAGAGTTATTGTTAAAAAGAGGAAACACTTCTAAATTAAGTACGTGAATTACTTTCAAGTGGAATTACTGAAAATTAGATTGCTGACATTTCCGTAGTGTGCATCTATATCTATTATTGCTCAAAAACAAAGTTTTAAACAATTATTCTTGATAAAAATACATTTCAGGAAATGAAAAATGATAAAAGCAAAATATACAAATAAAAGAAAGTACGTTAGCGCCGATCTTCAAATTTCTTATTAATGAATTTTTAAAATAACAGTGTTATGAAATTGAATCGTAATTTACTTTGCATTTTTTTTATTACGACAACTTCGTGATGAATATTTTTGCAAAATATTTTTGTCGCATATTTACTTTATCTTCTCTTCGCACAATTTATTTTCAGCCAGTATTGTGTCGTCAGATTACCCGCTACAATGCGACATTCGAAAGAGTCATCTGTTTTTAAGTTTGCAAAACACTAAGTATAAATGTGATTCCGCATCTATCTGGATATTTAGAAACGGATAGATTTCCAAAGCAAAGCGACACGTCATATTGCTAACCAGTGTTCAACGTAGTCCACTTATTTCATCGTGCAAAGATGTCAATAGTGTGGAAGCTTCTTGTGGCCTCGCTCGAAATTTACAGGTTGAATCAGCAGACAGTTTTTAACTTCATCCCTGATGCGAAACTTGTCGGCTCCAAGGTGCTCCTTTGCGCCACTCAAACACTTGAGTCCGTAACAGTGGCCTCCTGGAATTGAACACCGATAAAGCTCAGGCTTACTGTCTCCTTCCCAAAGGAATTTGATAATTTTGTTCTGTTTACTGAGCTCAGTACATCAATGGCAGCCATCTAAGATATAGTGTACAGTGTGTTCATTGTCTAACGGCACCAGGGGTTCCCCCATTTCCGCGTATTTTTCACTGTGGGTGAAGACAGTACTCTGTCAAGGCCGGAGATTTAAAAGTATATGGATCTTGTGGAGTGTAATGTCATGTGTCCATTGTTCTTTTGGCCTATTAGCTATCTAAGGTTGTAGATGCATCTTTATACTCATGCAAGTTCTACACTGATCTTCCGTGGTGCTTCAGATGATAAGCTGTACTGTACCTTATATTTCGCCAGCTCTACTGGAACGCGTATTTAAACACGCATTCCAGTAAAGATGTTAAAATCAGTATTAAGATCATTTAAATATTACATAATTAAGGTCATTGCAAATATCATTATAATAGAATTTGCGTCATTTTTATAGACGAGGCAAAATTTAAATGAAAAGGCAAAAATCCTTTCAAAGACATTGAGCTTTTTGTCCTTCAATTTAAAATTTGACTTGTCTATAGAAAATGGTTGCAAGTCATATTATATATTGTTAATATCGTCAATTACAGATGGACCAATGATCAATTAATAGCTCAATTCTAAAAAAAATTGAAAAATCATGGACTTATTCAAGCGCGAGATCTGGATTTGGTGTTTAGTGAATAAATTATCTCTGGATTACAGTTTTCAGACAAAGTAATTCGAGGTGCTTAACCATACAATTGAATGTGTATTTCATTTCCAGCGCCAAGTGCTCTCCCTGATCTGATGCTTGACACAGAGGAGAAACGAGCGATACAGTGGAAATTTGATCAGCTGGATAAAAATAGCGATGGCTTCCTGAAGAGAAAAGAAGTGAGGGACTTGCGACGAATGGCGAAGAAAATCGTAAAACCAAGACCCTGTGCTAAAACGTTTACGAAATATTGCGATTTAGACCAAGATAGGAAAATATCTCGCAGTGAGTGGACACTTTGTCTCGGAGTTGACATAAAAAGTAAGTAAATCGAGACTTTTAAGTAATATTTTACAGTTAAAAATTTCTCACATAAATAGCTAACCACACAAAAATAGGTGTACATTTTCTGAATGATTGTTCATAAAATTTTACTTTTCTAACCAATCATTCTGTAGAATTAGGTTATGATCCCCACACCAAATTTTCCAAAAAGTATCGATTAATCAGGATAATAATAATAACGATACAAATAAAATATCGTGTATTTGTTGATATTTTTATACTCTTCTGTAAATCAACAAAATATATGATATTTCTAGGTTTGTAAATCTTGTTTGACTAGAACTCCACTTGGACTCGGTTTAGCACATGTCATTATTCGAGTACAGCAATATACAAATCCGCTGCAAAATGTGTTAAATAATTTGATATTTTTAACTTTTTAGAGCATGTCAAAAATTTAAGCCACCTTTTAAAAATATTAAATTCATAAAATTATTGCTTATATTCAAAATTTAATAAGGACAAAGAAACTCATCAGTTTTTGTGTTGCAGTTTTCTTCTAATCTAATATCTACAAAAATGATTTGAACAAAAATTTAAAATAGAGTATGACTCTTAAAAATATAGCTTAACGGCATACATACTACCTTAAATTAGTATTCCATGTTAAATAAGTAACAGTAACAATATCACAATGGTTAGTTGAGCGAGGATTGCATCAGTTTCTTCCCGGAAACTCCGATTTTTTATCCAGAAAAACAATAGATTCATGCAATTTACATGCCCACCAATGTCTCATAGCCTTAACTGCCATGGCGAACAATTTCTAAACAACCAATCAACATAAGGTACTATCCGTTATATTTGGATAATATGTGATATGATCGTCATTCTGCATCTTGTTCTTTTTCAGTTGAAGAACATTGATTACTGGATTACAGTGAACAGGTGCCTTCAAAATTCTGACTGGTGTGCATCTGATAGCTTAAGATCAAAGAGCGTTCCTCGTATAAGGATACTTGCAAGTAATGTAACTGTAGTATGTACTGTGGTTTTGTTTTGTTGAAACCATCGCTGTATTCACAAGTTCCTAAAGCGACAGATTTGTTGCAAGTCAGCAACAAACAGCGTTGTAACTTGTTCTTAGTGCGTTTGTGGGTAAAATGAAAGCCACGCACATTCTTAGTAAAATAAGAGACAATAACGCTGTGGCCCAAAATATTTCCAAACACTTTCAACATGGGGTTTCTGCACAATAAACTCATCTGGAAGTTAGAAAAGATGGAGGGTGTCGTTTGTTAACATATGGCTGCGTGCGTATATGTCAAAAAACAGAAATGCTTCTGAAGAATATCATAAAATACTAACATCTGTAAAGTTTAATTCAATACTGAAGGCTTCCTAAATTCATCTGCATCTTTTGATCTATGAATTGCTCATTTTTATTGGGTGCAGATGAGTGGAAATGCTTCATTATGAATGCTTTCTAACGGAGATCTGCTATTTTACAGAATTTTATGAAATGTCGATGGAGTTTACGAAAAACCCTTTGTTTTAAGACCAATTGCACTAATGTTTTTAGCCGACCGGGCTAGCCGAGTGGGTAAAGTACCTGCCTGGCAACCCAAAGGTCGCGGGTTCGATTCTCGCCTCGGGCTTGGATCAAAGTACTGCAAAAACCTTGGGAGGTGCAATATGGCCACAGAAGCCGATGCGCCAACAACCACCAAAAAAAAAAACTAATGTTTTCAATCACTAGAGTTCCAAATGGTAAATGGGCTGCGCCAATGAGAAGAATACCAGATCAGTCTGGTTTAGCAGATTTTAGAATTTTTCCCTAGCCTTTATGGTGAGGTACGGTGAATTTGGCTATAAATCCCAAATGGTGCTATTTTTAGGATCGTGTAGTTTCCTTAGCCTAACCGAATGGGAAAGCTTCGCAATCTTAAACTCACTGCCGTGTTGGACTACCATCTAATGATTTTCCAAATATATGATATAACACAAAGCTTGCAGTTCTAAAATCAGAAAGATAATATAAAAACAAGTTAAAGCACCAAAATAGCGAAATTAATAAAACAGTATCTGGATACAAATATCGCCATATTTTTAATTTTTTTTTTACTTTTTGATATTTTTTAAGATGTGATCTGTCGGATGGTCTTACGGTCTGATTTTGCTGTTCTTCAAGTATAATATTTTTGATAATAGCTAGATGGGTGGTTAAAGAATTGTGATTATCTGTTATCACCCGCAACTCAGTTTAGGCCAGTTATTATGTTATAGTTCTGTATTGTTTTGTTCATAAACTCATAAGTAAATAGCTATATATATAGTATAATTAGGAGCCAATGAAGAGAAATAAATAATATGGAGCCTTTCTCTCAACAGATATACTCCCTATCCACCCTGCAGAAGATAATAATTGATTAAAAGAGTAACAAATTATGTCTGCATTTTTATTAATTTTGACTCCATCTTTTTTAATTTCTTTTCGTGCCTTATAATTTTATTTGAGAGTGTTTAACATTTCAGTATATGAATGGTAATTGTTGCTTTTAAATATTCAAGATAAAATATTTTTGTGAAAATATACTTTTCATTATGCTGATTTCAAAATATGTATTAATTAATTTCGAATGTGTCTCAAAGTAAAGTGCCAAAATTTCTTTTAACTTTAAAAACGGCAAAATGGTTTTAGAAATTGCTATCGCAATTTAACTGATTGAAAGTTCTTAAATAATTCTTAAACGACGGAAGTTGTTTAATAAAGTTAATAATTGAATGCAAACAATTGCAAAAGCACTGTACTGGTGCTGACATGTGTCTCAGTCGTCTCACTGAGGCTTTTAAAATAAATAAATTTTCTGTTTATAATCCGGGACGACCAAACAGTCAGAGGGGTTAACAAGATAGACAGAATACAAGAAACAGCACCGTATTTAGCAGTCACAGGCTTGAACCCCGGTCACTCAAGGCACGTGTACTTATGCACCCGCGCGCCTGACCACTAGGCTACGGCGGCCTTTTTGCATGCTGCGACAACGTCGACCTGAATTCCTAGTAGTAGATTCTTTGCAGGTTTCTTCTGTCAGTTCCGTCAGCTTCGGAAGTTTCCCGGTCATTTAGTGAGGGCTTCGGCACCAGTCTGCTGCCATTTGCAGATCACATCACCAGTCGTCAACATCTTGAGTTCCGTGAAATGTCACGTGTAGACCGATTGCTTATGCGGCATCCTCTTATCATTCCGCGCTGGAAGTCTGTTAACACTGTCGATAGCTGCATCTTGCATTTCTAATCGTACTACTCTCTCCTTGAAGGCCTACGAGCATATCTATAGTTGCTTGACAAGTGGTGCTTGGGTAGAATGTGACCAACTACAACGAAGGAGTTGGTTGATTGTTGTAGGGTTTTAGGCGCATCGGCAACTTAGGGCATATTGCGCCGTATCTAATATGTCTGTAAATTGCGTGTGTTCTGTGGTCGATTTACTATTTTCTGGTCGTAAAACTGAGTTTCCAGAAGACAAACCATGTTACCCTCCATCGCCTGAGACCGACTAACTCAGCCAAGTTGTGAAAAATACCCCTAAAAATTCCTGGCGTCATTGATGGTATTCGAACTCGGATCTTTCCCACGCAGTGTGTGGAGGACGGTGATTATACCAACTGGGCTACCCACGAGGGGAACAGAGGGGATGTCAATAACCATTTTCCAGATCTCACATGCCGTACGCATTGAGCCTATCTATCAGATGTCACGTGATAAAAGGCCTGAATACCGCATAAGATCACGATGAATTTTCCAAGAAGTCTTCAAAGAATATAGTATCATAAAAAGTATGCATACTAATTAAAATATATCTGGTTTTAATTTCTACATTAGTTGAATTGAAATATAAGTTCATATTTCGTAATGGTTAACATTATAAAATATAGGATAATTTTGTTTATTAGTCTATGTTAGAAAAATCTAGAAAAAAAAATCTTGTGGTATTAAGAAAAGTGATTAACATTTGATCTAATATCACATATGCAGTCCATACTAGCAGAGCTAACTGTTTTATCCGGGAAAAAAAAATTCAAATCCAAAATTATTCTTCCCTCTATACAAGATTTCTCTTTTTTACCGAATTTTATCACGTGTAAAGACCTTTTAGATTACTCTGTAAAGCTTTACTATTTAAAGTGCTTTGAGTGTTTTTTCCTGCATGAACTGCTGGAATTCATCTTCCTTATGCAAACTGCCTTCTACGTGAAGGACTTGTAGGATGCTGAAACCGGTAGTTGCGAACAGCCCTATCGCCGATATAAAAATCACACCCCTCATTAATATTCATAGCTCAGCATTTATTGTACTGAACTACTCCGTTAAAAATTAAATACGTGCTTGTCAAAATGTTGTAAATATATAAATAATAATATGTCTACGTATAATTATAGAATAAATAAAGCGAATTGGGTAATAAAGGTAACAATGAAAGGTTAAGCCTTGTGTTAATAAAACTTAATTATGTATTCATGCCATTTCTAGAACTTCTGTGGCATTCTTGGCTCTTGATATTTCTTGTCAATTATTAACCTTTAATGAACATTATTCAGTAATTTTAACAGATAAAGTTATATATTATTAAAATACACTACCCCTCTAAAGTATTCATTCACTCCTTCAAAGGAAGTGAACGATGCAAGCTTGGAGTAGGAAGGTAAGGAACAGTGTGCAGGGAACACTGCGGAAAAGGCCTGAGTTCGAATCCCCTCGTGACGCAATTTATGGGCTTTTTCTTCCCCAGTGGCCCAATTAGTAGGTCTCAGGCAAGGGGTGCACGGTTTTTGTTCCCGGAATGTTGCGTTTTTTGTCCAGAAAATTGACCGAAGAACACACGCAGTTACAGAGACAATATACTAACTCTTCATAACCTCAGTGTGGAACTTAACACACCCACACACACACATTGGAAGCTACAGAAGATAATTTGAGCCTTCTGAAGTCAATAATGACACTGTGAAGAAATGGCTGCATTATCTTCAGGTTTGATAGTCAAGATTGGATTTGGTGAATGTAAGAAAAACCCTCCTTACCACAGTAAATCATCCAACACAGCGAGGTTCAGAGAAGGAAGGGTCATGATGTTGGCCTACTTCTCGTGATTCGGACTGGCACTATTGGTTCTAGTGCCTAAATCCTCGATGTTGCATCCTATATTGCCATTTTGGATACCTCCGTAACATTCACACGCTTTTCCACCTTTGCAAAACTGGGCCTTTCATGTTCCACCCTAATATTAATGCTCCATCCCAGGCTTGTGTGCCTCTGGTTTTAGGAAAACGAAGTTTTCGAATTGGTGTGGCTGTCCCGAAGTCCTGATATGAATCCATATAACACTTTTGGAATGAGCTGGAATCAAAATGAGCTGTACTGGCTCTACCAGTACAGCCCAATTTCGACTGCTGCGGTGGTGACTGCTTTGAAGGAAGATTAACTCCCAAATTCCAGTTGGTTGCTATAGCTGCTACTGTCATGTAGTCGAAAGTCTTCCATGAAGGATCAGTGCTGCTGTCCGGGCCAAAAGTAGCGTCACACATTACTAATCTCTTTATTAAAGTCCATTTTATTTTGACTAGTGACTGAACACTTTTTGAGAGGTTGATAATTTGACTGGGTGTGTATATCATAAAGCCTCAAGTAGTTTATTTCCAAACGTTAGGGCTTTCTAAAGAGCACGGCATACTGCATGGCTTCCATTTCAGCTGATGGACAAACGACGAAAAAGCCCTTCCCAAAATTCGTTGCGTGCTTGAAAAGTAATGAGGGCTCATCCCCCCCGATGAGACATTGGACGTACACTGCTCAAAAAATTTCCTTTATGGCATTTAAATTAATTATACAAATATCGATCCACAAGTAATGCCTTTTTGGCTACAATTGTTTTGTAATTCAGTTACAAAACAGTTTTGTAACTGAAGTTTTATTTTAGGAAAATATATATTATATATTTTCCTCAAATAAAATTATATATATATTGCTAGTATAGATATTCAGACATAAGCGTGCTGAAATAAAAGTTTCTGTCTATTACACATATGAAGTTATGAATAGGCAAATTGATGTCTGTTTCCCCAATGGTCAATGGTAGAGTTAGAAGAAAACTCACACGTTCGGATTCGTCAAAAACTAAGGAAATTATAGCAACAAGACAGTACAGTATTAATATAAGTAATGTTCATAGATCTATTGCAAGTTTTAAAGGAGGAGTCACTGACATTTGTGACCAGCCAAGGAATGGATAATCAGCCTGTGTGCATTGAATATAACATTAAGATTTTGGATGAAATTGTCCAAAAAAGACAGGACAGTAAGCACATATGCAATAATGCAAGCACTTTGGGTGTTCAAAGAGAAGTACATTAACTATTTAGACACATTATATTACAGGAAAATATGCGTAAAATGGGTACCCAAGCTGGTAAAAAGAGAAATAAAACTCTCCAGGAAGGAGATCTGCCAAGACCTAGTACAGGAGTGCAATAATTTTCAAGAAAAAAATTTTAAAGGCCTGACAACAGGTGATAAGACCTGGACCTTCCATTATGACCCTTGTTCTAAACGTTAGTCTGAAATAGACACATCCATCATCTTTAGAAAAATAAAAATCCTCGAATTGCCAGATTATCAGAAAATAATTGTTTTAGGACACAGAAGGCCCAATTTTGTTTGATTTTTTTAGAGAAAGATCAGGCTATAATTAGGGAAAGATATTTCCAAACTTGATAGACTGACCAGGGCTATAAAACAAAAGAGAAGGCCCTAACAGGACGCCAAATCATATTACACAATGGTAATACCAGGCCATGCATTGCCCGTATGACTGTGTTGAAAACTACTGACCAAGGGCGGGGAGTTTTGCCTTATCAGCGCCACCAGCGCCTTATCAGCGCCACATATTAGCGCCACCGGAAAACTAATTCATTTTCTCTGGGTAATATGTGTCCACAAATTGGGTACATTCTCAAGTTGATTGCTTTATCTGTTTTTTTTGGACGAAATCCCGAGTTTCTGGAGTGAGGAAACCTTGCTGTCCATGCCTGAGACCGACTAACTCAGCCACGGTGTGTAAAAATCCCCCATAAAAGTTTCTATTGACGGGATTCGAACCCTGGCCTTTTCCACTTGGCGTGTTGAGGATGGTGATTATAACAACTGTGCTGCCCGCGAAAACTTATCCTGCATGTAGATCGGACTTGGCTCCATCTGATTTGTTTTCTGTTTGGACATATGAAGAAATATCTTCGCGGAAAATACTTTTTGAGTGATGAGGAGCTTAAAAAGACAGTGACAATTCTTTTACCAACATTTTTGAGTTGGAAAGAACGATGGTAAACATATATTGATGAACAAAGTAGATACAACGAATAATGTGTACATGCTTCCAGTGTTTGTTTAATAAATGATATAAATTTCATCTTTATATCTGTTTTCTTTATACTTTTTGGCCGAAGAAGCATTACTTATGGACCGACCTTGGCAGGGCTATGCCAACCATTACAGTTTTTAGTAACAACCATATCACGTTTGTTTAAAGCTGAAAAGTTACGTTAACTTGAAAATGAGTATCTTTTATCTTTCAAATGTATTTCTTTCGTTTCATTTTCTTGAAAATAAAAATGCGTATAAGATATAAAAAAGGACGATTAGTGTTATTAGTGGAATAGTCGCTTCTGATAGAATGGACCATATTAATTGAATTATAACCCTCAGTACACAACAAGCACTTGTCGATATTTGGTAATATTCTTTTGAAAAATCACTTTCCATTTGAGTGTAGTGTGCACAGAGAAGACTTGCAGAGCGTGCTTTACTTTGGGACACATTTTATTGCAAAGACAAGAATGTATGTTTTGTTTTCATTGCAAGTTGTATAATTAGGTGTTATTGAATACTAAAGTGCATCTCTCTTCCTTACGTTCTGCATACAGTACATAGCGTAACTTCCAAGGAGTGGTAACAGATTACCACTATAACTTCATTGTGGAATGACCAAAAATTTATATTCTCATTTCACACGTTATTAATATTTAATTCGAGAATTTAATTATTTAAATGTTTGTTTTTATTGCTATCGAGTATGTTTTTAAATTTAATTATATTAAAAGTATGCTCAACCGGTTTTTGAGCGTCTTAAAATGCTAAGTAGGATATCGTAAATGTCTAATATTTTAAGGTAAATTTTTAATTTGAATAATAATTTTAAAGCAAAAATTTTAAGTTAAAAAACCTTTCAATCAAATACTTTCCTTGGATTGGTGGAAGCACTGAAGCGTAATAAAATACTGTACACTTTTGTACCCAGTGCGAAATGATCATGTGTTTAGCGATGAAGGCATTTTTGGAGACCAACTGTCAATGAAGAGTTGGTTTTTTGGGCAGGATAAGTGATGCCCACCGATAGCAAGTCTTAACTTCCACTGCAAAAATCATTCAGATGTCGGTTATCAGCTTGTCAATTGAAGCTGATAGGCAGTTTCAAGTGACAAGTATCTTTGCCGTTTTTAATCACTTCCGTTTCTCCCATCACTTATTAGTTATGGACTGCACACTAGACAGTATATTTACTGACCTTTTCCATTTACCAGGAAGACCCTTTGCCCACTTCCATTTACTGATATGTCGTGTTAACTTCGTCTCCTGTCTAGCATGCAACGCGGCAAACGCTACTGAATGCTCAAACTGATCATCTAATCACAGTAATTTAACAAAATTAAAGTCACAAATTATATGCCTGTCTCTTGGTTTAAAATGCGAGACATGTTTTTTTTTGTTGTTTTTTTTAAACCAACTAGGTGCTATTTGTATCACTTGCATGCATGTAACCTAAATAATTGTTTGGGTGTGTTCAAACAAGAGGGGCAGCAGCACACGTAAATCAACAGTTAACGATATTCCTTGTGACAGCCTTTGCGTTTTCTTATCACTCTTCAAACGGGAGGTAAAATTAATTACACGATCGATGCTCTACACTTTACTACTTCAGTCAACCGTAAAAGTGAATTGAAGTATTCAAAATAAAATAAAAAAGCAGTTTACAAGCGTAATTTTCCAGTCATTTCCGATGAAGGTTAAGTGTTGCAGTAATACAGTATAAAACATGATAAAATGTATCCAAATCAACGTGAGAGTGACTAAAATCATAATTCAATGGAGTTAAATGCAATGCTTACGTCAACAAGTTTCTGAAAGCCAGAAAAAACAAAAAAAAACATGAATTACAAGAACTTTTGCTGACACGTTAAAGCAAATTCCTTTTCAGAACCTGCAGATGTATTTTGTAGATAATTCTTCATTTATGCAAATATTATCCAGTGTCAACCTTTCATAAAACAAGAATCTTATTTCGGTATTATAACATACAGAGTAGGCCAGATAGCATATGTATACATTCAAAGTACCAATAGTTTGTTTTAGGTTATCTGACAACGATCAATTCGCATCTAAGCTAAAACACCGAAGGAAAAACAAAACAGATAATCGAATTGCAAGCAAAATTTGACAATATTGCCCTGCCGATGTCGCTTTCCGGTTTCGAAAAACAGAACCCACAAGAAAGACGGTTCTCATGTGAAATGGAAGAGTACTTTGTCTTCCACGATCAGGCAGACTTGATTTAGTTTTGTCTTCATCTGATAAGAGCAGAATAAAAGAAAGCTTGAAAAAGTCCCAGAAAACAAATAAGATGTTCTCTGGAACTGGAAATTACCATTCTAGAAACTAGTCTAAGGAGGCTAAAGCTTTCAGAATTCAAGATTTACTATTCCACATCAGTATAACCCCTTAACAAGGATGACTTTACCACAGATTGTAATTTGCAATATCCACCACCTCAGTGTAATTGAATCTTATAATAATGCTCTTTTACGGATGATTTGGTAAGAACACGTTTTTTCGTAATATCTGACCCTCACAGGCAACACAGTGGTTACAATCACTGCTCTTCCATATCGTAAGGAAAAGACATAGTTTTTAATTCCGTCTAGAAGGGAAGGAATTTTATGGGCCTTTTTCACACCTTGGCCAATTGTCTCAGTCTCGGGCAGTACTGTTTTTCTGGATACGAAACTCAGATTTCTTATCCAGATAAACAGGAATGCAGGTCATAGAATACAATCATTTATAGACACTCTGCACTGGCACCTCATAGCTTCAATTGCTTTGGTAGCAGACAAACAAGAACAACATTTTGAGGGCTCAGATTTTATGGTCGCAGCTTAACTTTTGGTCATCAGTATACAAGGTACTACAAACTATCTTCAAGTTGGAACATTAAGAGAATTCTACACCAAGAAATAAGGGCCAATTCTGAAGAATTCTTTAAGAGCTAGAATGCGTTCTTACTAGAATGTAAGTATAACAAACTGTATTAAGGATATCTTTGAGAAAAACAAGCGCAGTTGAGCTCTACTAATTGATGGCACTCCAAAATTCTAAAATCTTTCTTTTAAGAATAAATAGAAGTTCTAGCTATTAAAATTCTTCCTTTAATGGTTGCCACGATACAGGATGGATTTTATTGTTCAGATGACTGATGCCAAACGTGCATAGCACTATAATAACGTGATGCGTGAATTTTTCCTCCACTTAAGTTTTAAAATAAATAACTTTTCTGTTTATACTCCGGGATGACCATATGGTCAGAGAGGAAATTCACAAAATCGAAAGAATACAAGAAACTGCACCGTATTTAGCAGTCGCAGGCTTGAACCCCGGTTACTCAAAGCACGTGTACTTATATACCTTCGCGCTTGACCACTGAGCTACTGTCCAGTATGTTCTTTACACAGTCATTACCCGTTGTGCTCTCATACGGAGCGCAATTGGTAAAATCACCATCTTCCCCACACCGGGTGGAAAAGACTTTAGATCGAATCCCGTCAATGACGCAAGGAATTTTTATGGGCATTTTTCACAACATGGCTGAATCAGTCGGTCTCAGCCGAGGGCATCATGGTTTTTCTCCCGGGTGTTTCGGCCAGCAAACAGTTGTTGTTGTTGTTGTAGGATTTAGGCGCATAAGTAATTTAGGCCATATTTCGCCGTATATAATATGTCTGTAAATCGCGTTCTGCGGTCGATTTGCTGTTTGCTGAAGGAAAACCCATTTCCCAGATTTAAAAAAATGTATATTCACCTTCGCTTGAGAGTGACTAACTCAGCCACTTTGTGAAAAATTTCTAGCGTCATTGATGGGATTCGAACTTTTCCATTCAGTGTATGGGAGGACGGCCATTATACCAACTGTGCTACCCACAAGGGCAGAAAACAGCAAACCTGTTTTCTGCCCTTGAACACACAATTTACAGACATATTATATACAGCGCAATATGGCCTAAGTTGCTGATGCGCCTAAAAAACACCACCAACAACAATCTTTTGTTGCTTGGTAAATTCAACTGAAAGTTAAACGGTCCACAGCACATGTTAACACAAGCTGTGGGACTCTTTACATTTTGTTTTTGAGATCACGATTCCGGTCGACTCGTTAAATTCTGCAGTTTGTACAGTGATGCTTCCATATCTATTCTTCCTGAATAATCGCAACATTCCTCTACTTCTTTTTGTGATGCTTTTCTCTGAATTGCATCTGGGTCAATTGTTGGAATTCTCGTGGTTTCACACCATAAAATAAAAAAATAATAATAATAATAAAAATTTTAAAAAATTCGGTTTATTTCTCTGTCGAAACCACAGAGATCAGAGGAATTTGCAACTAATCATTTTACAAGAATATTATCATTAACTGTATTTTGCAGTAGCGTGAATTCGACGGTCACCTCACAGTTTGAGTTGACGGTAGTTGGAATCCATGTATTTTTGCTTTTTCGCCCGTATTACTGTATGTCCACATGATTATGTCAGTGCATAAATATCTAGGGTAAGTCCAATATCGAGGACATGCGTCTTCTAACTTCCCCGCTCATTAACAACCAATCATATGCACCATTTTAAAGTTAGCAAGCTGTCTTTCAGGCCGAGTAATGTGATATATGAAACTACCATTTCTTAGCGTCGTAATTTATGTCTCGTGGCGTTCTGTACTGTTTGACACAAACTCACGTAACGTACGAGGACATATTTGCATCAATGAGCGTTAGCTTTTGTATAATATTGCATTTCAATGAAATGTATAGCATAACAATACTAATATTATTTTATGTTAAACTTGCGTCAGTAATGAAATTACAAAGTTTCATTTGCCTTTCCCTATTAGACTGCAGGAGAGGTCTGTAACAGAAAACTATTTTACCTTTCTAAAGTCAATGCAATGACAGTATGCTTTGAAAAGAGGTGCACTTGCCATTTTCTTTACAAATGTATTTTTTGTGTCCTGTCAGTTCCGGCACTTGGTGCTGAAGACATAGCATTAGGGTTCCTGGCTCCCTCTAGTAGTCATTTTTTTATTTGTTTATATCTAGACGGAAACTAAGGAATCGTAATGCTGTGTGAAATCAATGCAATACATTCTTCACTCTGTTTATTCTTTCACCTGTTTTTCATTCTCAGCTCTCAATGAATGTCGCTTTTTATTTTCATTTGTCTACTTATATAATTGCTCTTCAGCTTTATGTGCAGTTACTATCATTTTAATTAAATGTTATTAATGATGATACTTCCGGTAGAGCGAATTAACCAATATATCCAACAATTTTAAGAAAATAAGTACGCTACAAAAATGGAGTATTACTATCGTTCGTAATTTTATGCATCCCAGAACGTTCCGTTATATTTTCGTGTGTTTATTACGCGTGTTTATTGCCCTCTGTATTTTTATTATGAATACTTCTAATACTCGGCACACTATAGTATTATTTAATGATGTTTGCTCTTTTATCGGTAGGTATAAATGCAATACCAGAATATTATTCAAAAGTACTATGAAATCAGTGGTATTTCGAGTTCTTAAATACGGCTTAGCCGGATGGTAATAAAATTTTCTGAAAACGAACTAAACCCTACCCATGGACATTTTCACCAGTATAATTCAGGCAGCACATGATATATAGTCTTACAGTAGGAAATAATGACAATTTTTTGTTTTATTATATATGATAAAATATGTTAACAAATGCTAACATCGAAATTGAAGAAAGAAAGAAAGAAAGAATGAGTGATTCTTAGTCACGAATCTCTTAATACACTTTCGAAGACCGTACCGTTGAAAAGTATTTCCTCTGTCTCATACTCCGCTGTATTTTAAAGTTAAATTTAAAATGTCTTATACATAAGTACAGAGCAGAGTTGTTAAAATTAAAGTATCCCTATGTAGAGGGCTCTGGAGCGAGTTCTAAGGCTCGTACTGAGGAGAAATTTGGACAACAAGTACAATAAAGAATGCGCTTGCCATTTATTGGGGAAAAAAATTAGTTACAAAATTTGTCACTGTATGGCGCGTAACTATCTTAGTATTAGTATTAGTATTAGTAACGGCCGTATGGTGCAAGAAAGCCTATGGCTTATGCTGCACCAGCCAAAAAAAACGATATCGTAAAAAAAACGATTAGTTACGATTATCGTAAGTTATTGCCACAGCGCCACTACTCAGCTCTACTGTACTGTATAAAAACAAAGCAGTCTCTTCAAAATCATACAGTAAATGTTTGCCTGCACCACAGCAGCAATGCCAACAACGTTGCAAAAAAAGGCGCTATTAGTGAAGCTGTACTATCAGAACAGCAACCTTGCAGGAAAAGGCGCTGTTAGTGAAGATGTACAATCAGAACAGCAACAATGCAGCTGTGGCTATCAGAGAATTCCGGCGTCAGAAGCGCATAAGGAACACGTGGAACTATGACTGTTTGCGCTGTCCGCGAAATGACGAAATTTGAAGCGACAGAACATCTTGGTGTTCAACCAGGTAGAGGTCGAAAACGAGTGGACTCCTCTCGTGTTTAAAATGTGGCTATGGCTGTCGTGGATTTTATCAAGTCAATCTCCATGTGGTAGCGTAAGTGTGCCAGCTGTTTCTCGTGAAGTGGACATGTCGTATTCCACTGTAAGACTAGTAATGCGTCAGGTGTTGCGGTACTATCCTTACAAGATGCACAGCAGCTAAAGCATGGTGATGCAGATATTCGTTTCACATAGACACTTCAGTTTCTGGCACGAATGACAGTGGATATGACTTGGCCATGGAACATCCTTTGGAGTGATGAAGCCCACTTCTGCTTAAGTGGACAAGTGAATACTCACAACTGTCGCATTTGGGCAAGAGAAGACCCTCGAATTATCCAAGAGATCCCGTTGCATTCTCCAAAAGTGACAGTGTGGTGTGGATTTACGCCCACATTCATTATTGGGCCATATTTTTTGAACAGGTAACAGCGACTGGACCCCGCACCTGTTCCGTCTTGGACAGCGATATTATGAAATGTTGGAGAATTTCGGAATACCAGAGCTGCAACAATGTGGTGCATTCAGGATACCATATTCATGCAAGATGGTGCGCCATCCCCACATCCACCATTGTGTCCAAAGATTGCTAAGGCAACACTTTACAGACGAACCAGTCATCAGCCCTTGTTTCCAGACACCTTGACCACCCCCGATCACCGGACCTCACCCCATACGACGTCTAGTTGCGGGTTTTTTGAAGAACCAGGTGTATCGGGAAGGATGTCAAACTCTGGCAGATCTGAAGGACAGCATTAGACGTCATGTGCTGGCTATTCCAGTTGACATATTACGTTCTGCTGTAGAAAATGCTGTTCTTCGAATGTAAACTGTTGTTGACCAAAATGGAGGACACATTGAACAATTGTAGCGCTGTTCAAATTATTTGTATTGCCACAGCGCCATATAGTGACAGATTTTGTAACTAATTTTTTTTCCCAATAAATGGCGAGCGCATTCTTTATTGTACCTGTTGTCCAAATTTCTCTTCAATACGAGCCTTAGAATTCGCTCCAGAGCCGCCTACATAAGGATACTTTAATTTTAACAACCCTGTATATGACAGTTTTAAAAATAAATATATATAAAAGACATGCGACTGTAGTTAGAATAAAAACACCTGCTTTTATTTTTCGGAGTAATCCAAGAGTTATGCATATCATCGATTAGTTATCCTCAACTGGCGAGTCACAATCATTGCATGTAAAAAAGAAATTTCGTTATAACAGTCCTTAATTGCTGCAGTTGTAAAAGCGTAGAAATCTCAAACCTACTTTTCTAGGAATTCTGATATATCTTAAATAAAGTTTAAGTAGAGGATTGGGCTGGCTACTCCCAAAGAGTTGACACTTAGACACATAGAGGAACAACGCACTGTTGGTATCCAAAAGTTAAGTTACAACCATAAAATCAGAGATATGAAGAAAACAGTGAAGGAAATCTGTCTTTTGTGGAATGGTATTATGCGTAGGACAGTATTATTATTCTGATTCAAAAGAAATATACCTCTATTATCATGAATTTTAACCGTCACTACCCAAAATTGGTCAGGGATGTGTTCATCCAGAGACTACCATCAGTTTGAAGAAATTCATTGATCAACCGAGCCCTATGAGGAGGAGTATTATCGCCCATGAAAATGAATGATAATGCTGTTTCTTGTACGCAAGACCCTTCTCCTGTAGACTTTCAAGGAAAATATCAAAAGCTCAACTACAAGTTCTTGGACTCTGGGAAACATTTGTTTGGCGCAATAACCAATCTGTGAAGAGAAAGCGTGTGGGGACAAGCAGAGTACAGGGGCTGCCTTGGTGTGCGCTTGTGAACCTTGATTCTCAAGGTGCACCTATCACATAGTAATGGGATGGAGATGGGGCTTACGACACTTTCACTGCCATGTGGAGTCTACATTTTTCGATGCACTTGGAAAGTTGAGGGGGATATACAGTTCGATGGCTATGTCCTCAGTTTTGGTACGAGATGAGATTGTAAATTTGTAAGAAAGCCAGTATTCAACTGAAAATACGGGTATTACAGTTTGGAGGGAACAGTTGGAAATAAACGAGAATAGGGTTGTAGTTGGAAAATATGTTTCAAGTTGGCTTTTTTCTGTGCATTGTACAAATTCGAAGATGCACTCAAGTTGGTATAATCCATATGTAGGGAGGCGTTTGATTACTTGGTCAGCAGTGCAGAGATACAGACAACGCAGACTCCTAAATTTCCAGTTCGGAAGGTATATTGAAATCACCCCAAATAAATTTGATGGTGCATTTCTATAAATGGTTGAGATCTAATTGGGCACATTAAGGATGAGATCCTCAGAGGACATGGGAGTAAAAATGCTCAAAATCAGTTAAAGAGTTGTTGATTCAGCTTTCAGCTTGATAGCAAGCGCTTCGCAATCAGGAAAGCTATTTGAGGAAGTAGAGATAGGCGAAAGTTTATCGTTTGAAAAATCTTTAGCTCTTCCACCTCTTTGATGAAGGCGAAACCTTTAACAACTGACATAGAAATTGCAGTGGATTCTTTATCAGAGTCTGGACATAGGTTCTGTGATACACAGGACGTTTGATATTATCGCTATAACTTTGGCATTGCCGTTCCTGACAAGTTTAGAACTCTTGCTACCCCAACTTGTGACTGCACCTTGCCAATAACTATCTGTTACTCCTGTTATTTCAACCTTCTACATTGCATTTTGAAGAAAAGGAAAATCTAATCAAATACATTCCGCACAAGTAGATTAGATACGAATGTTGCTGTTGTAGTGTACACTTTTATAGCCCACTTAAAGGTTGGTTATTTTGAATTTGTGCAGAGGACTTATAGCCACGAGGAGTCAATATATCATATCTGTAAATTGCGTGCATTCCTTGGTAGATCGTCTGTTTTTCTGGATGGAAAACCGGGTTTCACGCAGAAAACCTCATGCAACCCTTGTCTGAGATTGACTAACTCGGCCACAGTGTGAAAAATAGCACCTTCGGGACAGGACTGGAACCCCTGCCTTTATCAGCAGGTTGAGAAGGACAACTATTGTAACTACTGCGCTAGACTCGAGGGCTGCGCTGATAATTTTAATGTTTTCGAATTTAATACTAATGTAATATCATGTTTGACATTTATCAAGGACATCAAATTCTCTATAAAAATTTATACGTCAAAATTACGTATAAATAGATATGTAAAGATATGTGCTCCTATAAATTCCTGGAAAGGAACTTATTACTTATGTCGAAAGGAATAATTGACATTTCATTCACGCACGTATACAAATCAATAAATTTCTATTTTTATTCCGGTATACAGTCTTAGGGTGCTCAGAGAAGTTTGTGCCCTCGTGGGTAGCACAGTTGGTAGAATTGCCGTCCTCCTGACACTGGGTGGAAAAGACCGAGTTCGAATTCTGCCACTGACGCGAAAAATTTTTATGGGTCTTTTTTACAACGTGGTTGAGTTAGTCGGTCTCAGGCGAGGTAGCACAGTTTTTCGTCCAGAAAACAGAAAATCGATCATAGAACACGTGCAATTTACAAACATATTATATACGGCGCAATATGGCGGTAAGTTGATGATACGTCTAAAACCCTGCAAGGGTCAATCGATCAGAGGAGTTTGTAACTTCATCCTAACTTTTAGGGTAGCCGATATACCAAAGCCACGATTTTCAACAGGCTGGGCATTTCGTGTGTCTCGTACAAATTCAGTGGAAAAATGTACGCATGCCACTCCAAGGTTCCAGTCATCCTTACATTTAGAGAGTTTTGATGCGATAAGCATATTTTTAATGGGGATTCGAACCCAAGTGCGTTTAAAATGGATGGAAAGTAACACGACCCTGACAAAAAAAAAAAAACCAAACAATTATATTAGGCCACCCGAATATTTAAATTCATCTGCTGTGCATTATGTCTGTAAATTGCATGTGTTTTATTGTCGATTTGCCTGTTTTGTTGGACGAAAAACCCGCAGTTTCTGTGGGGGGGAACCTTGCTATCTATGCCTGAGACCGACTAACTCAGCCACGAAGCGAAAAAAGTCCATTAAAGTTCCTCGCGTCATCGACGGGATTCGAGCCCGGGCCTTTTACACCCAGTGTGGGGAGAGGGCGGTGACGATACCACTGTGCTACCCACGCAGACACCATTGCCCTGACAAGGAGGCTACTCGTGTAATTCAGCTGGGTATTCTTCAAGCCAGGTTATGGTACTCTTCATTGGAGGGGGGGGATAATGCAGAATAACGCAGGGACTGGAACTCCAGTCTTGAATAACTTAAGACATCTTCTATATGCATGTTTCATAGAAGTCATCTCGGCCCAGCAAGGTGGCTACATTAAAGGACGTATGCAGAGCCTCTGAAGGAAACCATGATCGACTGTTGCATAGTGTGAGTGAACATTGCCCATCAACTCATTATGTCAGAATTCTTGCGCTAAGCTCTCAGAACGTTTTTATCCTGTACTTCTCTCGAAGTAGAAAACTTGAATAAAACAAGTGATCTTTTCATTTGTTTGCTTGCTGTTCTGACCTGATCTGCATGATTTCAGATTTTTGAGCATGAAGTGGAAATGGATTTATTTCATGATAGTTATATTTGACACATTAAACACCGTTTTTAAGCATTTAGGGACGTACATTTGATATCACCAAGGCACTCTTGACTTCCATGCACTTTGACAATATACAGGGTGATTCACTACCAGTGCGACAAACTTGCAGGAGGTGTAGGGAGCACAAAGACGAATCGGAATCACATAGCATTGCAGGGTCCGAAATGCCTTCGTCATGCGGAGGACGTTGAACGGGAGGGCGCGTGAACAGCGATCCCGCTGGAAGTCAGCATTTGCGAACCGTTTCTGTTGAAGAAACCAAGTAGCAAAAGTCCTCCGGAGTGGATAATCCGCAGGCTCCAATGATTGGACGCGTTGCAGATGGTATGAACTCATTTGGTTTGTTGACAGTATCCTCCATACAGTGAATTGGGAAATACCCAATCGTTGGCCTATCGCTCGAGTACTCTTACTCGGATTGCCATCTGCAAGACGTAGGACATCCTCCTCATTGTCTGGCGTCCTCGTCGTTCGCTCTCGATTCATGGTACCTCTCGTGAAACAACCAGTCTCACGTAACCTTCTGTGCACACGTGCGAAAATCGTATGATGAGGAGCACGCATGTGCGGGAACGTTCCTGGTACAAGCGCAGAGCGGCACGCCCGTTACAGTCCGCAGCTCCATACGCGAGGTGCATGTCGGCTAGTTCAACGTTTGAATACTCGTCCATCCTACTGCCTCGGGAACCGGTTCGCAAATGCTGACTTCCAGCGGGATCGCTGTTCACGCGACCTCCCGTTCAACGTCCTCTACCGCATGACGAAGGCATTTTGGACCCTGCAATGCTATGTGATTCCGATTCGTCTTTGTGCCCCCTACACCTCCTGCAAGTTTGTCGCACTGGTAGTGAATCACCCTGTATATAAATGCATGTAGGATTTTTTGTACTTGTGACTTCGATTCATGCGTAACCGGAAAGAATGAATGATTTATATATTTATTTATTAACAAAATAACCAACTTATCCAGAGAACTATTTAAGCACAAGCACAAATAAAACTGTAATGCAAACACATATGGCAGCATCATAAGTTAGTATTAAGCTCAGGCGGATTATATTAACCCTCTGGAGAAATTTATCTAATCTAGAACGGTTATGTTAAGGAAAAAAGGAGCAATTAGCCAAACACTAATTACGTTAACAAAATTAAATAAGCACTGTATCATTAAATTAAATTAAATTCGAAAAAAAAAAGTAATTTTATAAAATATTAACAAATTCCATTCTGACTTTTATTGCTTAATGATAAAAGTTAAAATTTGCGTGTATTCTTAGTGAGATTCTCACCACCGAAAGAAGCGGAAAGCAAAATTTATACATAATAACTAAAAAAATCCTGTTTAATTATATCAAATAATAAATGTACGCTGATAATAAAATTATAATTTAAATACAGTAATGAACAATAACACAGCAGAAATAGGACTGTAAACGACGACGTTAGAAAAATTTTACTCTAAAGTACATTTTTCATGCTTCATTAATGCAGAATCGGCATTCTTCGCTTATTTCTTGAAATGTTTGCTTGTGTAGCATTCATTTCTGCAGCGCATCACCGCTTGCCAATCCTCAATTACTTTCTGCTCCTGTAAAATTTTGTTTTTTTGTGAACATTTTTCTCTGCTTGCTTGTCACTCGTCTGTCTCCAGCAAAATTTGTCTCTTCAAGTCCTTTTTCCTTCCTTGACTTTGCGCTTATGTATATATTTTCTCTTTTCCTTCCTTGTACGTCCCACTTCTCTGTCACCCAAAACTTCGCTTTTCAAATTCCTTTTCCACATCCCTACCGGGACAAAAGTGCAATATTCTCTGGACCACAGGTCCAGAACCACGATACTAATCCAAATTTGACATGTAGTCTTTTTTCGCTTATTCATGTCTCTCAACTCAGATGAGCAGGTTGGGCTCGTAGACGAAGATGATGACCTCAGTGTCACCGAAGGTAGGTCTGTTGTCTTTACTTGTGCATGGCAATCAGCATGAACAGAGAAAGCCTTATTATTTGTATATATAGATATATAAATGTATATATATATATATGTATATATATTTATTTATTTGCTCATGCATAGCTTACCCTTAACTATTCTGAACACTCTTTAATAAAACTAATGGACAACTATTCAATAAAATCGAAACATGGGATACCTTTAGTACACAGCCATTGTTTCATTCGTGTCCATCTGTTTGTGATTAGTTCAATGTTGCAATGAGCAATATGGTAGAAAATACACATCTTGTATATTTAAAGGTAAAGATCGCACCGACCGTTAAAAATTGAAAATGGACAGCCTATATCTTATTCATAAGGGGAAAGCCTGTATCAAAAAAAAGAAAACAGGTAACATATTCATTTTTACCCACCAAGTCATCCATTTTCAGCATACAGTAATCACTGTTCAAAGAACAGGCATGAAATGCAGACACCGTACTAAAATGCGATGATTGGGAAAATGGATTCAATAGGAATATTTGAAGTCATGAGCTGACTATATTTCATTACTAATAACAAAAAAAAAAAAAAAAAAAAAACCTTCGTTCACTAGCCTAGAAACATTTTTTAACTGGAAATATCTGTAAATCATACTCATATTGTAAGATTCCACTCTCAGTGACATAATTTATTTATTAATCTGATCTTCACTGTATTAATAGATATCAAAGTTTATAACTTTAATTCAGGCTTAAGGTTAAAAATATCAATTCTCAAATTATGGTTGTTATTTTGCAAGTTAACTTCAATTCTTAGTAACTGAACTGTGGTTCAGTTTTGATTTGGTTTTGATCCCCTTCAAAATGACTTTTTCTACTATTTTTTCTGTCTTCCCGTACAGTTTTTCTTTTTCGCCTTCATGTTTCAGTATCCCAGCATACACAATAATGAAATAAAAAGAGAAATAATTCTTTTTGTCGAAGTAAATTTTACTGATATGAATCTTGGTGGCCAGCACAAATACTATGACCTCTGTTCTTCCGCACCGCGTGTGGAAAAGGCTTGTATTCAATTCCCGTAAAGATAAACTTATTCGAGATCTTCTGTCAGCCTGTTTTCATACTTAGCCAATATTGCCCAAGGGTTAAATTTTTTCCCCAGGAAACTCTGAATTTACATTCCTGAAACAAGCAAATCGACCAAAAATAGACGCAGTTAATAGACGCCCTATACTAATGCCTTGCTATTCTCATCGCTTGATCTAAAAGAACCCAACCCAACTCTACGAACATATTAATTTTGAAAGGGTTGAAAACAGAGAGTGAAAAGGCGATATTGGAGAAATCTAGATGAGAGGACTTCTTGGTATCAAGATTGTTTATGATTCTTCCTTTTTTTTTTTTTTTTTTTGGTAGTTGTTGGCGCATCGGCTTCTGTGGCCATAATGCACCTCCCAAGGTTTTTGCAGTACTTTGATCCAAGCCCGAGGCGGGATTCGAACCCGCGACCTTTGGGTTGCCAGGCAGGCACTTTACCCACCTGGCTAGCCCGGTCGGCTATGATTCTTCCCTTCTCTTTCTAGTCAAAAGTTAATAATGAAACACACCCTATGTGATTGGAAAAAATGATTCCAGAAAAATGGCTTCATTATAGCTTTAAACTAAGGACTATCCCACGTTTTCAAGAAAAATTGCGAACAAGTTGTTTAAAGCCGAAACCATTACACATCTACAACTCAGAATACAGACTTTGATAAATTAGAGAACATTTAATGTCTGATTTCCTAATATTTAATGATTACCAATGATAAAAGTAGGATAAACAGCTGGTTCAGTATTCAGTCTGTTGCCCATTTGAACAACAAATATTAGACCAGCTGTTGAACCATTTGATAGAATAGATTATTCAACTCAACAATATTTTTCATCGGAGGCTACCTAGATCTTCGGATGCTGATTCCAGATCTGTTTTCAGTTTTCCTCTAGCACGTCTAGTTGTTGTGATGAGCCCAAGTACATGAACACGATCAAACTGATTATACCACGTATATACCTATTCAACCAAACTACATGAATATAATTATTATTGTTTGTACATTCATATTTATGTAATTGTTTGAATTTATTTATATCCTTGTTATTTCATAATTTAATTATAAATTTTTTCAGGTAAGCTCCGGTGAATTACTAAAATAGATTCATCGTCATGCCTCAAAAGTGTAAAAATCACCCCAACAAATTCTGATGTGCACGAATCTTTCCTAACTGAATTATAATATTATAATAGATGTTCGATATTCGGAAAAATTACCAGTATACATGATAAATATTCGGAAAAATTACCAGTGTTATTTTTGTACTGTGAATGTAACTGGATTCTCAGCGAAGAATAAACACAAGACTGTTTATCCGAACCTGGATTCAGCGATGAGTCCGATCCTGCACCATGACAGAATGCCATATCCGGCAACTCCACAGCATGGACTAGAATCTTTAGAAGGCAAACATGGAATGCGAAGAGGGTACGATTGGCAGACTTGAAAACTTCAGCCGATCTTTAGTACACACCCGATGAAGAGACCTCGGAGACTGAGCCATTTACCCAAAATGAGTTGAATGACCTCATTTGAGATCTAACCCCGCTCCAAAGATAAAGTTGAGCTTCTCGCCTCGAGAGTAAAGCAGAAACACTAACTAAAGAAAGTCAAAATGTCTTGCTATCGGAAAAGAAATCAAGTTTTGGCGACATTCTTCGCAGTAAACGGTCTTCTCTGCTACTTCCATGATGTCAATGGAAATGCTTTAAGGAATCGTCACAAATACACATTATCTGAATTGTGCCTCTTCATGACTCCTCTTAGAGAAGTTTGAAAGCTGATTTCTTGCATAACTTAAAGCCATCCATCCCCATTGCCTCCACTGTTCATCTGCCCTCATGGGTAGCACAGTTGGTAGAAGGATCGCCGTCCTCTCCCCTCACACAGGGTGGAAAAGACCTCAGTTTCATCGATGACGGGAGGAATTTTTATGGATCTTTTCCACGACGTAGCTGAGTTAGTCGGCCTCAGGCGAGGGTACATGGATTTTTCTCCCGGCAACTCAAGTTTTTCGCCCAGTAAACAAAAACTCGACCTCAGAACACACTCAATTTACAGACAATATACACGGAGCAATATCGCCATAGTCACTGATGCTCCTAAAACCCTAATACAATAAAAACAAACAATAACTGTTCATCTAAAGGGGGAATACTATAATATGAAGATACTATTAAAAGCAATTCAATACAGTTCTCATCATTGGAATATCTTCGGTGACCTCAAAGTCATTGGTATGTTAATGGCATGCAAAAATGTTTCACAAAATATTGTTTCCTATGCCAATGGGAACCGCAAACTATGACATGAGACATGACTGGCCTCAAAGAAGCACATGTGATCCAGGTAGTGCTCAGCATATTCTATTGGTGAATCCAATAAAGATTTTCCTTCCTCCGCTCCACATTAAACTTGGCCTAATGAAGAATTTTGTGAATGCGAAGGGTAAGATGAATTAGAGAGATTCTCATAACTTAAGTTAAAAATTTCCAAAACTCGGCGCTGCGAAAGTGAAAGAGGAAATCTTTGTGGAGCCTCAAATCTGCCTTCTGCAGGCTGAAAGCTTTGAAACACGTTGCAATGTATTAAAACTGGAAGCACGGCAGGCTTTCAAATGGCTTTATAGAAACATTTTTAGTAACCACAGGTCTAAGCATGCAAAGAGAGTTCAGAAACTGCTCAATGTCTGTATACAAATAGGATGTTGTATGTTGCTGAAACTTCATTTCCTGCATTTGCAGTTATACTTGTTTCCCGAAAACCTTGACACTTTGAGTAACAAGCAGAGAGCACGATTTCATCAAGACATTAAATCAATGGAAATTCGTTACCAAGGTTTCTGGAACGCATGTATGTTGGCAGGCTGCTGCTGATGGACGTTGTACTGTGACCCGGACAAAGTGTACCAAAGGAAATATTGGCACAATTTTAAATTGTAGGTATATTTTTTACAATAGTATACAGTATATCGGGTTTATACTGTAAAGTGATTAAAATGTAGTTGTAACCAGTCTCGTGTTTTGTAATGGAATCATCTTAATCAACTTGTACTGGCATATCAGCAGTCATATTATGAAAACTATACGTGCTAGAAAAAAGCCGACAACAGATTTGAAATCATTGAGAAAAATTGATTTAGAAAGGTATGTCTACATGTTTGATGAAAAAATAAATTTCATTTTGTTGACCAATGTTACATATCTTTTCAGATAATAAAGAGATTTTTAAGTTTCTGTTTGAAATCGGCTAACACTTTAAAGCAGAAACGTGTAATTGCTTATTCTGGAGAACCACAATGTAGTGATAAAAGTTGTAATGCGTTTTGGCATTGAATAAAAAGAAGCCTATATCTTTAGTGAATTCCCTTCCGTTCCAAGGCTAACTGCTTCCTTGAAACAAGTACAGTTTCGACTGGTTGAGGCATAGCTCTAAGTTGCATTCCCAACATGCCTCAGACATGCTCAACAGGGGACATAGCAGACCAGAAAAGCATGTCAACGTTCAGAGAAGCCTGACAAAGTCATATGGGCTGATCATTATTGTTAGGATAAAGAATTATGTTTAATGTTTCAGAAATGACAAAAGGGCAGGTTTAAGTACTTTCAACGTAAATCCAACCTGTGAGATTACCTTTAAAAAAACGAGTCGAGAGATCATAAGAGATAGCCCCCCCCCATATCATAATTACTGATGTTGAATTTGTATACCTCTGTTTTGAGTAGCAGTTACAGAAGAGATCCTCATTTCTTGTCATTATTCCTCAAATAGAAACTTACTGATTACTAAAAAAATGTCGCCATTCTTCTTCCTTCTAGTTTGTTCTACCTTTGCACCAGTAAATTTGCTGTACACGATAAGATATAGCGAGAGTAGTCGACGAATGTACAAGAGGAATACAACCTTGCCTCTTCCAATCGTTTACTACTGGTACTTCTTAATGCCAGATTCTCCAAAGATGAGGTCAGATAACATCAAGTCTTTCTGAAAGGGGTAAATCTGCCAGTCGCAGCCTATCGGTGAATCGTGTGGGTCTCACGCTCTGATGTTTGCCTGGGCGCTCCAGAACCTGGGTGACACTATGAGTGTACTCTGCTGTCCACTGGTGCATCATCGATTAACGACCTTAGGGTGTCCTCCAATATGAATAGCAGTTTTCCAGTAGGACCATCCAGCCTCACTGAGTCCGACTGTACGACCTCTTTCAAACTCATTCAATTGAGTCTAGTATAACGTATACTGTCCGTGTGGTCCTCCTACATTAAAAGCCTTTAGGACAAGGAATACATCAAAATCTGATTTTCTTACTACAGTAAGGCCAGATGATACAAGGAAGAATATCCATTCTATTCCCTTTCCATACTATTTTAATTCCTACATTACCAATTCAGCTTGGTATTAGTCAGACTCACTGCCTCCATCACGTTGAATGTTCGAAAATCTTCTGCCGATAGGTGAACTACATGAGATCCAGTCTTCTATTATTCCCTGATATTTTTTATTTGTGTCCTCTGCTGTGTGTGTGTCTCACTACGAGGGAGAACAGACTTCCTCATTCATTTTATTCAACGCCTTACTGTCTTAGACACTTCAATTAGATCTACCCCCTCAGATTTTTAATTGTTGCCCTCTTGGGTAGCACAGTTAGTATAATCATTGTTCTCGCCACAACTGGAAAAGATCCCTCAAATCATTCCAAGCCCTTTAATGAGAAATTTTTATCGGTCTTTTTCATGGCATGGCTAAGTTATTCGGTCTCAGGCGAGGACAGCATGTTTTTTTCTCCCAAAAACTCGGGTTTTCGTCCAGCTAACAGCAAATGTAACACAGAACACACGCAACTTACAGACATATTACATACGGCGCAATATGGTCCAAATTGCTAATGTGCCTAAAACCCTACCCTTCCATATATCTTGAAATCAACCTTTGCAGTCTACACCTCCATATGTGCATCGCTTTGCGCTCATCACGAAGCCGGTTGCCCTTCTCTGAACCCTCTCCAGAGTCATGTCTTTTTTTTTTTTTTAGGTACGGTCTCCAGACCTAAATATAATTTTCCAAACGGGGTTTAACCATTGTCTTGTAAAGTAGGATAATGATGTCCTACTATCAAAGGTCCTATAAATCATAGACAGGAGGACACTATGTGTCTTCCTTCCTAACCATGTGTTTACTCTACATGAGAAGTTTCGTGTCAGGT
Source organism: Mastigoproctus giganteus (assembly GCF_048544385.1). Taxonomy (NCBI): domain Eukaryota; kingdom Metazoa; phylum Arthropoda; class Arachnida; order Uropygi; family Thelyphonidae; genus Mastigoproctus; species Mastigoproctus giganteus. The sequence goes on from NC_143580.1 coordinate 200,634,837, forward strand.
TGAATTATAACACCAAAGTCTTTTTCGTCTTGAAATACTTTTAACTCCTCTCCTCCTAGCTTACACGTGACTTCAGGATTTTTGTTCCCCAAATACATAAGCTTTTGAACTTACATTTAGAAAGCATTAAACTTTAGCTGCCATTTTTCGGATCATTTATGCCACCAATCCTAGCCTTTTTGAGCATCATGCCATGACTTGAATTGTTAACCACCATGTCCACCATAAAATCGTCAGCAAACTTTGACGGCTTATCTTAGATACCCTTGTCAATATCATTTAAGAAAATGAAAATTAAAAATAGGAAAGATCTTAAAACCGATCCCTAAGGGACTCCATTTGTTACACTGATCTACCCTGAAGATAGAGGGGTGTCATTTATCACACCCCTCTGTCTCCTATCTTTAGGCCTGCGATCCAGGCTGGCTAAAGGATAGGTGACAGAGAGTTACAGCCATCTGAGAAACAGTATCAAAATCTTTACAAGTCTAGATATGTAATGTCAAAATTGTCATCTGCATCTAACTGCTTAATGACTGCATAGTAATTTAACAGATTGATCAGGCATGATTTCCCCTTAAAGAACCCGTAGAACCCATACTGGGATCTATTCAAATACTATTCTTATCAAGATGCTTCTGTTTTGTATCATTAACCGTAGACTTCACGATCTTCCCTACCACAGGAGTTACCTATTTCCTTTTTTGTACCATCTTATGGACCGGGGAGATGTTAACACTTCTTTAGTCCAGGAATATCTTCCCGGAGTCCAGTGACGCTCTCGTTAACATTCACAGCAGTTTGATACACTCATATGCAACCATTTTTAATTACAACTAAATATACCATCTTCCCAGCCTTGCCCTCCTTTCATTTCGGTACCTTTTCTAACAAACGCTTCTCTGAAATCTTGTTTCGCAACTAATAATAATAATGGCCGTCACATTGGCCGCTCCGCTCTGCGTGTATCTTGCTTATTTTCGCTTCAAACTTACCGCCTATTTGGTCATTTGCATATTAACGGCCGTAGCAGCCGATTGATCACGCGCGAGGGTACACAAGTACAGGTGCTTTAAGTAACCGGGATTCAAGCTTGTGTGACTGCAAAATGCCGAGTTGTTTCTTGTATTCTCTCTGTCTTTTGAACTTGTATGACAGATTGTATTTTATTCCGGAAGACCACCGTGTGGTGGTCTTCCGGAATAAAAGCAAAAATTTATTTATTTATTTCAATGAGCTGACAAAGGCATTTTTACTCTGTTTGTACTCAATGTTACGCAGTAAGATGTCCGGTCACTTTGCCTTTATGGCTCTTTATATTGTATCTGCTTCATTGTTTTGCTGTGGCGATGACTGCTGACTGTGGCACACGGGGAAACTAGGTTATTAACAATGGCCCGTGTCAGGCAAAAAAGAATGTTAACATCACTTTATTTTGGATATAGCGGATCTTATTTTATTTTATTTATTTATTTATTTATTTTTTTTTTTTTTTTGGCGAGGAACAGCTGCTGTGCTTCCGCTGCTAACTCACTCGTTTGGCTTCCTAGTTGTGACGGCTTTCCCAATATTCACCACTTGCGACGATTCGATCCTGAAAATACGACAGATCCTGGGTAGACAGCTCTTCCTGTGTCACCTAATTTCTTACAACTTGGAGGAGAGTCTCGTGTTTCAAACTGTCCCCAACCGTACACAGCTACCATATGCCTATAACTGTTCACCGATTGATTATCCTCTGCAGCCAAGCACACTGAACACATTTTGAGTAATTTGTGTTATTCACAGTACACAAACTGCAGCCCCTAATCTCACCTCGTTTTGAGTCCAGGATGCCAGAACTGACATATCGATCCTAAAAGTCGTCGTTATTTGTTCTGCAGGTACTTGCGCTGATTCTATAGCTATCCCAACTCTTATTTGAAAACTTTGTTTTATTGATCCTACCTGTGCAAATAATATATTTTTCGCTTTATTATTCATATCCGCCAAGTATTTCTCCATTTGATTATGTAAAACATAATATTTCCATATATCTTAAGAACAGGAAGTACATGATGTGAATCGAATGTATGGATGGAACGAGTGTAGAGAAGATTTTACTATTATTTTTTCACAATTTCGAAAAAACTAGAAAAATACAGTAAATCCTCGTTTAACGGACTATACTACAGGCATAGGGGAACACTGTTCGTTAAACTCGAAAGGAATATACATAGTCTCCGATGTTGCCAAATTGTTAATCAAAAATGTTGTACTGTGAAAAAAGAAAACATTAAATGTTGTAATGCTGTATTTTACTATACTTTTCAGTTTTGTGGAGTAGAAAGCCTTGAAATTTTACCTTGTCCTATAGTAGCAATGGACACGTTGACTGAAGCTTATTTGGAGTCTGAAGACCTTTCGGGTACCCTCTCTGGAGGTTTAGATAACTGCCTATTGGTGATTGGCCCACTTAGGAGGCTTATGGAGGGTGATTGTGGGGAAAATCCTAGTGCTCTGGCACTCTGTTTGGTTATGAAAATATTTTAAATGATGGTAAGTAGCATCAAACTGAGGCAGCTACGTCACCGGCCCCTGTACGGGCGTTGCCCGTTATTTCTTTTGGATGGTTCTAGTGTGACAGTGTTTTTTTTTTGGTCCGTTTTTTCTGAAGTCCGTTAAAGCGAGGGTTTACTGTATGAAGAATTTTTTTTGTACTCCCTTTTTGTAATTCTGTAAGCGTGCAACTACCCGGTAGAAGCTTGCGTTCTCTGGTTTCTAACGTGGACTCAAATTTGCTCCTCTTTTGCTCAGCGGTGTGGTATATCGCATAACTTGTAAATATTGTGGTAGCTGCTACATGTGTTGTGTCTTACGCAATACACATATAGCTGTTACATAGGGGAGAGCTCGAGACGCCTTCAAGACCGCCTTGCAGAGCACGAGAGGTCAATTTGCCTTGGTGAGACTGACCAATCCGCAATCGCGGAACACTTCTGGTCGATCCACCATGACCTTAATCCCAAGCGTGACTACGAAGTGATTGACCAATCCCGACGTTTTCGCCACCGCCTCTGGCTGGAGTCGCTTAACATCTCGTGCAGTTCAAGAACTAAGAATCGCTGCAAGGGCACAAGGCCTTAGAGGCAATTATCTTGAAACTGGATAAACGCTGGCAGAAAATCCACACACGTCCGTGCAACAACAATGAGCAGAATCCTAGTAGTTGAATGTTTAATCTCGTGCACGCACAACTCTGTACCTGTTAAATTTGTCTCTAACGTCTTTATCGCGTTAGAATTTTGCTGAAGAAGGGATCAATTTGGCCCTGAAAGCTACATGTCATTTATCGTTTATTATTCAAACTTTACTGGATCATACAGAATTTGTCTATTTATTTACCAGATTTGGCTTAAGCCTAACTAATTCTGTCACGGTATAGAAAAAGTTGATAAGTTCTTTCCATCCCAACAGGAAGTATTTCTCAAGGCCTTTTTCACAAAGGTAGCAACGCTATCTGTCCCGAGGGCTCGTAAAATACTTGGATTGAAATCCCACTGGAACGGGAGGGCTGTTGAGCTTTTTTGCATACCATTGTCTAGAAAATGTTACAAGCTAAGATTGCATGTCACTTTATTCCTGAAAATTGGGGTTTTTCGCACCTACAAAACACGGAATCTGACCGTAGAATGTGCAGACACTATATACTGATGCCACAGCCTTGGTTACTTCGGCGCTTATTGTAAAACAGCCAAACCCAATCACGAAATTCCAGTTCACTTCAGATTTATTTATTCTAATTAATTATTATTTATAATTAATTATTATTTATAATTAATATAAGATAATTATCACAATGGTAAAACATTTCAACAATACGGGGGTGACCAAAAACTTTTGAAAACAGGCTATATAAAATTTATTAATAAATTATAGAATAAGTTATTTTGATAGCTTAATGTCTTATAAAATAAAATAACATGAAAACAATTGTATGCCAGTGTCTTATGCAGTTAAAAAATTTAATTTTTTAGGTTGGTAAGTGGAAGAAGAACGAATATCCAGCAAATCGAGCATGGTTCAATAATCAAATTTTTCACCAAAAGGGCAGAAACACTAAAGAAATCCATGAAAGAATAACTAGAATGTTTAGGGAGGTATCACCCAGTTATGCTACTGATGAAAGACGGTTGGCAGAATTCTAAAGAGGACGTGAGTCGGTTGGGGATCTGACTTTTGAAACAATTGCCATGAAGAAAAATATAAAACAGAAGTAAAGTGTCTGAACTTGAAAAGGTATTTAGCGGAGTTATCAAAAGATTAATTTTTGCTAATCAAGATAGATTTTTATCCCGCTAGTGACTGGTGATGAATCCAACTTAGAAAGCAAACAGTTGAAGCACAAGGGATCTCCAACCTCAAAAGTTTCAAACACAACTATTAGCTGGAGAAGTGTTGGCCTCAATTTTCTGAGACACAAATGGATTGTTAATTGATTACATTCCATCCAAAACAACTGTAATAGGGGAATATTATTCCAGCCTTATGCCAAAGTTAAAAGCAGCAATTTGGGAAAAAAGACGAGGAAAGGATTTTCTTCTCCATGACAATGCACAAAGCTCGGATTGCAGGCTAAAATTCATGAATGTGGATTTGAACTATCCCCATAGATACAGTTCAGATCTGACTCAAAGTGACTATAATTTGTTCGGAAACCAAAAGTCTCATCTTCGTGGAATTCATTTTAAAGGTGATGAACAGCTAAAAGCAGCTGTGGAAGACTGATGCCCAATGTGAAGAATATTGTTGAAGGATTGAACTCTTTGCATATTCTATATCTGCCATCTACATTTTTATATCATCCTTCTTTTTACTTTCCTTCTTGAATTTAATCCATGTAAGCGCTTTCTTTTCTAAGTGTTAATCTGTACAGTATGTAGATTTACTTTTAAAACATTAGAAAAAAAATTTATACGTGTATTATTTTATACAGTAATGTACTGTATATAAATGTGTGGCGTTTGTGACAGAATAGCGAACTCTCCTGTAAAGTAGGTTTCACCGGAATGCATTGGTGTTTTTCTGTCTGGTACACTGGCATGGATATGCTATCAGGATCTCCAAAGACTGTCCAATAGAAGATGGCCTGTACACACAGGAAAAAAAATTAAAACAAATATGGCACACGTGTTAATCATTATACTATAAAAACAGTACAAGTCTTTACTATAGTTAGGAGTTGTTAACTATAATAAACTGGTTTGTTCGTTATTAATTAGTCCTTAATAAATAACTCATTTCTCATTTAAAAACTTAAAGATCCCTTTAAGCTGAGAAACCACAAATGAAATTACCATTACATTAAACTGAAAAATAATCGCTCAGTGAATGATATTTTAGTAGTGCGAGTACTGAATTTCTTGAAAATGTGATACGTCTGTTTATTTTTTCTTCAGATGTTCGAGCTACTTTATGGGATAAGCCTCTCTTGGAGATGGACAATCAAGAGGGAACCGGAGAGGCTAATAACAGCAAAGATGAAGGTAAGTTTAGTTCACTTGGCGGCTAAAGACAGGAATGCATCGTGCCGTTTAATTTTAATAATCTCTCTCACATACACGGGCAGAAATGTTGCTTTGCCTCCTTCGTGTAAGCAACTTAAGAAACACCATGTCTTTTAACTCCATTGATGCCATTACAGAAACATTTTATACTGAAAATTCGGAAGACGAGGTGATGTAGACACTTTTTATACTCACCATTGGCACGGTTATTGACAAATAAATCGATTTATTCTATAAATAAAAATAGTATTTATTAATATTTTCTGTTAATATAATGCACTCTTTATTTTACTATGAAATACATAGATAATGTCTCTTAATATGTCAGGATCTCAGTTTCAGATAATATTTGATTTTGTTAACGAAAATGATTAATACGCGTACAACTATCTGAATAATTTGATTTATTTTTTTAAGAATGATAAATTTTATATCATGTCATAGAAATGCAAGACTGTGTTTCTACGAAAAAGATCGCTCTGGACAATCACAGGCAGGATCCAGCTGGAGGGATCTTTATTCCTGAATGTACTGCCAATGGACTTTATGAGCAAGCTCAGTGTCATAAGTCTACCGGATACTGCTGGTGCGTAAATCCTAGAACTGGAAAACCTGTTAGAGGTACAGCTACGCATGGGGTGAAGCCAGACTGCGCCAATGTTAGGAAAAATGCCAGGACATTTAAAGGTATGTAACAATACAATAATGTATGAGAATCCAAGGATAAATAGTAGATAATGTATTCTATACTTAACGGTCCTATTTTTTTAAAATAAATAATATACAAAAAAAGTCGCTAGAAGGTTTGTTAAACTCGTGTTAGTTAAAAAAAATACGTAATTTTAACTAGCATCCATATAAAAATGTTTGTGTTGTGTTTGTTTAATTTTTATCCGAAAATTGAATTAGTAACATCTTTATCATAATGTCATAGGCATTTAATGCATTGTATATCGACTGTTGCCTTCGTGGGTAGCACAGTTGGTAGAACCCCCACCACACCGGGTGGAAAAGATCTTAGTTCGAGTCCCGTCGCTGACATGACGAATTTTTATGGGCCTTTTTTCACAACGTGGCTGAGTTAGTCGGTCTTAGAGAGGGTGGCATGGTTTTTTTCTCCCGGAAACTCAGGTTTTTCGTCCAGCGCTTCTTCAGAAGCAAGTAAGCTGTGTTCTGCTTAACATCAACCAAACACCTTTGCCTTTTCTGGAATGGCTCTACGGGGGTATAGCTCCAAGCAATGTTTAATTATCTTAGATTAGTTAGTTTCCTAAAGTGCAGCCGAATGTAACGTTAGGTAGAGGTATAATGTTAGAAAATATTATTTGAATTCGATTTTTACAACTATGGAAAAAGTACGATAATACAATGTTTTATCGAAAATGGAATGACTAAATATGTGATCTTTAATTATTTATTTAAAATAAAAAATAATATATAAAATAGCATTATTTATTTTATATTTTTCATCATGAGCGTTTCATCTTTCATCTTGAGAAAGCTCTGCCACGCAGTGTATTAATACAAAATAACTGAAAAGCGATTCTAAAATTAAATATTTTAATTTTAAATCTAATTATTATAATCATCTTTAATTGATATACAAGGTTCTCTTTTTTATTAATTTAATTCGTGTCGAACCTTGGTGTGGTCACCGAAGTTTACGCTGAGGGCTTTCTTCAGAAGCAAGTAAGAAAGGTCATACAAATTTTGAGATGTACATTAAAAATAATGTATATCTCAAAACTTTTACTTACAGTGGTATCTTAATGTATACTTTTATTCATTTCTCTTAAAATTATTTATTTACAATGCACTGTTTATTTGATTTAATTAAAAATTAAGTGACTTCGTGAGGCGATATCACAATTTCATAATGGTAGATTATTGTACCTCAGTAGTAAAGCTGAAGTAAATGCAGAGCAGACTTCTGGCATACAAGAGCTCTACAACATTACCCTGCATGTGGCAGAAAGAGCTTATTTTCGTAAGTAGCTAAAATATGATCTGGATAATGACACAAATAAAGAGCAACATACTCTTCCTTAAGAAGCAGTGCTGTTCTTCGTCTGCGCGGTAGCACAGTGGTATCGTCACCGTCTTTCCCACACGGGTTGGAAAAGGACCAGGTTCGAATCCTGTCGATGACGCGAGGAGCTTTAATGGGCTTTTTTCACTCCATGGCTGAGTTAGTCAGTCTCCGGCGTAGATAGCAAGGTTTTTTCGTCCAGCAAAACAGACAAATCGACCAGAGAACACACTCAATTAACAGACATAAGACACATAGTACGGCAAATGAATTTAATTATTCGGTAGCCTAAATATAATAGGTTTTTTTTTTTTGGTTTTTTTAAGTGCTGTTCTTTGAAGTGTAAAACAAAGGCAACTCGTGGCGACATTTTTCCAGATATGAAATTGATGTATTTTGTAGTAAACTAGTTTGCTTTTGGATATTTACGCCCTTCTGCCAATTTACGTTCCTGAATAGTAGTATCTAAATTAAAAAGATTAAAATCAGTAGTTTCTTAGGCTCCTCCGTAGCCAGGTGGGCAGGAGCAGCAGTGCGTAGCGCACGCTCCTTGATTAGACCGGGGTTCGAGCCCATCACAATCAAATATGGAGGATGCGGAAAGGTCAGGGAATGACCACCGCATATCCCCGGAACAATATGGCCTTAGTTACTAATGCTCCTAAAAACCAAATACAACAACAGTAGTTTCTTACTTGAAACCATCAAAGCATTTAATTAGCATACTAATTCCTTTCATTTGAATAACTTTAATCTTATATGAATCGAACGTACTCATCTTATATAGCATCCTAAATGAAATTGTTTCTCTCGAGAAAGTGAAGAGGGAAGCCAATAAGCTAGGATATGAAGTTTCTGATACCACGCACACATACATGCTTGCATCCTTTCGAATGCTGTAAGTTTGAATCCTGTCTCTCACCAATGAGAAAAGGAACAACATTATTTGTACCATATGGCATTCGCCATAGACGCTACCATCCCGGAAAGACAGAAGACTAGATGTAAAGGAATACACCATTATACAAAGGAATACGCCATTTGTACCTCGTATAATTGCCGACCGGGCTAGCCGGGTGGGTAAAGTGCCTGCCTGGAAACCCAAAGGTCGCGGGTTCGATTCCCGCCTCGGGCTTGGGTCAAAGTACTACAAAACCTCGTATAGTGGTGTTTGGGCGTTGGCATTTGTTGCATGGATCGTTGAGGCTGACAGCTTGGGAAAATTCAGAAGTCACCTGAATAAGTACGTATTGTGGGGAGAGAATTTCATAGGTAGTTTATTATATATATAGGGTATATTATAACATACGGGGGGGCCCACTTCGTGGATGGATTTAGGACTTAAAAACAATTTAAAAAAATGTTCGTCGAAACATTGGTGTGATTTTGCCTTGTTTCCGAGTGTTTTTGTGTTCCAGCAATTCTTTCCACATATTGAGTTAGCATACCTGGCTCCATTCAACTATTTACAAACAATGCTCGATATCTCATAAAAGTTCTTGGTGAATTATGTAAACAAGATCCCGTTGTGTTCTTTGAGTGATTTCAGTTAGTTCTCCTGGCAAGGGCACTACATTTGGAGCTTGTTATTAACATTTTGATCCTGTGCATTTGCCGTGATAATGGAGGCTTATTCAAATCGAGAGACAGCAGACATGCATCTCATATCTATCTTCGCTCGATTTGGACTTGCAAGATGCAATGCAGCCTAGGCAACAAAACTTCTCTAATCGTCATGTGCCAAATAAGACCTTTCAGAGAATACGTGAACGTCTTACGAAAACTGATTCATTTAGAAAATGACTTTCAGACGGTGGTAGACACATCAGCATCAGAACTGTTGATTTGGAAGAACGGATCCTCAATCACGTTGAAGAAAATGTTGGTTACAGCACCCGATGGATAGTAACAACAGAGAACGTGAGACATATGACTGTGTGGAGAATTTTAAGGGACCAACAGCTTTATCCATTATTATCTTCAGAGTACAAGGACTTAATAAAGGTTACTGCCCGCCATGAGAAACTTTTTGTACTTGTTTTCTGCAGATATGTGCTCATGGTCAGCATTTCCTATTCGATTGTATTGTTTACTGATGAAGCTGGATTTACTAGGAATGGTGTGGTCAATTTTTACAACGCTCATCGATGGGCTGAAGAAAGTCCCCATGCCAGTGTTCAATCAAGACACCAGCAAAAATTCGCCATGAATTTATAGGCAGGAATAATTGGAGAAAATGTAATAGGGCCTCTTGTTCTGCCTGGCAGATTAACAGGAGCATCTTACTGAAAATTTTTAAGAGAATGTTTAAATGAGTTGTTGGAAGACGCTACACTTGGTGTCATTAGTCGCGTGTTGTGGTTTATGCATGATGGTGCTCCGCCTCATTTTAACCGCGTCGCTAGAAACGTTTTGGATGAGCGATTCCCAAATAAGTGGGTAGGGCAAGCAGGACCCATTGCCTGGCCTGCACGCTCTGCTGACCTGAATTCACTCGATTTTTACTTGTGGGGCCATCTGAAAGCCATTGTTTATTCTACACCAATTGATAACATTGAAATACCCGGCCTGCCAACGTGTAGAAAACAAGGCTGCCAGCAGACCCGACCTGGAACTTTTGAACGGGTGAAAAGGTCTATGATGAGTCGTTTGCAGGCTTGTATTCAGGAGCACGATGGTAATTTTTAGCATTTCCTGTAAACATAAGCAGTTAGTTGCTGGAACACAAAAATGGCTGTAACTTGGAAATAAGGCGAAATCAGAACTATGTTCACATGAACTTTTTTTATTATTATTGTTTTTATGCCCTAAATCCAACCCTAAAGTGGGTCCCACATGCTATGATACACACTATATATTTGGATAAAAAAAAACCTATTACATTAGGACCATCCAGAAAGTTATTTCATATACCCACGTGCGTGTATTGTGTCTGTAATTTGGTATGTTCTCTGGTCTATTGTTGGACGAGAATCCCCAGTTTCTAGTGGGGAAAAAGCTTGCTATATACGCCTGAGACCGACTAACTCAGCCACGGAGTGAAAAAAAGCCCATAAAAGTTCCTCGCGTCATCCACGGGATTCGAACCCGGCCTGTTCCACCCGGTGCGGGGAGGACGATGACGATTCCACTGTGCTATCCGCACAGACTGTATATTTGGATAGTGTGGCAAAAGTCTGGGTCTTTCCGCACCACACTAATGCTCATAAATCTGATTATGTATTCAATGGATTACTGTGGCCACACTGTAATGAATTGTACATTATCAATGTACAGGTGTTTGCTTACTCTTTGTACGCAACTGAATATTTAACATAAGTATCGAGTATTATATGTTCAATATGAGTGAAGATGTTAATAACATGTTCATCATATTCAGAAAAATTCTAATTAATGCCTGCAATATAAACCTAATAAAAATGGCGTGCAAAATATGTGTTTAATATGTTAGCCTAGCTGCAAAATCGAGCTGTAGTTAGGGAAGAAAGAAAAATTGTTGCTTTCTCCTTTTCGTGCCCAGCTATTTTTTTCGATGGGAAAAATTTGTCTTGTATTCCACTTTTCAATGCTAAAACATATACTCCTTCGTATATATGCTAAATATTTTTTTATTAAAAAAATATATATAAGTAAAACACAACAAATAAAAATATATACGAAATAAAATTGTTGAGAAATGCTCCATTGAAGCATTTTTAGATCTGGTGTATATACAAAGTAGACATGCATTCCGATAGCAGTGCAGTTTTATTTAGATATGTATAATTATATGAGGAAGATAATGGAATTGTATGTTCAGAGACAATCGTGCAGGATCAAGTACACATTTTTTTTTAACACACTACTAAGCGAGCAGTAAGTCGAAATCCAGGACTTTATGCGACTTTACCAACGAACTTCTTCTGCACGTGGAGGGCTATTTAACAAAAATATCGATAGTCGGCCAAATTTAACTAAGAAATCATTTGTGATAAGTAATATTTCTATAACTGTGGTAATGATTTTTTTTATTTCGTTAATATAAAAAAATACTCCATCACAAGTTAACACTAAAATAAATTCCAACTCTTGAATTATTTCTGAGACTTGGAAACAGTTGTTTCTTTTTTTTAAAATATTGGTTGCTGAGCACTCAGTGACTGCTTCAAAACTTCGCTCTTGTGGATTTGCGGATGGCTTTGGAGTTCACTAGACTGTTGTTTATGCTTTGTGTGGAATGGCGATGCTGTATTGCGAATAAAAAAGGCACATCGGCTCGCTGTTAACTTTAAAAATGCAATCCATCCTCACATTCATCTGCTATAAGTCTCAATTAAACTATTTTCTAAATCCTATAATGACTAGTGTGCCTATTTTTATTTATTGCTTTTAAAACATCAACTATACTGGACTTCAGCCTTTTGAATAAAACTATTTCTGGCTCTATCGATTGTCCCCCAGCTCCTAAAAAACACCAACTTTAATTGCCCTTCAAGGCCTCTTAGACACGTTCCTACATTTGTAATAGACAGATATCACACAAATAATTTAGCTTTTTAACAAAATTGCAAAATAATTCACTTACGCAAGTTTAAATACCTTTTCATCAAACAGAAAACTTAAAAAAAAAAAAAAAAAAAAAAAAGCTGATTACTCCCATTTCTTTAAATCCACGTCTAGTTAATTTTGTACTTACATTACTTTGATTATTTTGTAACTTTGTTTTCAGTAAATACCGTTTTCCTTTTACTATTCTCTACTGGTATGTTATTATTTTTTTTATATATTAATGCGATCAGTAACTTATTTGGAAACTTACTTCCAGTTGCCCCTAATGTTCTATTATTTGAATTTATATAAACTGTACATACATAGTGTTCTGTAAATACAATTCCATTTATATCATGTATATTTTTGTAATATATTGCCCTCTTAGAAATTGTATTCCGTTTCCGGCAATAATCAATAATAAAAATAACTATTTGCACGGTAGGCATTAAAACTACGACAAAGTTTCATTTTTTGGGCACTTGCTGTTGCAAAAAACATCAGTTTATGGTTGATACGCAGGGCGGGCGCTAGGCTGGACGTCGCCCACCTGCAAAGCTTAAATGGGCGTCCCTGCATTGCTAGGCGGGTGCCCCCAAACATACTAAACTTCATACTAACACTTCGAGACGGCGCCCACCTTGTAGTGGCGCCCGCCTGCAATGCAGGCTCTGCAGCCCCGCTTCCGCCGGCCCTGTTGATACGAAGCTGTTTTTTTGTTGTTGTTACAAGGCATCAGTATGTTATATCTTTAAATTGTGTATTTTGTGGTCGGTTTTTTAATATTTAACCCAATCTACTTTTTGTTTGAATATAAAAAAAATGCAAACCCGAGAGGGAAGACTTCTTCATGGCGGTCCTCTCTTAATATTTTCTTTAATATTTGCTATACAGAGTTACTCACGCTAGGTGTTCGAATCCACGAAATATGGTATATTCTTGTAGTCTCTTGTAAACTCCTCAAACCTTATTTGGAGTAAGTGTAAGTCTGTTTAGGGTCAAGCGGCACCATGGATTCCCCCCATCTCCTAGTTTACATTGTGTAAATGCCAGAGAGTTAAGTGTAAGTGTAAAGTGTAAAGTGTATTGATGTCTAACGGCACCAGGGGTTTCCCTCATCTCCGCGTTGCTTTCATTGTAGGTGTACCAGTTCACTGGGAAGGCCAGAGATTTAAAAGTGTGTGGATTTTGTATATGTGTAGTGTTGTGTATCGTTGTTCATCTGGCCGTTTAGCCGCTGGACCCCTACTGAGGCCCAACGTTGTCCACACTTGGCCTCGTGGAGGCAGACCAGGTACACAGAATGAAGTTTTACTCTGGCAGGCCTTGCCACCTAGTTTCCTGAGATTTCAGTGACTAGGGCCTATAAAAAAAAAAAAAAAAAAAAAAAAAGACTCGGTAGGGGTGAGCGCTGGAATTAGAAAAGCCAATTGAGGTGTATGCGGTTTAATTTGGACGAAGTTAAGTTTTTGCAGTTTGTGTGGGTTATACGCTGGCGTATTAGGTAGAGTAGGGGGGGGGAGACTGAAGGCTGGGGGGAAAAGACAGAAGTATGGGGACGATAGAGAAGGCGATCCCAGGATTTTCAGTGAGGCAGGCCCAAGCCCCACCAGGAGAAGAATCAGGGTTGGCAGGGGTGGAGAGGAGACAAGACTGTCTCCTCCTCCCCACCAGGGGAAAGGGAGTAAAGGTACCAGGCAAGGGAGCCCGGTACAGATCGCCATCAGGCATTGACAGTTGTGAGCACATGGGGGTCCAAGCGATCTGAACTGGATCTTCTTTGGTGTTCTTTTTCAATGTAGGAGTCAGATCCCAGTCGCAGGGTCATACATGAATGAAGTCCTGTGTCAGGTTGTCTCTGGTTCAGACGTAGGTCTTCCTGGTTGTCAGTTCCCTGGTGAATAAGGCTAAATGACGGTCATATTCGTAGTTGTGGGTACAGTTTTATTGTGTATTCCGGTTTTCTCTAGTCCTGGTTTTGGGATTCATCATCAGCTTCTGGGTGCTGTGCATGGTGGTTTGCTATAAGTGCTCGCCTTCTAGCAAAGAGTTTCTGTGCAAAAATGGTAAGGGCTTTGTATGCTTGTTCCGAGTCAAGAAGATGCTGTTCCATGTTCTGCGGGAAGTAGGTGATAGCAGTGGTGAGCCTGCATCGCAGGTCCTCATACTGGTCGCAGTCATACATGAGATGTTGCCATGTTTCCTCGTGGCCACAGAGGCAACGGGGATCCTCAGTGATTCGGAAGCTAAATAATTTTGCATTAAATGGCCCGTGCCCTGTGAGCAGAAAGGTGACGTGGAGCCCTGGTTGGAACCAACTCGGGAGTTTTGGAAAGACTCTATTTACGCTAGGGAGGAACTTCTTGGTGATTCCCCCTTTAGTGGATTCTGTCCACCGATCCTGCCATTCGTGTCGGAGGTGGTCGAGCAATCTGGTTTTTTCAAGCTTCCTGTTGTTGGTGAGATCCAACGTGAAGTTTAGGACAGTGCACGGTATTTCTTTTGCCATAGAGTTAAGTGTGTGGGTCTTGGATCGTTTAGTGTCGTGTACCGTTGTTCTTCTGGTCGCTGAACCCCAGTTGGGGGCCTAACGTTGCTCCACTTACGCCCCGTGAAGGCAGACCAGGAACCCAGTACCTTATATATACTCTGGCAGGTCATGCCACCTAATTTCCTGAGATTTCGGTGGCTAGGACCTTAAAAAAAAAAATGTAAAAAAGGGGAACACTTAAGTTTAGAAAATATGTAGGAACGGAAAATTTGTTTACTGTATTTTATATCATCATACTTCAGGGCCGGCTTAAGGCAAGATCGAGCGGTTCCCCCGAATAGGGCGCCAAAATTTAGGGGGTGCAAAATTCCCCAAAAATTCACTGATTTGCTGTAAATTTCAAGTCGGAGAGGGCGCACCAAAAAATCTCGCACAGGGCGCTGATAGACCTTTTTAAATAAATAAAAAAAAAGAACCATTCGTTTAAAACTTAGCATACGAGTTTATATGTATTGGTACTATATATACTAGTGACATGCAAAATACGGTCCGTGCCCCTCCCTCCATGGTATGTGGGAATCCGCGAGAAGGTGAACTTTCTGCTCATGTGCGCCACGAGTTACGTAGAAGAGAGAAAAAAAGGTACAAGCTCACTCTTCAACGCTAATTTTGAGGGGTAAATTGTTGAGATTTTTTTTCCAGCTTTTTTCTCTTTTATTATTATATTTCAATTTTATTATTATTATTTTTTTATCCGTATACTTGCTGTGTAATGGTAAATCTTGAAAGTGGGATAGAAATACTTTTCTGTGTCGAACACAATGTTTTATTATTGAGGACAATAAAACAAAGTGATATTTTAATTTGGAGATTCGACGGAATCCAAAATTAAAGGAGTTAGGAATCCAAAGGGATACATGGCCGAAAAAATTTGCGTGACACTGCTGTATACATTATGCAACAGCAATAGTGCAAAGGATTCAACGGTTGCTGCTTTAGATTTCATATCCCTATGGTTGCTTTTGTATACTATTATGTGATGTTGTTAACAAAAAAAAAAAAAAAACACCCTCATATAAATGTTACTTTTACTGGCAAATGTTCTGTATTTCGTTATTCTGCTTTAATTTCGATCATAAAAGTCCCACGAAAGGCCAAAGAAAGGCACGTAAAACTTTTGCCACTCCTTTTTCTAACTACGCGCCTAATTTATAGCTACAGAGGGCAAACTGTTGGTTTCTTTTTTGGCGCAAAATGATCCTTGCCGCCCAGGTAGCGTCACAGGCGATGCGCACGCGCCACGAGGGTTGCATTCGTTGTGCAAAGTAATGACGTAATTACATGTTTGCCACCTGTCACGCTTGACAAATTAGCACCCAACGCCATCTAGGAATAAAAATAAGAAAGAAACAACATAACGTGGATGAAAGAGGATCTTGCTGTAGAAGTTACCGTTAAGTTTTACTCTTTAATCGTCACCTACAGATCTCGCCGCCGTCTGTCGCCGCAGGTATGGTTCTGCGACACGAAACCTTGACGTCATCGTTAAGTTATCCTTCTCAACGGTGAAACGTGAGGACGTAATAAAGTCTTTGAGTATAAAACATGAACAATAACAAAATGTTTTACCAATTATAAGCAAACAAGAAACAAACGTATGTAATCGCATCGGTAATCAGGCATGTTCCTTCCGCGTACAGCAAGTCTTGCTTTTTAGATAAATTATTTTACCAGCCTTCTACTCTGTTATCAAAGTTAAATCAGACATAAACCTTCCTGATACATTTTTGTTTTTTTTTAAATGTGCAAGTAGAACCAAATTACCTAATAAAAACACCATGTCACATGTGAAAACATCTCATAAATTTGAACTGAGATGTATATTTATGCAGCAATCGGACTTGTCTGTTTATTCCTGTCTCATCAGTGTTCCGTTTCATTTGGAAATCACTTATCTTATCAGCCGAGTTCCAGAAGATGTAGTAATAGTAATATTAATAAACGTGTTGTCTAAATATTAACTGTGCATATATAATACACAACGCTTTAGTTATAAAAACATTCAATTCAAATAATAAACTCAGTTTTAATTTTGATATAAGTTTTTGATCATTTTTAAGCTCTTTTTAGGTTTAGACTTGCAGACCTACTACCGATTGGTAGCGGATGGTAGGTTGTGACACCTTATTACAAACAAATATCATCAAAATGGCTACGTGCTGTTTGCTTGACACAGAATGTGTAGGCAACTCTGTGCTGGTAGAGGCGGGCGTTTCATATGAGAGGTTAATATCATTTATTTTATAAAGCTACGATCATCCCACTTTGTACTGCACTTAAAACTGTGCAAACTAATTATCCACTATTCAGAGTTGTTTGCTTCCCGCCCTTCACATTTGCCGAATATATATTTTTTTCCTCGGTCTTTTGAGTGAAATATTTTCTTAAGTACACAATTAAACATATTCAAAAGAGGATTGGAATAATTACTGTACGTTCGTGCATATAAGTTAATACGTGTGTAGTACACTTTTACAATATAGTGCATGTGATAGGAGGCCTATTTTAGTCATTCTGTATGATATAGTGTTTTTGTGCAGAATCAGTTTCCATAGTACAGTTTACATAGTGTCCAAAACAACCAAGTACGTCATGCTTGGTTGTTTTCGACCAAGCATGACGTGCTGTAGAGCTGGTGTTGACAATATCAACACCAGCTGTACAGATTCTCGCAGGCACTTTATTACTGGATCTGCACGTTGCATTTAGAGGCCTTTGTTTTTACAAAATTCTGCCGAGGCATTTCTATAGAATTTCAGGAAATCATTGTTAATCCTCAAGCTGATCTCAAAATTGAACGAACCAGGTGCTGGAATTTATTATTGGACATCTGGCAGCATAGATGGAATTCTACAGAAAATGGGGCCATCACAAAAAAAAATTGTGGAACGCCATTGATCGGTGATCAGATCATAACGGTGATCAGAAGACTCAGGGCATACCACGAAAACAGTCTACGAACCATTACATCAAGGCCTCAGCCTGCCAAACGCCAGGAGCGTATCCGGTCCCATGGCCTCATGTTGCTTTTTCCAAATGCAGATACGCCCACCAGCATTCATCAGACCAGGCAACAGATTTCCAAGTCGGTAGTCCAGTGTTGGTGCTGATGTGCACATGCAAGGCGCAGTTTCTTATGTCTCGTAGTGAGCATGAGTACCAGTGAAGGACGTCGACTGCTATAGCCTGTACGAAATAATGTCCGGCCCATAGTTCACGTGGATATTGATCTTACTGTTCCTACGTTGTACTGAATGATTAACCAGGCCACTGTGCTGCGTCTCTGATATTACGAGACACGAAGCTCACCACGTGTTACCTATGGCTTGTTGTTCGACCGCTGTTGAGCAAGTCACGGTTGACTCGTGATACCACAGAACAGGAGCTGTTGTTGCGATACTGGCACTTGCACCTTTCCTCCACAATCATTCCACGTTCGAAGTCGGAAAGATCTTAATGCCGACCTATTTGCCCTGGCAGACACTTAAAAACTGATCACTATACATGTGAACTACAATCTTATATCAGCCGCATCACCAGAGTCACGGACCAGTCATTCCTACGCAAGGGGGGGGGGGGTGTTGCTAATGCAAAGCCAACTCAAAAGTAAAACCCGAATATTTATTGATTATACAAATAATAAATTCGGATATAAAAATAAAATTAAATCAAATTTATAACGGTAACACTATTAACTAAATTTAAAGAAAGCTTATTTTTCTAGTTTAGACTAAGGAAAATTGCCTAAAGAAGTCCAGACCCACAGGTTAGATAGGACAGATAGTCGACTCCTCCCATAGCCCACAAAAAAAAAAAAAAAACAGCATCCTCATGGGAATTCGTTAAAAGCGGGCTATCACAGTTGATTGTTTCACTCATATCACGTAAATCTGTTTCTGTTTCGCAAACGTATGTTACTCGCTTATTTCAAAAGAATATAGTCCATATATTTTATTCACACTTACAATGCAAAATTTTAATACATCTGAATTTAAATAAATATTCTGCTTCTATTCCGAGACTGCCCCATCGGTTCAGAAGAGTTAATTGAGAAATAATACCATAATATTACCAAATCTGGATACATTTTATATGCACCTTACCGTATTTTTTGGCACGGGTGGATTGAGCTCGGAGGAGGACTCTACTATCATGAATAATTTTACTATGAAATATTACCTTTTTTTTTTGTCCAGTATTTCTCGTCCGAAAAATCGCTCTATAAAATATGTAATTCTGGATTAAAGAAATTATTTCTCCCCTATCTTTTCAGAATCATTACATTTAACCTCTTTTACAATAGTCAGAACTGGATTTACTAAAGCCACACAAAAAATTACAACGCTATAGATACACAACAGATCTATAAATATTGAAAAAATTTAACGCTATGATAAATGACACTAGAATATGGTATTTTTTTTCTACTGGCCTTCGTTAACAAATTAGTTTTGAAAAATGTGCCTTTCTCAGCTTTGAAAGTATAATATTATAGTAATTCTGCGGTAATAATGCAATTCTGAACTGCCTATAGCTGTCTGTTCGGAATATAAACCATCTCTGAATTAAAGAGAGAGAGAGAGAGAGAGAGAGAGAGAGAGAGACTGTGCCATTTGGCAGAAATGACCCTGCAAACACTGTGAAAATTAACTGTCTGTTCCTGTCTAATCTGTGGTGCAGATTAAGGTTATTGCATATTTCATTTTCTATATATATTGCTAAACTCGATGATCTCTTTTGAGACATTGTAGAATGAAAATGATTTTTTATTAATTTTAACTTAGAAGAAAAGTTCGTTCTCCAGTAGCAACGGTAAAAGAAAGTTAAAAGAACGCTCAAAATATTGTACTATAGCGTACTAAATTCCCAGCATTCTAACGAATCAGCGCTGACCAGTGACTGAACCTGTGTTTGCTAAAGTAATTCACTGTAACAAAAACCTGCTATGCGGAACTGTCGTGTCGCTAATTTTGTTTGCCTGTCTCAATGGCAGTCGTCATAGTCAGCGTGTGTGGTAAGAGATTTTACATTATTTTCATTAATTCTAGCAATGCTCGGAATTGAGAACGCTATATAATAGAATTACCAATCAACGTCGATGGACTTTGAGTAAATATAACATGCAGTCGCTTAACTCGGACACCATTGCATCGAATTGCATGCTTCCATAAGTATGAGTAGAACCTCTGGGAATGCACTGCATCTAGTTTCATTTTTAGTCTAATCTAAAAGCGATACACTTCTGCTTAGAATAATCCTAATCTGCAGTGTTATATGAGCTGTTCAGAGGTAAAGTGGTATAAGTCGCTTTCTCTTAATTTCACAGGAGAAAGAGTTTTGCATTTCAGCTTATGAAAAATGAAACTTGTATTAAAAAACTCAAATAAGGATGGTTTTATATTCAAAATATAATACATTTTTAGTCTACATAAATGCTTTATTAATTTTTTAGCCATAAACGTATAAATACATAAAAACTTGGCTTTCAGTCTTTTTAAACCATGTTAAAAAAAAGTTAAAGTTAAACCATGAAGAATGTTCAATTCCTCTCACCCTCTTGTTCTTCTGCTTCATTATCATCATCTGGTATTGCTTCATCTTGTCTTGCACCAGCAGTAGCGTCATTAGCAGTAACCAAATTGCGGAAAACACTGTGGTGGATTGGTGGGATGTACAGAAGTAGACTCAGCATATCCTGTTTCTTTGCAACTGATACAGGAATTGGTTCCAAGTATAATATTGGCTGCTCCACTTCTCCCAAGCTTCTCTCACTTTTTGGGGACTATCTCTACGATATGAAAGAGATGGTTCAATGTTGATAGTTTTGACTCCTTCAATTTCATTTAAAGTTCTTTATACTGGGTAACATAAGGAGTGTTTTTTGTGAGCCTGATCCATTGAAATTTTAACCAGTTGACATTGTCGTTTTGGGTGCTAATTTTCTTTTTGACTACATGGTTTAATAATGGCTCAGCGGACAGAAAATCTGTCTTATCCATTTTATGTACATGAAATGGATGTTTATTCTTGGCACCTTTTATTGTTTAATACCAATCTGCTGCAGTGAAAATCATCTTGGGCTTTGATGAGGATTCAATAATAGCAAAATCGCGATCATTCGGCAAAAGAGAATGACCACTTACCATAAATAGGTAGTCTACAGTCTTGATGGAGTTATCTGTACTGTGTAGTAGCTTCAGAAGGCTAAGTGTCAGTTTCCAGTTCCGATTTTGTCCTGTACTCGAGTCACTAAACATGATGCAGTGATCTTTTCCATTGCCAAATTGTTTGATGTGCTTCACAAGACAGGCTGCGATTTCTTGGCTTCCTTTTTTGCCTTCGGTCTCATCCCATACATACATGTGGCCTTCCCCATTGTGTAAATTGTGACAACCAAGATTATATGCGTACATATTTCTCTTGTAATAGGCAACTGAAGTGAATAACTTAGGAAAGGCCAGTGCCTTTTCAAGATGAAATGTAAAAGCTAAGATATTGTTATCATTCTTGCAATCATCGGTAGCCTTCTCAAAATTTCACGTGCTTTGTCTGCTTTGTGTAAATGCAATTTATGATGTGCTTGAAGTTGCCTTTTTTCTTCATCATTTTCAGATGCATCAATCTTTATTTTCATGGCATCACATGTTTGACACATATCCTTCTTAGGAGCAATAAGAGATAAATTAAACCCATAGTTGAATATATGCCTATAAACATGTTCTTTTACTGCTACTTGCTGCCTGTCTTTACACTCTAAAACAAATAGTTCGTACATTTTTTTTATGTTTAAGTCTGCACTCAAATATTTTCTATTTGGGTTGTTGTGTCTAGTGTAGTGGCTAACATAACTTGGAAATTTTCAGATGTGTTCTCTTTTTCCTTTCAAGGCTTCTGAAATTTTATTAGAAGGTGGTCCTTTGCCCCTTAAATCTTCACCAGGTTCCTTACCCTCTTCCTCTTTTTTTTAACAAATGGGCCAAACGTCCATAGGATATTTGAAATGTGTCTAAGAAGAATGACTTTACAAACTTGTATGGTCTTGTTTTTAATATTCAAATTATAATCGTAAGAATCTTAGGATTATAATTAGAATATTAAAAACGAATATTAAAAACGTTAGGGGTCTAAGATTAACGTTATAAAAACGTTAATCTTAGACCCCTTCTCTCCAGATCTAGGACGATGATTTCTAACTTGCATTCGCTGGAATAGTCCACTTAAGTAAGCGTTCTGTCTAGAATAATTGCCAATCCGCCAAAAGTTATTAAAACTTAGTTGTCTATCATCAAACGTTATTTTTTGGAGGCATTTTTGTTGACAACCACAGCCTTTGTTGGTAAAAAACTTACCTTTCACAGTTCTATTATTTCTGGTGACATACTTTTCACCCATATTTCTCTTCTTTTTTCTTTCTGTAGATTTATGACTCTCAGGATCTCTTCTACGTTTCTTTGTTTTTTTTTTTTTTTTTTTCAATTGTGGAGTACCACTGTCAAGGCTTTATTTGTCATTGTCTACATGTGAAAACAAACAAAAACTTTAAATTTCATGTAATGTCAACTTCATGTAGTTAATATAGTTTTCAGGATACTAATTCCGACCAGCAGACATGTTTTTATAGGTTATGAAATCAAAACATAGTCTTAAGCTTATTATAATGTACTTACCTTGTACATGTAATATTTCTTCTTCACCAGCTATAATTCTTCAAGAAATGTCAATAAAAGACATTCAAACGAAGTTTGTTCACGGAACACAATCTGTAATCATACGCGTATCTTGACAGCTAACACTGACTTATACCACTGTACCTCTGACGACGCTCTGTGATTCTGATCAAACATATTCAAAAGAGGATTGGGATAATTACTGTGTATTCATACATACTCGTATGTGTATAAAACACTTTCATAGTATAGTGGCACCCAACAGAAGACTTATTTTAGTCATTCTTTATTACATAGAGTGCTGTCATGCTATGACAGTTTTCATAGTATTTCCACAGTTTAGATAAAAAATAATTGTGCAAAACATCCAAGCACGTCATGAACTTTACGGTTTCAGGCAGCACCATACCAGGTCCCAAACATGACACAGCCCATACCATCAGATACCCTCCACCAAACTTTGTGGTTGACATTCCATAACCATTATTCTAGTCCAGACAGCGTTTCATA
Organism: Mastigoproctus giganteus; assembly: GCF_048544385.1. Lineage (NCBI taxonomy): Eukaryota > Metazoa > Arthropoda > Arachnida > Uropygi > Thelyphonidae > Mastigoproctus > Mastigoproctus giganteus. Next base: position 200,657,667 of record NC_143580.1, read on the forward strand.
TTGGTCATATTGATAACTGTGATATCAACCCCAGTGGCTCATCATCTGGTGAGTATGGGCTTGGCACACCCAGGGCCTGTGCTATCATTAGGCAAACTAGGCAGACGCCTAGGGCGCAGACCTCAGAGGGGCGCAGTACTGACCTCAGCCTATACTTCTCTTGGAGTTTTGGGGACGCTGACTTCATGATTTGCCTAGGGCGCCAGTTGCTGGCAGCTAATCTAGCGCCACCCCTGAGCACACCCAGGGTCCTCACTGGATATCATCATTCTTCTCTTTCTTGGTGACTCCCTTCTACTTCTGACTCTTTCTCATATTTTGGCCTTTTCAAATTCAAGCGAGACCACCCTCAACGCAATTGAGTAGTTTAAAAATTTTTTTTTTTTAGGTCCTAGCCGCCGAAATCTCAGGAAATTACGCGGCAGGACCTGTCAGAAAAACTAAGTCTACTGGGTTCCTGGTCTGCCTCCACGGAGCGAAAATGGGGCAACGTTGGGCCTCAGCAGGGGTCCAGTGGCTAAACTACCAGATGAACAACGGTACACGAAATCACACAAATACAAAGCCCACATACTTTTAAGTCTCTGGCATTCCAAGCGAACTGGTACACCCATAATGCCGACCGGGCTAGCCGGGTGGGTAAAACCCCGGGTGGGTTTGCCTACCTGGCAACCCAAAGGTCGCGGGTTCGAATCCCGCCTCGGGCTTGGATCAGAGTACTGCAAAAATCTTGGAGGTGCATTATGGCCATAGAAGCCGATGCGCCAACAACTGACTTAAAAAAAAAAAAAAAAACACCCACAATGAAAGCAACGCGGAGATGGGGAAAACTCCTGGTGCCGCTAGACATCAATGCACTTTCTCTCTCTCTTAGGGTAACTCGAAATTTTTTTAGCTTGTGCAGCATAAGCCTCAGGCTTCCTTGAATTATATGGCTAGTAATAAAAAAATATATATTAGATTCACGCGCAACTGCCATACCATTGAACCTAAGGCTGTGCAGCTCCCTATGGTTGGTTGGCATACTAACGGACGTTTCTCTGGCCTCTTGACTATGTTATATGATGTACTGTATTTGCAAAATATGCCTGAGGCCCGAACTACCATAAATAGTAACCACATTGATTATACTCTTAATCCATCTATGAAAAAAAAATTACTGTTCACTTTCATTAATCCTAATCAATCCTAATTTTGTATATATTTTAATACAAACGATTGCTTTGTATTGTATCTCTGTAGTGTAGTCTACAGTGTTCAGATTTCTCACCAAAGGTTAAGGACGAGAATTATGCAAATAAATAATCAGTAACTGTAACCCTACTGGTTTCACCGTGAAGGGAATGGAACAGTCTGCTGATATATATTCTTTTGGTTCTAATTGAAATTATTATCATTCGTGTTATTAATATATTAAGAATGAATGATATACTATAATAAAGTATATCATTATATTATAATAGTAGATCATACTGCGATAATAGCATATAATAATAACTTACAACTAAATTCTAAAACTTTCACTTGGAAACCCCTGCAGATGGAGAATGAGAGACTCTTGTTTGAAGAGATCAGATAATAATATATTATGGCGATTCATTTTGTTTTAACAATAAAAATAGCATGCCAAAATACTTATGCATTCTGTTTTATGAATGTTTTCATATGCGCTAAGAGAAATAAACTTAATCGATTTTGGAAGTTTCGAGTGCATCTACCTGTAAACAACAACATCCAAGCTTTCAGTCGGGTCAAGCATTTCAATAATGAAAACACTTTTTTTAGGAGCGTTTTATAGGGTTCGGATATAAATATTGTGCTGGTATCTTCCGCGCGCACTTGCTATTTTAAGCTTCTATTCTTATTAATATTCTTATTTCTAGAAATCTCCTCATGTCTCTGCATACCAAGAATTATTTATTAAAACCTTACTAAGATTTATAACTCGATATATTGATTCCTAGTTGACTTTTTCAATGTTCAAAGTTCTATAGATAGCAACAAAGATGTTCTGAAAATTCCCCACTAAGCGAGAGTATAAACTTTTTTAACATTCATTTTCTTTATCTGGCTAGAAAATGCAGTTCTAAAAACATCGAAAGTTCCATATGGATATCAAACTACAGCAATAAATCATGCTCACGTGAAGGACCTTGAATTTCAAGTAAGGTCATGGTCATAACTTTCTTTTGGCTCACCTTGCGTTTCCAAAACACGTGATGGAAAATGACGGAGCGGCCCGTTGATTTTGGCGCAGAATATCAGGGGATATTGACTTTAATCCGGATACTACCCCGAAGCTGTTGTCAAAAATTCATCTTTTCTGTGCCGCATAGTTGGGGGGGGGGAGAATGAAATGTGCTGCTATAAGCAGAAAGGAGTAAAGAAACAAGCACAAAAAGTATTCAAATAAGATTAAGAGGAGACAGAAAGGGTTATTTACCTTCTAAGGAAATAGTGGACTGAAAATAGGTACTGGGACCCCAAGAACGTCCTCAGAGAAACTGAAAACAACTTTCCAAGCAAACTGCCGCAATTGGTAAGAAGAAACTAGTTATCAAGCTTAGCCGATATAGCTAAACGGATTGTTATAGTGGTATAAAAGGGCTATTTTTAATGGAACAGCAAGTTATATTTTGTAAACTTTGTCAAAATTCTTCAAGTATAATAAGTATTCGTCAAGGACTCGAATGATACTAGTCTTTGAACATTCGACAAGCGCAACCGTCCTGTCTGCTGTAGTACCTATTAAAGGAGCACTGGCAATCACCTCTCTTTGGAAGTCTGTGAAATTCTGTCATTGCCAGTAAACTGATTTCGTCACTGGTCGAATCACACGTCACACACCATGTCAGGATTTCGATTTACGCATTTTTGCTGGAGGGAAGGTTATCGGGGTGATTTGTAGGTGGCCTTATCTACCTCCAAAATATAGGGGTTATTTATTTATTTATTTTAAGCATCTAAGGCTATGAGCCATCAGGGATGTCGAGAGCCAATATGAGGCCTGAAAAAAAAAAAAAAAAAAAAAACCTCACAGCCCTTTTTCCACCTCAAATTCCTCTTTTGTTATAATTTATGGCAGTGACTGACCTGCCTGCTTTCGTCTCCCCTATGCCTTGGGCATCAATGTATTGCATCCGAAAATACGATGTTCTATCTCAGACTGATTAATCCAACCAGCCCATAAAAATTCTTCTCATTCCGGGAAGAGCTGAATTTATAAATTGCTGTCTAAATATGGATATTTACAACAATTTGCTGTAATCATATAAGGTATGGTATATTTTTTGCAACATAGTATCTTTAGTTCCAGACGAATTATAGATCCAAGTTTTGAATAAACTTGAGAACAAATGGGCCTGTTGTACTGGGATCTATGGTGAAATGAAATAATGGTAACGTGTAAATCCAGTAAAATATCTTTAATTATAAATACTTTGTAGCTTTCCAGACAATCGTGTCTCTTTTTCAACGGAATTTGAACTTAACGGATACAGTTATGCGTGCAGTGAGGCGTGCGAAGGCGCGTTATTCAATCATTAAACTGGCGTTCATTGTTGCTGCACGGACATGCGCAGTTTTTTCTCCAGCGCTTGTCGAGGCATAGAACGGTTGTCTCTAAGATGGGCTGCAGTCTCATGCCTTTACACTAGAGACCAGAGAACGTAGGCTTCTACCAGGCAACTGACCGCATTTTATGTGGTATTCCCTGAGGATTTTTGAGATCCGGCCTGACACGCCTGGATAGTAGGGAACGTAGGCGGTAGGCATATTGTCCTGGGTTGGTGGTCTCGGGTGGACTGTGAGTTCTTGTGCTTGCAATAGGCACTTGTCTAGTACGTTCGTTGGGTAGTTACAATTGATTAAGTCTGTCCTCACACGAGAAATAGTAGAAGCCTACGTTCTCTGGTCTCCAGTGTAAAGACCCCCCCCCCTGTCACCCCTCTCTTACGCAGCAGTGTCATATACTGCAGAGACTGTGACAGCTGCTACATAGGAGAGACTTCGAGACGTCTTCAAGACCGCCTAACAGAACACGACAGAGCAATCCGCCTTGCTGAGACCGACCAGTCCGCAATCGCAGAGCACTTCTGGGCTACCCACCACGACCTCAATCCCAAGCGAGACTATGAAATAATAGACCACTCCCGACACTTTCGCCACCGCCTATGGTTAGAGTCACTCAATATATTGAGAAATTCGAGAGCCATGAACAGCTGCAAAGGCATGAGACTGCACCCCATCTTAGAGACAACCGTTCTATGCCTCAACAAGCGCTTGGAGAAAAAACTGCGCATGTCCGTGCAGCAACAATGAACGCCAGTTTAATGATTGAATAACGCGCCTTCGCACGCCTCGCTGCACTCATAACTGTATCCGTTAAGTTCAATTTCTATTGAAAAAGAGACACGATTGTCTCGAAAGCTACACAGTATTTATAATTAAAGATATTTTACTGGATTTATACGTTACCATTATTTCATTTCATGGAATAAACATATTTTTCAAATTAGTTTTGCTCAGAGTCGTTTATTAATTTATTATTATTTTATTTAATGAAATGGAAAATAACTTATATCGAGATCAGATGAATTAAGTAAAGGATTCGCTTTGTGCTCTAGAAAATTGTGCTTAAAAATGTGGTCATGCAGTACTTCACACCATTACCGAGACCTTTCGGGAGCATCAACCAAAATCTATATAATCAATAAAGCAGTCTGGGAAAATTTCGTTCACATAACTGTTTAACAGCCCGGGGAAGGAAAACAAGTTATCGTTTACTCAGCTAGAAAACTGCTATTTCGCAGACCTCCATGACCTTGGTTTGGGCCTAATCCATGCTGATCTTTTAAACTAATTACAAGTTTCAGATGACGATCTAACCCACATCACACAACGGAACCGCTTCACAGCGCCGACTGGTCGCACAGATCAGTCCAGCATCTCATTGCGGGGTCGATCGTCTGGTAGTGGCGACAGGCGGCCGGCGTGGCTCAACTTCAAAACCCCCCAGGGCTGCGAGATCTTTTTTTGTTATTTTTTAGCAGAATAATTATGTTGGCGAAGTACCTCTGCGCGTTAGAAACGTCACGCGCCAAAACACTGAATGAAACGATCACTCTTCTTGACAGTGGTCAAACATATCGTGGCGGCGCTGTTGTCATCCGTTTTCAAGTGCGCAGCCCTCTAGCGGCATTCAAGGTCATTATCCTGACCTTGGCACATCACGTCTGCCTGTCATTTAATCTACATAATGTGCATTACGCTATGTTACATATCTAATGTAACAGAGATTCTCAAGCATTTTGTCTGGTGGCCCAATGAATTTTTTCTGATAACTTAGTGGAACATCAAACATTATGGCCCGGTCGTTCAGAATAACAAAATGAATAGAACTAACAGAACACTACAATTCTCTCCAAGCCATATTTTTGTGCTGCAGGATATCATTCAAGAACATTAAAATTGAGAGTCCTTCTACTCTAGGAATGACTATTCGTTGATGGTTCGTTGAGCGAATAGATTCAGAGGTATTCAGAAATGGGGAAACGAAACCGAGACAGCAAGGAGCGAGGGGATGAGAAAATAAAAATATAAATATTCATTATGTCACCTTGTGAAGTAGTCACATTGTTTCCTTGTATTACTGAAGAGTGGTCGAAAGTCAACTGGACAAACGTATACAGTAGTCTCATTTGATGTTCCGGTAGGCCTGATTGTTATATGTGATGGGTAGCTGCCCCTGATGCCCAATAAGTACAGAAAACTTGGTAAAATCCGGCACTTTACAGTCCATAATACTTTAAAATCTGGCAAATTTTACAAAAAAAAAAAAAAAAAAAAGAAAGGGCCAGCCTTAGGCCAATTGTATTTCTTTGATACAACGGTCCCCGCACCCACAGGGGAGCTTCCGCATGTGGTTTCCGCCTCCAGCTTTGAAAAATAATGAACGTGGGGCTGATGTAAGTGGCACAAAGCAATTAGCTTTTATTTTTAAGTAAATCAACAAAAAGAGGAAAAAGGGAATTTTAAAGAGCTGAAAAGTTCTAACGTAATGCGGCTTTAGTCTAATCGAATTGTCCATTAAGCATTCAACTGCAATGCAGACAAACGGCATGTTCATATTCTTGTTGAGGAAATGAAAACTGAAGCCAATTCTTCCTTCTTCATACTTTGGAAAACCTTCGAAAATCCTGAAATTCCTTGCTTGAATTTCAGGATTACTGGATTTTCATATTGTTTTATTGCTGTACACATATTTTTGACAATTCCGGTCACAGTAGCTTCAGGGAAAACCAGCTTTTCCAAATTAAAATCATAAAATCATATCTGAGGTGAAACATGCTCCAAGATAGACTCAATAGCCTTGCAATATTATCAATAGAATGTAATGAAGTAAGAAATTTAAATTTTGATATAAAATTTGATAAAATTTTAGATGTTGCAGAACCAAAAACAAGAAAAATTTCTTTATGATTAGTTTTGTTGGTTAAAATCTATTACATCAGTGATATTATTTAGCAGTGATTTATTTTTGTGTGCTTCATCGTTATTGGGTTAGGGTTAGGTATGAGTTGGGTGTAAGGTTTTGAAATGCTATGTCGAGTTAATTGAAATATAACTTTGTGATGTGTTTCGTTTGATCAAAACAAAGAAATATAAACTTCTTTTATTTTCCATCTTTGACATTGCATTCCATTTTGACGGTTTTATTTTATGTCAAAATACAGTATAACTAATAAATATAGATATTATTTTATTTTTAATTTGACGTAATAGCATATATTCATCATACCTAATTATCTTAAGTCCAGGGGCCCACCAAAATAGCTCAAATTGGGCCCCGCATTTGTTAAAGCCGGCTCTACGTGTATGTGTATATAAATTGGGTTCTTAGACTGTGGACGCCATAATCACTCTATCGGGTGATTATGGCGTCCACAGATTATGACACTGACAGAGCGATTATGGCATGATAGTGGCACTAACAGGGCGGGCCCAGGTAGGCGATACAGTGGCTATACCCCGTGCCCCCTATGATCAGCACAATGTGGATTTCTTTACTGTTGTACGATGATTAAAGCGTAATGATTCCCTGGAACACTGCTTTAGCCTAAGGCAGCGTAAAAGATCACCTTGGGAACGACTCGTGAAAATGATTATCAATACTGAACCCTGGGGGATGGTGTACTGCATTACCAACAAGCTACCCAGAGGCGAAGTTATCCGATCCACTCTCACACCACAGGGCACTATGACTACATCGTGGGAGCAATCTATGGCCAATATTCTGGGCACACTTTTTGGCACAGATACTGATCCTCTGACAGTACAACAGCAAGAAATATGCCAGGCAAACAATACCTACTTCAACAATGCTGTAAAAGACCAATTTACCACCGATGAACTGCAGCAGGCTCTTACCAAAATGAAGGAGAGGAAATGTCCCGGACCAGACCTCATTGAACCCGAAGTCCTTAAAAAGACCGCCCAAATCAACATCCAGTTTCTACTCGACCTCTTCAATAAGTGCTTGTCCCATGGATCTTTCCCAGAAGAATGGAAAAACGCCAATGTAAAACTGATCATAAAAAATCCATCTAAACCACTCCAACAACTAGAGTCATATCGACCCATTGCCCTTTTATCCATGGTTAGTAAACTGTTTGAACGTCTACTCCTAGTACGGCTCCAAGACCATTACGCCAAAGCTGGGCTCCAGTCCAACTTCCAATTTGGATTTCGACAGGGGCAAAAAAAGTGTAAAGTGTATTTAGTGTCTAACGGCACCAGGGGTTTCCCCCATCTCCGCGTTGCTTTCATTGTGGGTGTACCAGTTCACTGGGAAGGCCAGAGATTTAAAAGTGTATGGATATTGTACATGTGTAGTGTTGTGTTCTGTTGTTCTTCTGGCCATTTAGCCGCTGGACCCCTACTGAGGCCCAACGTTGCCCACACTTAGCCCCGTGGAGGCAGACCAGGTACACCAGTATTTTTAGATAAGTACTCTGGCAGGTCCTGCCACCTAATTTCCTGAGATTTCAGTGGCTAGGACCTATATATATAAAAAAAAAAAAAAAAAAAGGGGGGGGGGGGGGATAAACGCTTGAATTTAGTTAGGCCGAAAGAGGTTGCAAGTGTGCAGAGTTTGGTATTTAAAATTTTTACGTTGTGTGGGGCATTCGCTTTTCGCTGGCGATATAGGTAGAGTAGGGGGGAGAGACGGAAGGCTGGGGGGAAAAGACAGAAGTATGGGGTCTATAGGGAAGGCGACCCCAGGTATATCAGTGGGGCATGCCCTTGCCCCACCAGAGGGAAATGAGGGGGTGGTGGGGTGAGGAGGGGGCAGGAAGTCCTTCCCCTCACCCCACCAGGGATAGGGAATGAAAGTGGGCTGGGCAAGGGAGCCCTGCCCAGTTCGCCATAGCGGCAATTTGCAGTGCCCTCCAGCAAGTGCAGTCTGTTGATGACTCGTTGGTGGGGTTTGGTCCTTTTCTAGGTGTGTGGTTTCATCCTGGGAGCGACGACATTCTGGCTGGAGCCACTCCCATTGGTTCCTAGGTCGATGCTATTTTATTTATTCTGCTGCATATTACGCCGTTTGTCCTTAGTATTTTGCGATCCTTTCCTCTGTGTTGATGTTTTATCAGTTTGTCTTTATTTATTATTTGTGGTCATCTAATCGTTGTGGATGGCTATTTCTGTTCGTCGTCTATTGAAGACGTCAAGTGCAAATCGGCTGAGGGCTTTGTATTCATCTTCTGAATCCAGTAGATGGTACTCTTGATTTTTCGGCAAGTATTGAATCTCAGTTATAAGTCTACTTCTGTGTTCTTCGTAGCATTCACAGTCGTGCATAATATGCTGCCAGGTTTCAGGTTCTCCACAGGTGCATGTGGACTCTTCTATTATTCCGAGTGCGTTCAGTTTTGCTTTAAATGGGCCGTGGCCCGTCAGGAGGAAGGTTGTATTTAGCCCAGGATAGAACCACGAGGGAGCTTTTGGGTACATTTTTGCGACTATCGGTATGAAGCTTCTTGTAACTTGACCCTTTGGCGACATCTCCCATCTGTGCTGCCAAATCTTCAACATGTGAGCCACTATTCGTTGTTTCTCTACCGTCCGGCTGTTGGTTAGGTCCAAGGTAAAGTCATAGATGGAGGCAGGTATATCCTTGGACAGTAAATACATGAGTCCACATCTAGTCACCTCTAGGTCCAGCGGAAGAGCTCCTGCCAAGACCTGCAGAGCGTAGGTGCTCACCGTTTTGCATGCCCTAGTTATAGTTAGAAGTATGTTTCTTTGGATAGTGTCCAGCAGTCTTCTGTTGACCGCGGTTCCGGCCTTCCTGAACCAGATTGGTGATCCGTAGGTGATCGCTGGGATGAATATTGTTTTATAATACAGGGACAGGGTCTTCCTGTTGAGTCCCCAGTCCCTGCGAGATACTCTTGCTACAAGTGCTGCATAGTTCCTTAGTTTCTCTCTCAAGTAGGTGAGGTGAGGTGTAAAGGACAGGTTTCCATCCAGGATAATACCTAGATACTTTATTTGCTTTGCTAGTTTAATGGTGGATCCCGCTATCTTTATTTGCGGTGGTCGTCTGATGTTTAGAGAGCCTTTTAGTAGTACTGAGTTTGTCTTGGTTGGTGAGATCATTAACATATGTGTTTTTGCCCAATTCTGTAAGGTTTGTAGTGCTTGGTTTGCCTGTGTTTCAAGTCCCGTTCTGGAGTCCGCTTCCATCATTAAAATGAGATCATCAGCAAAAGCTTGACTGGCCACATTTCCCAGGTCCAGAGCCAAGAAGTCATCAAAAACCATGTTCCACATTAGTGGCCCCAGGACAGATCCCTGTGGGCAGCCCCTTCGGACGCTTTTAACAACTCTTCGGAAAGTTGTGACGACCTCAATTTTCCTATCCGACAGATATGCCCGGACACTGTTATACAAGTTTTCTGGGATTGCTGCTTTCCGGAGTCTGCCAAGGACACTGGGCCACCAGATCGTGTCGAAGGCCCCAGCAAAATCCACTGCTATTACCAGAAAATATTTCTTGTTACTTTGGGTTGCCTTGGTTATGAGGTTTTGGACTGCTTCAATGGTCGAGAAGCCCGGTTTAAATCCATATTGCCTGGGTGATTCTAGGTTGGCGGTTTTGTAATGGTTCATGATCCTTTTGTGGAGCAGCCTTTCATAGAGTTTGCTTAGGGTTCGACCGGGGCATTGCACAGAAGATGCACTGCAAAGGATCATCTCTGCAGTCTCAACTTCTACCTTCAAATACTATCTACTAATAGCAATAGATTTCGCAGGAGTCTTCGACAGGCTCTGGTGGGCAAGCAAATATTCCATTAAATTTATACAAATGCATCGAAAACTACTTATCAAATAGGAAAATTACAATCTCCTCAACGTACCGAAGAATCACCAGGTCTATCTACAAAGGTTGCCCCCAGGGTTCAGTCCTTGGTCCTTTTCTGTGGAACATTGTCCTGGATCAGCTCCTTGGACTGGACCTAGGTCCTGTAGCTATACAAGCCTTTGCTGATGATGTGACCGTCCCGATTGAGGCTGACAGCAGAGCTTCTCTGGAAGCCAGAAGAAACCAGGCACTTCAAATCCTTCAGAACTGGGCAGCCCTACACAAACTAAGACTCTCACCCCAAAAGACACAATCCATTCTCCTGAAGGGATCACTAAAGCCTACTAGAAACCCCACTATCAAACTTCAAGGCCAAACCATCAAGCTAGTTTCTACGTTAAAACTACTGGAAATGTCCAGTGCCGGAGAGAAAGTGATCCTAAGCTCACTTTCTCTCCGAATCTTGCACACCTCCCGCGAAAGTGGGAGACTACACTGCTCTCATTGCACGGGTGATTCGTCGTGATTGGGGATTGAACCGACTCACCCTTAAGGTTCTGTACAAATCAATCTGCCTTCCCTTCATAACGTATGGATCGGGGGTCTGGTTTCGCAGGGCAACTCTTTACAACAACAAACGTAAACTGGGAACCATCCAGCGCACCATCCTTCTCACTATTACAAGGGCATGCTGCACAGTTAGCAACCCAGCCCTTCGGGTTCTTGCGGGCGTGCTTCCGCTTGATCTGGAGGTTATTCGAAGGGGCCTCCACTACTGTCTGTCCAGGGGTATACCAGCAACGATCCTTGGACAATCTATCAATAACCTGAATAAAATCAGGCAGGAAAATAAACAAATTGCCATCCTACTACTTCAGACCTTGCAGGACAGATGGACTACTACCGACAAGGGCCCAATCATCAAGAAATTTATACCTTATGTAAATGCCGTATTTCCCAAATCTCCAAATTGGTTTTCTCCTGGTCTTTATACCACCTACCTCATTACTGGACACGGATCAATAAACCATAAACTAACATCCATGGGAATCATTGACAACCCCTACTGTGCATGTGATGAAATAGAAGACTGGAACCATCTACCTGTCAACACTATGAGGACCTCCGCACCATCCTGTTTACTCGTATACAAGATAACCCTCAAGGAAATGAACACTTATTCATCACAGAAGAAAACTACTACTATAAGTTTACCAAGTTTGCACGAGCCCTCTTCACAAGACGGAGCACCTTATTGCCAACACAAAATAGGAACAATCCAAACATCTGATCCTTACCTAACTGGCCAACCGACCTTAACCTGGATAGGATCAACTGGCGTACGGGCCACCTGATTCCTCAGTGGCAACTTACACGCAGCTCTCTTGCTGTGTCTTATTTATCGTCCTACCCGGGTTCCCCTTTCAATTGATGGCGCTTATTGTTCCATTGATAACCTGGAGGATGCCTTCGCCTACATCCTCCATATTTCTAGCTTTCTTGCGTACACTCTGTACTTCCCCGACTCTACCTTTCTTTCTTTTTTTTTTTTTTTTTTGTCTCCGTCCAGGAAGCTCTGGCGACCCTGGCGGAGACAAGCCAGAGAATAATGAGCAGACTGGCTACCTCCTAGTGGTTTGTGCAGACAATGTGGAGTCCCACCAGGGACTCCACATTGCCAGTTGTGTGTCCTGGCATTTGGCCGCCCTGAGGCCAAATGGCAGGACACACAACAGAACCTAACGCAATATGTCATATACAACACACAACACTTTTCTGGCATTTACAGTAGTACTCTATTCCTTCCCAGAGAACATATCACGCAGATGTGGGAAACCGCAGGTGGCGCCTGACCCTAACACTATGCACACTATGCTTTAGCCACCACCTTCCTCATTTAGAAAATCCTAGGACCACTCCTGGGCAGTGATAACGTATATCGTTGATCAGCGGTTAAAACTGTAATCAAATTGAATTAGTTTTCAAAAAAAAATAAATACGAGAAATAAATAAACTCGTATAATAATAAAAGTAACACAGTGACATTTTAATGCTAAACATTTTATTTGTATAATATTTAGTATTACATGTCTTGTGTCCCCGGCGGTTACCCCAACTCCGCGTCGTTACTTTGTGATGTAATATAAACTCCAAAGGCCAGATAGTGTGGGGTAGTATGTGTCTTGTGTAGGGTTATGTTGTTTATCTGGCCACTTGGCCTAGGGGTCGTGGAACACCACAGTCCTCTGGTTGCCGTCCAGTGCCGGTGGGAGGGGACCAGATCGATAGATTCGAGAGCTCTGGAGGGGCGAACCTTGGCGAACTGAAGAACTGTCCAAAGGGGGGAGGGTTTTAGGAAGTGAGTGCGGGGATGAAAAAGCTTTAGGTAAAGATGAAGTGATGAGGGAGTAGGAAGACATCTGCCAGGAATTTAAAGATAGGGGATAGAAGAGCACCCCAGTGCAAGGAGCCCGCTCTCCACGGAAATGGGGGGGAAGGATGATAAGAACAGCAGATAGCGTATGCGGTTGTAGGATTCACCAGGCGAAATATTTAGAGAGGAGAGGGAGTAGGATTACCCTTGGAGTTTGGGAGTATAGCCATTGGGACAGGTCTCACTATGCGGGAGGGAATCGCGGCTGGCCTCTGGCCATTTTCAGGGTCCTCTGTAATCCCACACTGGTGAAAATCAGCTGCAGCCAGTGTCAGCATCCCACCTAAGAAGAGTAATCAGCAGGGCGTCACCCAAAGTGGTCAATGATCGGGACGAGCAGCATGGGGGCATGCCCAGACGAGCTCCCCCAGCTGTAAGTCATATATAGAGAGGGTCAGATCAGCCGCACACAGACATTCTCAATCACTTAATGTTTACATACATACATTACTGTATATCTGCATGTTTTGTTTTATAACGCGTATCCAAGAGCAACAGTCAAGTAGAGCGAACAAACATGCACAGTCTCTCACTTTTGCGTGAATACCAAACATCACACCATTGACTTTATACGTTCTCTCCTCCCACGCATAAACTAACAACAGACCTACATGCACAGGCACTTGCCATTTATACAGACATGTACTTCAATGTAAGGGACAAACATATTATACGAATAGAAACGCGACACCCCATTTGATCACCCACTCAGACACAGAACTGACACATTTACATTCAGCATCGCACCCTCTTGGATATAAAGGCGCATTTTTAAATTTCTTTTTTTTTTTTTCTTACTTTTTTTTTTTAAAGAACATAAGGTACTTTCACACGCATACATGGGAACAATGTCATTCACAAAATTTAAGTTTATCTACTTTATTTGTAAAATGCATAGCCAAATGACGAAGTACGAGGGTGGAGAAGTACTGTCTATACTCTTTGAGTGATCGTCATTCAAGACTCCCCCCCCCCTCCAAATAATACATACCGTAACGTTCTTATATCTGGTGCTTTCTCTGACCTTATGTGGTCATCTCCAAGTATAAGCAAGAAAATTTACATATTTAAGTTTTCTTTTCCTAAAGTATTTATTTTTTAGCCAGCGAAGATGCTTAATATGTTTCTGTTATGTTCTACTTTGTAGTTCATGGAAAACATTTCGAGGGCCTCTGTTCGTTCAAAAATGTTAGGCAAAGTTATTTCTTTCTCGATTTTAAACTGACTTATATTACTCTTTATCTAATTCACCAGTATAACAGTAAAGCATAGTATTTATTTCTATCAAAGTTGCCTTGTCCTCTTCTTCTCTAGAGTGACCTTTGTGTTGTACATATGGAGACTGCGTAGTGCTTAAACAGTGTATATCTACTATTGAATCTCATCGAACTTTAACTTTCGGTTTCCTGATTCTTCGGTTTCTTCCATTGTCAAACTGGTTTCTGTCATTTGCATCAGAGACGGCGGTAAATCTCTCTTTCATTAAGGTACCGAATCTGTTAGTATTCTAACAAACTGTTGGAACTATGAACACAGCACTTAGTTTAACGACGTAAAAATTATTTAATATAGTTGGGGAAGGACGTTACATGATTGTTTTCCATTAATATTATTACTATATTCAATACCACTAATACCACGTGAAATTAATAATATAGTTTATTAAGCCATTCGCTTAAACTACTATACATTAAGGCGACGTTAAGGTGGTATAGTAGTTTAAGCGAATGGCTTAATAAACTATATTATTAATTTCACGTGGTATATGAGTGGTATTAAATATAGTAATAATATTGATCGTAAAAATTATATTTATAATCACCTTACTATCTCTGGTATACACTGAGTTAGATTTGTATTAACAACACCTAATACCTCGTGGGGCCACCTGTTGTCCTTAAGACCACCCGTACAAGTCTTTTTCTAATATAGTGAACAATATTTCCGGATAACTATAACCTTTGTTTCTGTACTTTTAATATGTCTACTCATTTATCGTGGTTGGCACATTATAGCCTAGGTTGCTGTTGCGCCAGTAAACCCAAAATCAAATCAAACTTGGCATGGACAAGGTGTTACCGGGTGTCCTGTGATGATACTACCCATGCGTTGTACAATGTATTCAACAATGCCCACACATCAGGCGGATGGTCGTAACCTAATATCGTTTTTCAGTAGGTCCCAAGCATTCTAAATTGGGTTGATATTAGATGAGTTGGCGACCGTGGGAGGACTGAAAATTCATTGTCATGTTCCTAAAACCAGTTAGCAACTATTTGGGACTTGTGGCATGGCGCGTTGTCTTGTTAATAGACGCCATTTCACCGCTACAACACCATTACTTCACCTTCTCCAGCCTGCCAAAACACCAGAAGTGCATCCTGGTGACATGGTCTCATGTTTCTTTCTACAAATGAGGATAAGCCTCAGCATGATAGAGTTGGGAACGGGATTCATCAGTCCAGGCAACAGATTTCCACATCAGTAGTCCAGTGTTGGTATTGATGTGCCCGTTCAAGGCGCAGTTTCTAGTTTCTCGTAGCGAGCATGGGTACCAGTGATGGCCGTCGACTGCCATAGCCTATACGACCTAATGTCCGACGCATAGTTTTATGTGGATTTGCGGAGTTGGAGGAAACCCCGATGCTACGTGACCTGTAACACTGAGTTCAGATGGATATTCCTACATGAAGTATTCTTACTGTTCCTACGTTGTACTGGGTGATCAACTGGGCCACCGTTCTGCGCCTTTGCTGTGTTACTAGACGAGACAGGACGCTCACCACGGACATCGACCAAAGTGGCTGTCCCATAGGTGACCTTTGGCTGATTGTTCGACCGCTGTTTTGCAAGTCACGGTAGTCTGGTAATACCACAGAACGTTAGCACTTTACCACGTTGGCTGTTGTAGTGATACATATACTGGCACCTGCACATTTTCCCTCACAATCATTCCACACTCGAAGTCGAAAATATCTCGGCACCGGCTCATTTTTCTTTGCAGAGACTCAAACTGATCGCCACGTGTCCGTACTACATTCTTATATCAACAGTCCCCAGCTTTGAGCCTTCACCAGCATCACAGCAGTCCATTCTTGCACAACGGGATGTTGCTAATACAAAGCCAACTCAGTTATAAGGATAGATCCTGGCTGGCAGGCTGCTTTTTGTTTGATTAAAGTTTTAAACTAGTCTCTCCATAAGGTAATACAATATATCTTCCGTGATAGTATAGTTGGTTTGCCACTTGTCACTTGCTTGGAGAGGAGTCTGGGTTCCATCCTGCCAGAGAGGGGAGGAATTTTTAAAGGTTTCTTCAGTTGGACTTGCAGTTAGCCGGCCTCAGGAGAAGGAAATAAGGTTGCCCTCCCCTTGATTGCTTGTTGTTGTTTGTTATTTGGTTTTTAGGAGCATTAGCAACTAAGGCCATATTGCACCGAGGATATGCGGTGGTCATTCCCTGACCTTTCCGCATCCTCCGTATTTGGTGGTCACGGGCTCGAACCCCGGTCTAATCAAGAAGCGTGTACTATGCACTGCTGTTCCTGCCCACCTGGCTACGGAGGCGCCTGCCCTCCCCTTGAGTAATTCCGGTTTTCAGCGCCTACGACATGCAAATCGACCGGTGAAAGCAGACTTCTGGAGACATACACCCTGCAGCAATATGGCCTGAGATAATGATTCTCCATAAGATCAATAACATCCATAAAGCATAAACCAATAACAAAATTCACAAAGCAATGAATCTGAACAGTGATGTAGGAGTAGAAGAATTCGTAACTAAATTTCACTGATGCGTCCTTCCAGACGAATGTAAAGTTAGACGCGAGAACCCAGGTACTGTGGAAGTTTGCTACCAATATCACTGAAGTTTGCTACCAATTAAATTAATCTTTAGTCAAAATAAATGGCAAATCAGTGGATCAAAGATAGTCAAATTTAAAATAAATAGTTAAAATACCGTATATTTCTGAATAAAGGGCACAAACAACTGTGTACGCGGGGTGAGGGGGGATGTAAGGTGAAAAATGAGCGCAACAGGAAACGGATGTGCATAACAGCAAGCATCAATGACTCACATAGTAGGTGTAGTAATCAACGGTAGATTTAGCACTTTCTGGAATCCAAAGGGGAAATATTTTAAGGGTTCCTTTTGCCATAAAACTGAACAATTATATTTACTGTCCAAAAGAAAATGATATTATTTTCAATGTTTATCAACAGGTATTTTATACACGTAACGAAGTAAGTTTTCAAACAATTATCTTAAAAATGCCTAGCAAGTGAATGTTTCAGTGTCAAGCGAGTTAATTATTGACATTATGGCTTAGATATAGTAATTTTGGGGTCCCTAAGTTCTGGAGCCTTAAACCATCGCGACTCGCTAACAACTTTTGCTTAACTCTGACAATGAGATGATCACCGGCAGATCGATTCACATGTATTGATGGTCAGTACAAAATATGGCAGCAATAATAGTGTAGAAGGGTGGAAAAAGTGAACTGCTTGCGGATTTCTCCCAAAATCAGACACAGTCAATGCCAGCCATTGACTGGATAGAACAGGAATCCTGTTCATCAAAAGAGGATAAAATTGCAGTATTCCCATATCTAGACAACAAGAGAGCTATCGCGTAAGACACTATCTCCGCAAATATGCCTTTATCTAAACCAGTGGTTCCCAAACTACTGAGATCTACAGACCGTTTCAAAAATCAAAAAAGTTCACGAACCCCTTCAAATATCGAAAAAAGTTTGCAGACCACTATATGTAACATATCCATATATATACAGAGTTATCGGAAAAGGTGTCCGTGATTTCCCTTTTAATTATCTTCAGAAATATTTGATTGATTGCTGTGATGGTAGTAGCAAACAGTGTGGTAACTTGAAGTTTTATCTGACACCTCAACATGAAATATGTACAAAAATATAAAAGATTGAAGCAGTCCATCGCCGGTTGTTGCCCGTGGCATCTCTTCACTCTTGACTGCCTTCGTGCTCACAGACAGGCGTCTTTGGAGTAATAGATACCAAGATAGACCAGTAATAGCTTCACTTTATTTTATTTCACATTCGTGTCATGGGAAGCATTGTCGTGGCAGTTTTCCTTCTGGTGGTCTGTCATAACTGTAAGTTTGTATATGAGTCCGTTAGCTTCTGGCGTCTGTATATATGCAGCTGGCAGAATTTATCCAGGTCGATGGCTGTTGTTGAACAGCCATCGACCAAATAGTTGCGGCACAGATACATCGGACAACATATTTCATTACCAGTTCGGCGTCATGAATTCCCGTTAGTTCCTGGCGGATCGTCCACATAACAGAGTACATTTGGGTTTTTGTGTTCAGAAGGTGAGCCTGGAATGTCAGCCCCTCCTCCTATACTAATCCGAAATCCGTGTGTGTGCTTTGACTTTCTGAATGGGTGATCCATTGATGGTAAGATTGATATCATTGCGTGGCTTCCAGGTGAAAGACATTTGAGCTGTCTTTGCTTCATTAATCTGTAATCCGATTGAGGCCAGATATGTTGAAGGTTATGGATATTTTTACTTGCCTGCAAGAACCTGATTTTGGTCAGAAGATGTGATTAAAGTTTCAGGATATGATTGGAAGTCAGTTTGGGATGCCAAGAAGGGCTCCAGCGCTGCGAAAAATAGGGTTGATGATAGGACTCCCCCTTTGTGGGACACCCCTATTAGTAATGCATGTTGGTAGTTTTTTGATGATCTCCATCAGATGGCTTCGGGTTATGGTTAGGAGTAATATTGGAGGTTTGCAGTGAGGGCCAAAAGGTGTAACAGGAGGTTGTGCATGTGAATGGTCGGTCTGTTGAAAAGTGAGCTCAGTCCATTCCTTAAATATTTCTTCCTTCATAGTGATTTGTGCTTGGGGCTCTGTTTTTGGAATCTTTTAGATCTTTTCAGCTTATCCAGGGCAAGTTGGTTGCAGAATTTTTGTCTTAAAAAGAGAGCCCTTGCCTTTTTATAGGCGCTGAAGTTTTTGGCGTCAGCAGATTTTCTCCATTGTTGGTAGGCCTTCTGCTTCTGGAGGAAAGTTTGTTGGATTGTTCGATTAAACCAAACAGAGGTTCTTAAGGTGATGCTTATTTCTTCTGCAGCTCCCTCTTTGGCTATTTCATAAAGCTCTTTGGCTAGGTGGCTTAGGGCTACATCAGGAGGGACAGTAAATAGGTGTGTCCAGTTGAATTCTCTGAGTCGTCTGAGGATGATTTCTGGTTTCAGGAGTTTTGTGGAAAAGATCAGTTCTCTTTTAGGTTGGTTTTCTTTCCTGGGCAAATAAAGATTGTGATTTTTTTGTAATGCGATTTCACATGTGATGGGATTGTGGTCAGAGTAGAATTTAAATGAAGAGGTGATCATAGAGATGCTGTCAAGATTATGGAATACGAGGTCGAGTGTGCTATTACCTCTAGTTGGGCTGGTAATAATTTGCACGAGGCCCACGGAAGCAAATATAGCGTCAAGTTCTTTCCTAGCTTCTTCATGGTGTGGTGTGGTGTGGTGTGGTGTGGTGTGGTGTGGTGTGGTGTAGGCATGTTGAAATCGCCTGTCACTATGGTTTTGAGGCTTGTTTCCAAGTTTGTGGCTATCCAGTTGTGTAGCTCCGCTCTTGAATCTTCAGTATGATCTGGGGGAAAATATATTACACAAACTTGAATCCGGATATCCTTGAACGATAACACTGTGGAAAGAGCTTTAAAGTTATGTGTTTGGCTGGTTTTAGTTTTAGTGAGTTGAAAATGTTCTCTGTAGACCAGGGCGACTCCACCTCCTCTTCTGACATCTATGGAATTCTCTAGAGAGAATTCCAGAAATCTTGTCGGCTGCGTGAGTGTATCTAGGTGATTGCTCTTGAGTAACCATGTTTCTGTAACACGAGGCATTCGTAAAATGAATGAGGACAAAATTTTCAAGATTATAAATGATGCTAGAACTAGGGGACATAAATTCAAGTTACGGGGGGGAAATGTTTAGATTGGACTGCAGGAAGTTTTATTTTAGCCAGCGAGTTATAAATTACTGGAATAAGTTGCCTTCATGGGTGGTAGAGGCCGACAGTTTGGGGAAATTCAAAGGTCATCTGGTAAGTACTTTCGGGTAAGGGAAGCGCATAGGATGATAGGTTTAATTTCCTTTTCATTTATATTTTATTATTTTTTTTAATTATTATTATTTAGTTATTTATTTTATTTATTTATTTATTTTATTTATTTATTTATTTTTTGTTTTTATCATTGTTTTGTTCGGATTTTTTTTTTTTTTTTTTGGCTGGTGCAGCATAAGCCATAGGCTTTCTTGCACCATGCGGCCGTTACTAATACTAATATCATTTCATATTCTTCCATGAGGAGCAGGGATTGAAGTGTATTTAGTTTGTTGGTGAGATTTCTGAAGTTTTGGATGAAGCAACTGAGCTGGAAGGCATTTCGGGTTCATGTGTTCCTGGTGTGTTGGTTGCTATGTCGAATGGTTGATTTCGTTGGTGGAGAAATTTTATCTATGGACCCTGTTAATGAATGGTTTAACTAGGGTTCCTGGCGGTCAGATTTTGGGATCTAGGATTATAGTTTATTTGCAGGACAGAAGATGACAAATGAGGTATAACTAGGGCGCCTTGTTTTGATGGGTTTCACTTCTACCTGTGCTGCAAACTCGGTAAACATCGTCTTGATTTTTTCGCCCGTTGTAGTTGGGCTCAACCTTGAGACGAAATATTTTCCTCGAGTTGGGACAGCCGTGATATTATAAATTGAAGACAGGTGTTGTGTGTTGATCTCTACGAGGTTTCGATGATGACCACAAGGAAGTGATTATCCCTCTTGTATAAGATGATGGTCAGGCCACACCTTGAGTACTGTATACAGGTCTGGGGGGGTCTCATTTTAAGAAGGATGTAGAGCTGTTGGAACGAGTAAGAGAAGGGCAACAAGATTAGTGAACGGAACAAAGGGTTGGTGTCTCGTGTCTGGTGAATATTCATATGCATGAGGAACGTTGATGCCTGGGTCAACTGACTGAACCACACCAGCTGATTGTGGTTTAACCGCCTGACAAGAGAGGAGGGAGGTTTAACTGCTGACCCTGAGGTTAACCTGTCCTGTTTTTCCGGGTGCATCTGTACCACCTTAGCATATGTCTGTTTGGTAGGAGAGCCTGAAGGGTCACCTCGATTATTATTCTGGAGATATTCCTGTAGACATTAACAAATAAATCAATTGATGTATTTGCTTTGTTATTTTATCATGAAATCACGGACACCTTTTAAATTAAAATTAAAACATATGCCAGTAATACGGCAAAACTGTTGAGCGAAAATTTAAACATAATAGTTTAATTAACATAAAGGTTAAATCAACAGGGAGGTGAAAGCAAATTTATGTCATACTACTAGCATATATTTTAATTTTATACTTAATATCGGTTATGCATTGGGCATCATGTGGAGGACTGTGTATTTTGCTGCCTCTAATGATAGCTTTATATTTATATTTATTTTCTTATTTTACTTTATTTTCATAATTTTCCTAACTATGTCATTATTCAAATACTGTATATATACACGATCGACCAACGTTTCGCGGACCCCAGTTTGGGAAACGTTGATCTAAACGATATGGACAGGCAGGTGGCTCTGGCCGAGTGGTTGCACCTGTAACAAAATTTTTACCGCGTGATTATTATTATTATTATTATTATTATTATTATTATTAGCTATATGGTGCAAGGAAGCCTGAGGCTTATGCTGCACCAGCCAAAAAAAAAAAAAAAAAAAAAAAAATTTCTCGAGTTACCCTCAGAGAGAGAGAGAGAAAAGTAGAAGGGAATCACCAAGAAAGAGAAGAATGATGATATCCAGCTCAGGACCCTAGGTGTGCCAAGCCCATACTCACCAGATGTGAATTTATTTTATATTTTTAGGTACGGTCCCTTACCCTTCACCCGGACTCTGTGTATTTAAAATCCTTAGCCATCAGCCACGGTATTGATTCCCTTCCACCCAGGCTTATTATTATTATTATTATTAGCTACATGGTGCAAGGAAGCCTGAGGCTTATGCTGCACCAGCCAAAAAAAAAATTCCCGAGTTACCTTTTTTCTTGTATCATCTCACGGATCTTGAGAGTAGGAGTCCTGTCCATCTAACTTCCAGCCCACAATGTCTTGTCGACAATCCTGCAGGCGAAATTACCATTGCCGCTGTCCATTCATGTAGACCGAGGTGATTTATTGTATAGACTGCCTCGCCTGCAGTGAATTTGGGCAAATTCTAAGCGGCAGGCTGAAAGACCGCATAGATGAATGTTTAACTTCCATCCGCGAGGGGATGGGGATTGAGGGGTTCCCCACCGGCCGAACGGCACGCACTTGATCCTAATCAAGTTTACGTGATAGATCGTGCTCGTCAGCCATATCACTGTCTTTGGTTGGAATTATATCAACCCCACCCATTTTCTTCAATCGCAATTCAAGACTTCGTATCAACTGTTTACGAACATGTCATAATTCAGAAGGATCGCAGAAGTGTCATAGGTTGCGCGAGTAGCTACAGTCACACAGTCCTCCAATCCTGCCCTTGTACCGCTTTATTCAATCATTTATTTATCATAGTTTTACGATCTTTACAATTTATGTATGATAGATTTACAATTTTTATGGCTGATAAAGACATCCTGGGATGTTGAAAGCTGTCATGTTCTATTCCTGTTTTTATCTTACCTTTTATCTTGCTTGTACATTAAAACAATAGTTTTATGCGTAAATATACGGCATTATTTTATTTTTATCTCAACTCTGCATACTGTGGTGGAGTCATTAAAAATTCTGATAACAAAAAACCTGAAAAAATAGGATATAGCGTGAAAGATACAACTAACCTTATGAATTAGATTATCTGGTGGTTTTTATTTTTTGTTTTTTGTCTGTAAAATGTTTGATTTTTATGTTCTATATTTAATGTTTTCTTATATAAAAAATTAGGAGTTTTTTGCTTCTACTGTTAACTGATTAATAATTTTACTTGATCCAAAAGTAAAATTATAGAACTTGGTCTGCAATGTTTTATGAAATAATATTAGCAACATTAATATTATTTCATAAAATAATATGTTCTAGAAAAACCAGGATGGTTTTTATGTCTTGAGAAGATTTAAAATTTATGCCACTCTGGCTTTTATAGATGGGTCCTGGTAATTTGATTTTTCCTCTGCAAAGTGCATTTTGTCTCAATTTTTTTTTCATTATCAGAATTCATCTTGTTCTAATTTTCATCCTTGAAAATCTGGATTGAAAACCAGAAGAATACAAATGCAAGACTATTATAGTCACCCTACTATAAGGCACTATAGTATAAAAAGCAAGTTGGTAAAGAATATTTAATTTTATTATTATTTTTTTATTATTTTTATTTATTTATTTATTGGCTGATGCAGCATAAGCCTTAGGCTTCCTTGCACCATAGTATAGTGGATAGTGGATAGTGTTTTTAGGGTCTAACGGCACCAGGGGTTTCCCCCATCTCCGCGTAATATACATTGTGGTGTGATACAGAACACTGTAGAGGCCAGAGGTTTAAAAGTGTATGGATATTGTAGTGTGTAATGTTTTGTACCGTTGTTCATCTGGTCTTTTAGCCGTTGGGTCTCAAATGAGACCCACCGTTGCCCACACTATACCTCGTGGAGGCAGACCAGGTACACCAGTATTTTAGAAATTTACTATTTACTCTGGCAGGTCCTGCCACCTAATTTCCTGAGATTTCAGTGGCTAGGACCTAAAAAAAAAAAAAAAAAAGTGGAGGGGGGGAGAAACGCTAGAAATTGGGTCAGACCGAAAGAGATATAAGTTATACGGGTTATAGTTCATTTTTTATTATTATTTTTTATTTTTTAAATTTTTGTGTGGGGCTTGTGCAGTTTTGGCAAGGGTCAAACGCTAGTCGCAAGATAGCTAGAGAGGGAAGGGAGACTGAAGACTGGGGGGTGAAAGACAGAAATATGGAGTCAATAGTGAAGATAACCCCAAAAGTCGGCGGGGCAGGCCCATGCCTCACCAGGTGAAGATAGGAGATGGCAGGGGGAGGGTACAGAGTAACCATCCCCTGCCAAGGGAAGGGAAAGAAAGTGAAACGAGTGAGGGTACCCGGTTCAGATCGCCTAATGATGTTTCGGCAGCAAACTGCATAATGTCTTTGTCAGGTCTTCGTACGCCATTCCTGGGACATGTTGTTCCGTCCGTGTGAGTGGTCAAATCCAGATAATGACTCCAGTTTAAGCCAGTGGTCAGATCCAGGTTAAGTTAATGATTAGTTTTTCAGATTGTAGCTGTTAGGTTTTTGTTTGGTTGACACATCTAAGGATCTTTATTATGGATGATGGGTGGTTAGTTTGTGGGAAAATTCCTGCTAAGGTTGTGGGTATGTTCTTCTTCTAGTAAAAAGATCCTGCGCAAACTGCGTTAAGGCTTTATAGTTGTCCTCGCTCTCCATGAGATATTGTTCTTGGTTTATTGGTGAGAAACGTATTCTAGTTATTAAGAGGCAGCGGAGGTCTTCATATAGTTGGCAGTGGTGCATGAGGTGCTCCCACGTCTCTGGCTGTCCACAGTGGCAGAGAGGGGTGTCACTCAATCCGAAACTGGAGAGTTTTGCTCTTATTGCGCCATGTCCCGTGAGCAGGTAAGATGTCAGCAGACCCGGTGAAAACCAGTTTGGGCTTTTGGGAAACACTAGTTGATTATCCGGTATGAATCTTCGGGTGACTTCTCCTTTTGTCGAAGTCGTCCAGCGGGTTTGCCAGGCCTGCTGTAGGTGGGTGAGAAGGCGTTTTTTCTCTAGTTTACGATCGTTCGCCGGATCAGTTGTGTAGTCTAGGCAGGTGATTGATTTGCCTTTGGATAGTTGATAAAGCAACCCACAGCGGACGATCTCCAGGTCCAGGGGGAGAGCACCCAAGAGGACCTGGAGGGCGTGGGTGCTTACAGTACAGCAGGCTCTCGAGATTGTTAGTAGGACTGAACGTTGAATGGTCTCTAGCTTCCTTTTGTTAACTGCTGTTACCGCCTTGTGGAACCAGACTCCTGATGCGTATGTTATTGCTGGTAAGAAGACTGCCTTATAGAAGAGAGCTAGGGTCCTCTTCTTAAGTCCCCAGTCGCGACGAGTGACTCTAGCTATTAGTGCGGAGTATTTTTTGATTTTGCTTCGGAGGTAAGTAAGATGGGGTGTGAATGACAGATTTTTATCCAGCAGAATACCAAGATATTTAAGTTCAGTGGAAAGCTTAATTGTTGTTTCCTGAATCTTTATCTGGGGAGGCCTTCCTTGCACCATATGGCCATTACTTATAATAATGCAAACAAATAAGTTACCTGTAATGTAACGACTGTAAGAACGGCTACAAATTTTCCAGTGAGTCGCTGTTCAGTCTAAGTCATATTATGCACAAATAAATAATAATATTAAATTTAATTCCAAGTATCTGATTTAATGGTTTGAGAAAACTACCAAAATGCAGAATTCATTGTTCGACTGAAAGAGATAGGGGTAGGTATCTTTGGAATTTCTTGTATGGTTGATTTTATTGGGAAAGGGAATGTACCTTTTGTTATGATCATGTTTATAGCAGTTCAATAAACATTTAGGACCCTTTCTGTGTTAAGGTCTGAGTGTTTCAACTCCAATGTATTCTCTTTGATACTCTCCTGATCAAAAAAAGTATTGATGGCTGATACCATTATTTTTCATGTGTTTTTAAGTGAGTAAGAGACCACCTGCCTAGTGACAGCTAAAAAATCATCTGATTGAAGCCAAATAAATTTATAGCCAGGGCATAAGCGATATGTGTGCAATTAAACATTAACGTGCAATTTTTTTTTTTTTTTATGAGAACCCCAAAAACGAGAGATTTTAGAACCTATAGTACCTAGTATCGTTCTTGGATTGGAGGTTAAGAAGACGAAAGAAGATATTTGTTGACATTAGACTTGAACTTCTGTAGGCTGTAATTTTCAGGAAATACGTATCAAGGAAGGTTGTTCCAGAAAACGGCAATTGAATGAATAAACAAGGAAGATGAAAAGTTGGTTCTGTGAGTTGGAAGTTGGGCAGTAAATGGATGTTGGCGGCATGTGTTCGGACTGTTTTTAACGAGAGAGTGAGAATTATAGAAGCCAATTCAGAAGAACAGTGCCCATGGAAGTATCTGTAGAAAAGGCATGCAGCAGAAACAGCACGTCTATGAGACAGCGAGTGGAGAGAGACTGTTAGAGAGGAGTCATTAATTAACCTAACTTCCCTCTTCTGAATGGAATCAAGAAGCCTGAGAGAGGTTTCGGGGGCACCACCCCAGATGTGGGAACAATATACCACGGCAGGGCGGATTTGCGATTTATACAGAGTGAGCAGCTGTTTGGAAGAAAAGTAACGCAGAGAGTAAAAAAGAAAACCAAGTTTTTTAGATGCAGAGGAAGCAATATTTGTAATGTGCTTGTGCCAAGAGAGATTAGAAGTCAGGGTAATCCCCAAAAGAGATATATCATTTTGCCTAGAAATCGGAGTGTCACCAAAGGTAAGCATAGGAGCAGAAGAATCCTTTTTGTGAGATATAAGACAAGACTGAGCTTTAGAAGGATTTAAATCAACTAAGTTGTCTTTGTCCCACTGGAGAATTACCTGGAGATCAGCATTTAAGGAATTGGTAGCAGATTTTTGAGAAGTTGAAGCTGATTGAGCAGGGTAAGGTTTCTCAAAATGAAAAGTGGAATGCAATGTGCAATCATCAGCAAAACTATGGATAGGATTTCCAGTCAAATGGAAGAAGGTCATTAATATACAAGAGGAAAAGAGTGGAGGAAGGAACTGAACCTTGGGGGACAACAGCATTAGTGGGGAAGTTAGAAGACAGAGAGCCATCTACCATCACCCTCAGTAAGCGATCCAAAAGGAAACTGGATAACTAATTACAAAAAACAGTTGGCAAACCATAAGATGGAAGCTTGTTTAGAATATCTTTATGCCAAACACGATTGAAAACCTTTGAGATGTCAAGAGCAACTGCTTGTGTTTCACTGAACTTTTCCATTGAATTTGCCCAGAAATTGGTAACATAAGCCAGAATATCACCAGTGGATGGACACTGACGGAATCCATACTGGCGATCAGATGGAAGGTTTCTAGGTAGTTTAAGAGTTGGCGGTTAATTGATTTCTCCATTACTTTAGAAAGAGTAGAAGTAATTGCATAATTACTTCTACTCGATAATTTGATGGGAGGGATTTGTCACCGTTTTGGGAACTGGCTGGATATGAGCAAATTTCCAAGCAGAAGGAAAAACACCTTTCGAATAAGAAAGTGAAAAAAGGTGGCAAAGAATAGGAGTAAATTCAGGCGTACAGGTTTCGAGAACAAGTGGAGAAATACCATCAGGACCTGGAGCTTTCTTAGCATCAAGATTCGTCACCATGCCTCTGACATCTTTTTGACGGAAGACCACAAGAAGCATTGAATGGAGCGTGTGGAGAATGGTGGGAGATGTTTTACCAAGATCATTAATACACGAGTTGGAAACAAAATGGGATGCTAGCAGGTCAGCTTTATTCTTGACTGAAGTGACAACAGAACCATCTGGTTTTGACAGAGGTGGGAGCAGAGATGGGCAAAAGTTGCGGCCAATAGCTTTGGCAAGAGACCAGAATGCTTGGCTACCATTAGGGCAAGAAGCAAGTTTTCTACTCTTAGCCTGTTCAAACTCTAGTTTGGACTGATTAATAACTGCTGTACAATTGTTGCGGGCTTTGGTGTAGGCAGAAAATGAAACTGAAGAATTGGAAACACCAAATACGATATGCAACATTCTTCTCTTGAACAGCCTTAGCACATTTATTGGAAAACCAAGGTTTAGATAAAGGATGAGATTTTAAAGTGAAGTGTGGGATAAAGGATTCCATTCCTACAAGAATAATTTGATTGACATGATCTGAGCAAACGTTGACATCAGAAGATTTGAAACAGTAGTCCGACCAAGGAAAATAAGAAAAGAAAGATTGCAGGTCATCCCATTTTTGCATTCTTGTAACGCCAAACAATACGAGGTTGAGAATAGCCATGAGATAAAGGCTCCATTGGAGAAGAGGCAATCACCAAGTTGTGATCTAAGGTGCCTAAAGGACCACTCACTTCGACGATGTACTTAGAAGGGCTTTTTGTGAGAAAAAGATCAAGCGTATTGGCTGTATGGTTAGGATTGTCTGGTATTCTTGTAGGTAAATGAACAATCTATGCAAGGTCATTAGTAATTGCAAAAACCTCAGCATCTCGACCAGCTGGCTCGGTGTGACTAAAAAACGGAAGCCAGCTGGAGTTGTGAACATTAAAATCACCAAGAAAAATTACCTCACTGTTAGGAAAGTTGGACTGGAGAAAGTCAAGTTGCAAAGAGAGGAAGTCAAAGAGCTCCAAATGATTAGTAGAGTTGGGAGAACGGTAGAGACAACAGATGAATTTGACACAATGGGGTAGAGAGATTTTAAGCCAGAGAAGATCGAAAAGAGGTGATTCCAAATTACCAAGTCGATCAGAAAAAGTATATATATACACTGAGTGATCACTGAATTATGACCACCTACCTAATACTTCGTAGGTCCTCCTTTTGCCCTCAGTACAGCAGCTATTCGACGTGGCATTGATTCAACAAGAGGTTGGAAGCGTTCAGGATGTATGACCAACCAAGCTGTGTGTAATGTGGTCAGTAATGCTGGTATGGAGGTGATTAGTGTATCCAGATGCCTGATATGCCTTTCCATAGTGTCCCACAAGTGCTCTATAGGATTGATATTGCGGATCGGAGGCCAATCGATATGCCGGCAGTCAGAACTGGCTTCCTCAAACTATTCCTGCAAAACAAATGCCCACTGGCTTGGCGCATTGTCATCTTGGAAGACACCATCGCCATTCAGTAAAAAGTGTAACATCGCGGGGTGTACAGTCAGCAAGCAATTGACGATAGCGGAGACCACTAATACGTTGTTCCACATGCACCAGGGGTCCAAGTTCCTGCCAGTGAAACATGCCCCACACCATAAAACTGCCTTCACTGGCCTGTAATTTTAATACCATGCACGACGGATCAAGTGACTCATGTTGTTGATGCCAAATGACGATTCATGGTGTGGAGTAAATAAAGTGATTCATCCGAACAGCACACCTTCTTTCAGTCCTCTAACGTCCAACTTGCATGCTCTTTGCACGAGGCAAGTCTTTTACGCCGATGAATTTTGGTTAAGAGACGATGCCGTAGGGGTCGTCTGCTGGTAGAGCCCATACTTGTGAACGTGCGATGCACGGTCATGCCAGATATTGTTCCGGATTGTCCCATGTTGTACTGGGTAGTCAACTCTTCAACAGTGCTGCGCTTGTTCGCTTGTACAAGTCGTCGGACCCAGCACTCGCCTCTAACATCAACCTTTTGCTGACTTTTGCCGTCAGGTCGTTGTTTGACCATTTTTAACCATTATGTTGTTTGACCATTACAGGAGCTCTCGAACAGCCAACCTGTTCGGCCATTTGGGAAATCGAAGCACCACCTCATCGAGCACCCACAATCTGTCCTTTATCAAAGTCCGACAAACCCTTCTTTTTACCCATCATGCTCGGAATTTTACTATCTACTGAACCACTGACACTTTATCTATGCTACGTAGGTCGACTAACTCCGCACTCTCGTACCACACGTGGTCAATGGGTCGCATTAAGTTTTCATAGGGGTGGTCATAATTCAGTGATCACTCAGTGTATATACACTGGTGTTCAACGAAAGTGCATTACGTAGGAATTTCACATTTCTAACCCTTTTTTGCGATGGTATGTTACATTAATGACTAGCATTACAAATATAAACAAAAGATATTTATTAATAGTTAAGGCCAAGCTAAGTAATATTTGGCAGTTGCTCTCAAAATATTCCAAAATGAGCTTAGGCACCTCCGTAGCCAGGTGGGAAGGAGCAGCAGTGCGTAGCACACGCTTCTTGATTAGACCGGTGTTCGAGCCCGTCACCACCAAATGCGGAAGATGCGGAAAGGTCAGGGAATAACCACTGCATTTCCCGGAGCAATATGGTCTTAGCTGCTAATGCTCCTAAAAAAAAACCAAAAAAAAAAATAACCAAAATGAGCATTTGCAACCTCTATACAACAGTTTTGGTAAATACAACAATTATGGCTGATATGTTATCAGGAGCCCTCAATTTGCTCCAGGTTTATCATTTTAAATGGAAAACAAAATTAAAAGATCACCAGATGCAAACTAATATTTAGTTGAACTGCCTCTGGCCCTGATGACAGCAGCACACCGTCGAAGCATTGACAAGATCAATTTCTGAAGATAATCAACTGATAGTTCGTGGTTCCAAACACGAATTATGGCTTCCTGAAGTTCATGAAGAGTCTTTTGTTTCTTTCTTGCAACTGTTAGTTCTCTATAGAATTCAGGTCCGGGCTGTTTCTTGGCCAACTAAGAGTTGTAATGGACCGTTCTTCCAACCGTTTTTTCATCTGTAACAAATGTAAACACATTACTGTCGAACCTCTAATGCAGAAATGAAGCTAAAGTAATTACAGAAGTGCCTACTTACACTTTTCGCTCGATGACAAGGAGCAGAGTCGTCCTGAACGATGCAGTTACTTGACAGGTTGAAATGGTCTCTAGTGGTTGGCAGCAATTTGCCTTCCAATATAGCCAGGTGTCCATTGGCATTTACAGAACCTTTTATAAACTGCAAGTGACCTACTACACAGTATGAAATGTACCCCCCATATCATTTGGCTGTTAGGGAATTTCACTCTAGACACCATACAGTCTGGATGGTATTCTTCACTACATCTATGGCAAATCGTTTGTCTCCCATCAGAGCCACGCAGGTTGAAATTCTTCTCATCTGAGAAAATAACTGACTTCCACTGCTTGGGGGTCCATTTGACATACTCCTTACACCAAATTAATCAGGCCTTTTTCATTTTTTGTGTGAGGAGGGGCTTCTTCTTAGGATGACGGGCTACAAGTCCATTTTTGAAGAGAATGTCTTCTCACTGTTACTGCACTTGCTACCACTCCTGTATGTTCTTCCCATTCTTTTTTTAGCTCAGAAGAAAAAGCTTTACGGTTTTTAAGGCATAAGCACTTCAAAACGCGATCCTGTTTTGGCATAGAGATTTGTTTGCATCTGGTTCCTTTTTTCCTATTAGCAGAACCAGTATTCTCCAGTTTGGAAAGAATTCTACTCACTGTCGACTGATTACAAGACACTCCATAAGCAATATGACGGGAAGAACATCCTTCCGCATGTAAAGCAACAATAGCACTCTTTCTTTGTGGCGTCAACTGCTCAACTGCACATAACTCGCCATCCTGACACAAGCAAGGAATGACTACAACTCTTGCAGAGTGTGCTTCTATAGCTGAAAGTAATAGCTGATGCAATAATACGTCATCACCTATGTGTGTCAATCTTATCTGATGCAATCTGTAAGAAATATTGCCATATACTTATGTTATTCAGACGACAATTGCACTTTTAAGGGGTAATGCACTTTCTTTGAACACCAGTGTATATATATATATACAGGGTATCCGAAAGGTCTGGAACCAGTGATAAAAATATGTTTTTCTTTACAGGTGAAAAATATTATTAACACTGGATGAAAGGGTGGAGATAGTCCTTAGTGGTCATCAGGGATGGACACAGAGGGAAGTGGTGGATGAGTTTAATGCTAGACATCCTGAAAGAAATCCAATAATGCACAGCGCAGCTGGGAAACTGATGAAGAAATTTAGAGACTGGATCTGTCGCCGACAAGCTCTGATGTGGTCACACTTCTATAAGTGGAGACTCTTGAATTGGAGTGATTGCTAAGTTTCATGCCAGCCCACAGAAATCTGTCAGACGGACCAGTGTTGAAATTGGAGTGCCCAAGAGCGTGGTGCATGGCATTCTGAAAAAAGAAAAGTTTCATCTGTAGAAACTTCAAATCCTGCATCATCTGCCCAAGGATGATCGTGATCGACAACTCAAAATGTGTGAATAGTTTCTGTGCCAAATTGAATGGTTTCTGGGCCAAATTTACTTTATTTTCATAATTTCTCTGACAAGGCGAACTTTTATGTAAATGGAGAAGTGAATAAGCAGAATTTCAGATACAGGTTGACCAAAAACCCATATTGGTTCTCTGGTAGCAAAGAACAAGGGGCAGACAGATTAATAGTGTGGCATGCTGTATGGGACACACATGTCATCGGACTGTTTTTCTTCAAAAAAACAGTGGATGGTGAAAAATAACTGAAAATGTTGGATGATGAAATGGTAACAGAACTTGATTTAATTGGGGTACAACCCAAATGGTTCATGCAAGACAGACAGAGGTCCTTTGCATTACACAATTGGAGTGCATCATTGGAGGCGCCTCCGTAGTCAGGTGGGCAGGAGCGGCAGTGCGTAGCACACACTTCTTGATTAGACCGGGGTTCGAGCCCGTGACCACCAAATACGGAGGATGAGGAAGGTCAAGAAATGACCACCGCATATCCCCGGAGCAATATGGTCTTAGTTGCTAATGCTCCTAAAAACCAAATAACAACATAACAAATAACAGCATCATTGGCTCGATGACATGTTTCCTCATTGCTGAATTGGGAGAAGAGGACCAGTGGAGTGGGCACCACGATCACCCAACTTTAACCTGCTGGAGTTTGCTTTTTGGGAATTCCTGAAGGCACACAGGTGTATGCTGTACAAAACCGAGATCTTCGTCATCTTAGGAAGAGAATTACCAAGGCTTGTGCTGCTGTCGATCCCAACATGCTGAGAAGAATCGAAATAAACATGGTATGCCAGCTAAGAAAATATGTGAAGAGTCAGGGTGGACATTAGACACATATTGTAAATGAGAGTAAGCATATGAAGTGTAAATCCCATTGGTTCCAGACTTTGACACCCTGTATATGCATATATACATATATAATATAACAGTAAATGGCTCTTTGAAAGAGCCAAATAAGTATATTTTAATTATATAATGAAGGCTGATTTCATATGACTGAATACAGGACAGTGATAATCTCATCAGGGTCCTCCTGCACTTGAAGCCATTTTGGGGGGATCAGTGTTACAGATATTAATATATTTTTTTTGTAATTAATATCTGTAACATTATTTTTAAAAAGCCAATGTCTATTCTGTTAATGTGTAAGCATTTTTTAAAAATTTGCGATGATAATAATTATTAATATTTACAGACATTAAAAATTATGTGCATATAGAGGACATCATTAAAAAAATGCATACATTGGATCTGACTACATATACCCAAAGTATTAACAACCCATGAAATTCTTTTATTCTTTACATCCCTTGTTCAAATGTTATTGTTGTGCTTATAATAGCCTGATGTCACTCATTTAAGCAAATGCATCATTTACTTAATTTTGTATTTAAAAATTAACTTGTTAAATTTTAAATTCTGGTCCCAGACTTGTTTCTTGGTTGAAATTTTTCAAATGATTTATGATTTGTATTTGCACCTCGCATTATGTACAGTATTTGTTTTAGCACAGTGATTGCAGTTTTCACACTATGTGGAAAGGCCTGATTTTGAATCTAGTCTTGATCAGTGGCATTAGTTTTTTATTAGTTTTTTCTCAAAATGTGGCTGCATTAGCCAGTCACAGGTGAGGTTTATGCAGTTTACACACGTGAGACATCGTATATGCATAATATACTGTGATGTCTAATGGCCTTTTGCCTAGGCACTTTAAACACGGCCTTTACTATAGAAAAAATCTTTTAAATTCTTTAGGGTTTGAATCTTTATGACTTTTGTTAAATATTGATTTGTTCATTTACCATTATACTAAAATCACGAGTCACAAAAGTATGAACTAGTTGTTCTTAATATGAGGGTGGTTAATCTGGACTTTATTTTTTTACAAAAAATATATACATACCAGAATCACCAAACGTATTCTTTTTCAAGATATTGTCTTGCTACACCGACACTTTTTTCCATTGATGTAGCAAGGCACAGATACCAGTAGCATAGAAAGAAGGTAAGCTGACTGTGTAGCCACTTTAGGACACTGCGCTTGAGTTTGACATCAGTCTTGAATTTCTGCCCCCCCCCCCCAAGTTCTCCTTAATTGTCCCAAACAAGTGGTAATCACTGGGGAATAAATCCAGACTGTAACGAGGATATTTCATGATTACCAAGCCCAAAATTACCAATGTTGTCATTATAAAATTTTCCACTTGTGGGCATGCATTTTCATGCAGGAGAATGATTCCCTTTGGCAGTTTCCCATGTTTTTTCTTGTGAACACATACCACTGAGGAGTAAGTTGCTGTAATACTAAGCATGTACTGTTGCACAAGGTGGCAGAAAATTTACAAGAATCAGCCCATCTGAATTCAAAAAGACATTTGGCATGAGCTTATACCAAAGGCTTTAACTTATACCAAAGACTACTGTCAGGAATAAGAGCAGTATTCTGACTATATGCTGTGAAAAAAAGCAAGTTAAAGTCAACCTTGAATCACTTTTTTATACAGCTCTTAATGTGTTGTTTAAGATTCTATGAAACTGTAATTAGTCAATGAAAACTTGAATTTTTTGGGTGGTGAGTATGCTTTGAATATCCAATCCATATTGGACCACTTTTATTCTGGCATAGCCATGTCTCATGGCTATGCAGTTTTGTGGATATTGTGCAGGAACAGTAAAAACATGTTGTTCCTTCTGGTCAAATGTCAGCATCTTTGGTGCCTATTATGCACACAATTTCTTGAAGAATAAGTGCACCTTCCAATAAGTGCCTCAACGCTTCTACAATTATGCACACTTTCAGTGCAATGTCATGCACTGTAATATGTCTATTTTCCAATATCAGCTCCTTGACACAATGAATTTTTACATCTGTGATAGTTGTCAGCTGTACACAAGCGTGACTTGGGTTAACAACTACTTCACAGCTGTTGGAAAATCTGTTGCACTGATTGCACACACTTAAACATGACAGGGTCTCTTCTCCATATTGTGCATTTAACCTGCAGATAATTTCAGCTAATTTCACTTTTTTTTTTAACAGAAATTTGATGATACAGAACTATTCTACACCTGGAGTAACAGAGCGTGACAATATCTTGTACTGCTTATAATGTACAGCTACATGTCAGGAATTAAGAGCAGTATTCTGACCATATGCTGTGAAAAAAAAGCAAGTTAAAGTCAACCTTGAATCACTTTTTTATATAACTCTTAATGTGTTGTTTAAGATTCTATGAAACTGTAATTAGTCAATGGAAATATTACTTGACACATATCTTTAACATTAAAAAAAAAAAAAAAAAAAATCTAAGTTGCTTGAAACAGTCACAGGCACATGTATTATTCTTTGCAATAGAGCATTCTTTCAATGTTAAACAGAGAAACTTGGAGTGAAATCCTCTGCATTGGAGTGCAGTGATTTAATGGAAAATGTGAATGCAAACACGTCAGTACATGTATTCATACCTCCCAAGGCTTCAATGTGCATGCTCTGTAATAAATTTTTGCTTTTATTTTCAGATATGTTAATTGCACAGTGAAAATAAATATGGTATATTGCACACTGTAGATTACATTATACTACATTTCATCATATTATAAAAACAATTTTCAGTTGCAAGCATGTTGATTACTTTTTTAAATTATTTTCTTATTATTACATTAATTTAAAAATTAATGTGAGCATAATGCAGAGTGAACATGTGCTCTTTAAAAAGATATATGTGAAAATTTGCTTTTAGCCAGAGAATGATTGAATGTTGAAACAAACTTCCATCTGGTGTTGTGGAAGAGAGTAGTTTGAATAAATTTAAAGAATTAGACAAATTACTGGAGGAGATGGGCAGGTGCAGAGTGTTTTTTTTTTAACTGATGCTACATAAACTTGCTTCCTTGTATCATTTGTTAATACTAGTATTAACAAACAATTCTAGTTCACTCTGCTCCAATGCAATAAACCTGTCTAGTCTTAAAAAAAAATGAACAGTGAGTTATAATTCATATTATTGGTTTTCTTCTAGGTTGTTCCCTCCAGAAAAAACAAATATTCCTAGAGGAATTTGTGCAAGTCATCACAGAACAGATGGCAGAGTTTTCTTCTCAAAATACATCCCAGAGGTAAGAACTGTAATGTATTGGCTATAGTACTAATGTTAGTGCTTTGCATCAGTTTAGTGTATAACTGAATAGCTTAAAGGCAAACAGAGCTCATATAAGGGACATCATTATAATATATATTTGTCTCATATTGCGGAATAATATCTAATATATCTCATATTGTGGAACTTGTAATGAGTTGCCTTATATGAATTTTAAAGAATTATTCATTAGAGCTCTTCCCAATTCCATCAATAGGTCCAAGAAGATTCATGATTAATAATGACCCAGTACAACTTGGTGTGTTACAAGAAGAATTTGAGTCATTGAAGAAACAAGTGCTTGCCCTAGAAACAAATGTAACTGGAGCTCATCAGGGACTCAAGTATCTCCAGATCTGCCAAGTGATGCACCCCTGACTTGAGTCCCAGAAAAGTATAGTCAAGTGTAGACTGCTCTGGTTGAAGGTGATCTAGTTTTATTGGGAGACTATTGTCAGGGAAAGGGATGACATTTTTTGTAATAAAGATAAGTGGACTAGAACCAGTGTGTATTTTCCAGGAGCAACAATTGATGATGTTACCAACAGACTGTCAGATTTTAAGGAAGGTAAAGAGAGAATTATTATTCATGTGGGGACTAATGATATTAAACTTATACTAGCTCCCATTACAAAACTTTTGCAATTGGTAGCAGAGTTTTTCTCTAGCTGTCCTAAAGAAATGTAGTCTGTGTTTTGTTATGAGCAGGTAAGCCAGTATGCATTGAATCCTTTCTGAGGAAACTTATCAATTTTCTTTCGTTTCGCCATCTTTCCGATTATTCAAAATGTATTGAATTGTTACGCAACGTGTGCACGTTGCATAACAATTTCACACATACAAAATGTAGTACAGTCTCTATAATACTTCTTTGAAAACAACATTTTTTATATTCTTGTGCCCTTCTGGTAACCTTATCTTAACATGCTGGAATGATTTGACCCGATTTGCTACATAGATGTCTCGGGTCAAATGACAAGTTCCACTACAGTGTATATAATGTATTTAGGAAAGATAGGGAAGATAGAAGGGGTGGAAGGGTCATGCTTCTTATCAAAAGCAGCCTGAGTGCAAAAATAGTTTTTGCTGAGTCTGAAGTTACATCTACCAGCATAGAATCTGTGAGGTGTGAGTTAACTGGAAGCAAAGGAACAATCAGAATGGGAGTAATCTACAGTCCAGAAGATTGTGAAGAATACGACAAGAGTCTTTATATGCAGATGGAATGGGCAAGTAAGCATGAATGTCTTATTATGGGTAACTTTAATCTGTCCAGATTGATTGGAATAAGTGGGAGGGAAACTCGCAATGGGGAAAAACTGTTTTAAAAAACTAGATAATTATTATTTGTACCAGCATGTTAGAGAAAGTACTAGGGGTGAGAATATTCTTGACCTCATCATTAGTAATGAATCAGACAACATCATAGGTCTTAAAGTACAGGGACCATT
Source organism: Mastigoproctus giganteus (assembly GCF_048544385.1). Taxonomy (NCBI): domain Eukaryota; kingdom Metazoa; phylum Arthropoda; class Arachnida; order Uropygi; family Thelyphonidae; genus Mastigoproctus; species Mastigoproctus giganteus. The sequence continues at coordinate 200,695,170 of NC_143580.1, forward strand.
GTCAGGAAGTGATCATGCAATCATCGTCTGTTGTTCAACTCTGAGACAGCAACAATAACAACATCATGCAATCATCAGTTGGAAGAGAAAGAAAGATGTTGCAGTAGTTAAAGGTAAAAGCATGAGTTTTAATTTCAGAAAAGGGGACTTTGACAGTTTAATCTGCTATATATGACATCTGTGAATTGGGCAGATTACCAAGGGATGGCAAATACATTTGAATTATGAAATACTTTTAAAGCAAAAATCACAGAAGCTTGTTTGTTTGTTATTTGGTTTTTAGGAGCATTAGCAACTAAGGCCATATTGCTCCGGGATGTGCGGTGGTCATTCCCTGACCTTTCCGCATCCTCCGTATTTGGTGGTGATGGGCTCGAACCCCGGTCTAATCAAGAAGTGTGTGCTACGCACCGCTGCTCCTTCCCACCTGGCTACGGAGGCGCCTGTCACACACACAGAAGCCATGAATGCATACATACCTTTAAGAAAATATTGCAGGAGGAGGGTGCCAAAATGGACGACTACAGAGCTGGTTGGTCAAATAGAGTAGAAAAAGATAGAATGGGACAGTTACAGAGTGATGAAAAGTACTGATGACTACAACAGGTACAACTTGATCTGTAATATAGTACAAGGAGGCCAAGGCTGCATATGAGAAAGCATTGACTAAGAGAGCAAAGAATGGGGACAAGGAATTTTTCATGTATGTGAATACAACAAAGAAGAAAACTAATCAGATCAGACCCCTGTGCACCAGGTGTGGGAAAGTCTTAGATAATCCAGCTGATGTTGTGGATGAATTGGATGAATAGATACTTTACATCAATCTTTACTGAAGAAAGACCCTTCATGCTGAGATGCCGTGTGAGTGAGGCTGAGCCATATGAAATTAGTGATATCAAAATTCCAGATTTTTTTTTTTTTTTTTTATGAAAACTCCAAACACAAAAGGTATCAAAACCTATAGTACTTAGTACCGTGCATGGGTTGAAGGAGAAGTATGGGGAGAGGGGGATGCCGGAATATTTTCTCTAGAGACTAAACATGGGTTTCACCACTTCAAGCCTCCAATAAGCAAAGTGGTCGTATTTCACCGGTTGATGAAAGTCATCTACCACCTGAGAAATGATTGTTTATTAGTAATATAATGTTTTAGAAATATAATTTTAATTTTAATGCAGCTATTCCTGGTATATTTTCTGTATTTCTGCATGGTCTTCGTCAGATGTGAGATCCAGTCTTTCTTACGTTCTTGAGGGTAAAGCTCTAAAATGCTGTTTGCAGGCTGGCCACTGGATAGTCCACCAGATGGGACTGAACCTATTGGTAACTCTCTAGGAGACATCCGGATCAATAATTGTATAATCTTGCTGCCCCTACTCTGCCAGATAGTGACGGAGGGAGTCCAAGTAGTGTGTATGCGTGAAGGCATTGTCGAGGCCATGTTGTCTCAAGAAGCTTGGTATATTCTTGCTGTCTGTATGGCATATCTGAAAATTTCATTACTTCATACAACATGTCACTGTTAGGGATTACCTGACCTATAATCTATCTTGGCATAAGCACATCACAAATATTGCTTTCTCTGCATCTAAAAGACTGGGTTTTCTCTTTTGTTCTTGGCATTTCTTTTCTTTTAAACAGCTACTTACTCTGTACAAATCTCAAATCCACCTTATCATGGAATATTGTTCCCACATCTAGGATGGTGCCCCCATAACCTCTGAGGCTTTTGGACTCCATTAAAAAGAGGGCAGTTACGCCTCTCAGTCCAAACATGTTCCTCAACTAGTTAACATTCTTTTACTGCCCAACTTCAAACTTACAGAACCATCTTTTCTTCTTCTTCTTTTATCCCTTCAATTTCTGTTTTCTGAAACAACTTCTGTTCACACATATTTCCTGAAGATTAACATGTATAGAAA